>NW_006784311.1:234657-238397 GCF_000442215.2 Lipotes vexillifer
GCCGAACCAACCAGTTGCTTTAGTTCACTTTTTAAGAGCGTTTGTTCATTTTGATTCAAAATACCTGCTTGCAAAGCAGAAATAAAGCCTGGGAGAAATAAAGCCCCTCAAGTTGCATACACCCCATGCCAAGAGAAACATTCTCTAGGCAGCCAGCCCTAGATTTCCAACTTTTGCAAGACACAAAATTGCTCCCCAGATTTCAGAGACCAGCACAAGTTTTTATGTTGCTAAGTGAAGGCATTTCCTAAGCTGCTGCCCGCTCTCACCATCATTCCAGGCACATAGAAACACACCAGCCAGGCAGGGTGTCATTCCAGAATAAAGGAGTCCTCCAAATGCAGGACGTGGAGCTTTTCAAAGTGCTCACGACGTGGTCTATTTCGCATTCCATTCTAAACCAAAGAGAAGCTTCAGCAGTGACTGGGCCTTGTTCCTGGCCCAGTGTGGGGGGCTTCCGGGGTAGGCGTGGGGCGGAGGGATAATTCTGTGGTATTTTGACTGATACCATCATCGCCTCGGGACACCATGCGGAGATGCCCAGTGAGAACCAGGAAAGGCATTTTTCCCTTCCCTTGTCGCCTTTGCCACAGTAAGAGTCCCTTCTTGAGACAGTCCCCTGTCTCCGTAGCCTTAGAAACATCTCAATCTAGGGAGGAGATGCCCCCCCCCCAAAGAGACAGCGACATCATGGCATGGGTCATCTTCCCTCAATGTGTCAGGGCACTCGGCACTGTGCCAGTCCCCGTGGGCACTCAGTATGCCTTACTTCTGCTGGGCAGAAGGGGGCTCAGTGGTGCGTACACAACAATTAGTCCGTCTGGCAGCGCGTCCAAGGGTTGAAATGTCGGCCGTCTTCACTTTGGTTGGGATGGGGGCAGTCTGAGCACTCTGCTGCTCACATCATCCAGTGAACTATGTGGCACTTTCTAGAAATCAGATCCACCTTCTAAGGCCAAAGATTCCACACACACTCCCCATTAAGAGGGGACATTCTCTAAGAAGTGGCCCAAAGTACACCACAGCGGGCTGGCCTCCCAGAATCTAGACACACGGTCTTCTGACGGGGGGACGTTCACAGTGGCCACCCAGCCACGGTTCCTTGGGACCCCACGCCTGGGTTTGCTCCACCCCCAGGCCCCCCTGCCAGCCAAAGGCGGGTCGGGAAACCCAAAGATACTGCATCTCCGGCAAGTTCACCCCCATGGCTCTCATTTCCTGAAGGCTCCTAGGAGGCTTTAAGGGTGGGGGACAGAAAGTAAAGCCATCTTTGCTCCCCGGACCCAGGCTCTCCACTCTCCCTCCTGCCCTGCCTGTGGCTCTGTGGGAAGGCATTCTGATGAGAGAAAGCAGGGGCTTTGGGGAAACCCCCTCCCCCTCTTTTAAAATCCATTCTTACACTGAGACTTCCCACGGAGTACCCCTCCGTCACTTGGATGAGCCCCAGAAGGAGAGCGGCGGCCCCGCTTATGGCAATGTAAACACAGGACGGGCCAGGGAAGGGTATTTATTGATGAGTGGCTTGCGATGAACATATCGTGAATGCAAATGGCTCTTTCTAAAGTGTTCGCGGTGTGCCCGATCCATCGTCAACCCCCGCGCACCAGGTCTTCTGAGCGCTAATCGTTTGCTCAGCAAAGCCTCTCTTGGTGGATGACGCAGAGGCCAGACTCGGCCTCGGCCTCGGCCCCAGCAGAAGCACCGAGGCGACCTCAATGAGGCTTTGCTGTCACGATATGCACCCAGTGTGGCCCCTGTCCCCACCCAGCCCCACCCCCGTGCAGTGGCGGGGACTACAGTGCAAGCCAACCTTTATCTCATTTTCTCTCCCACAGATGGAGGTAGTGAGTACCTTCAAGAGAAGCGGTTCATTTCAGGGTGCTGTGCGCCGGCGGTCCTCGGTCCTCAGCCAGCTCCATGACGTAACCAATCTTTCTACCCCTACTCACGTAATTCTCTCTGCTGCCAATCCCACCAGTGCCGCTGGGAGTGAGTCTTGAGTCCCCTTTTCTCTCATAAATGGCATCTCTGGGGGAGGAAGAAGCCTCCCGCCTCTTCCTTCTCTTTTTTTCCAGTCTTGCATCCTCCGCTCACCGAGGCTTTTCCGTTCTTTCTTTATCGCCCTGTTCAGTCCTTCCCGCCCAGACGGTGTGTCTCTCTAAAGCCACATCCTCTTATGAAATGTACTGAATCCATGGCACTGCTGGACCTTCTGTTCTTTCCTTTGGTTTGGGGGGTTTTGTTTAGCGCTCCTTCTGTCGCTGGTTTTCTTTTCTTGAACTTGTCTGCCTTTGCTGATGGTTCTTCATGAACTCGGGCTGCTTCTGGTGGTGTCTGGTGTCAGTCAGGTTGGGGCCTTGGTCAGTGTTCCGCGGGGCAGCTCGAGGGAGGCGCGCGGGCTCAGGGCCGCCCTCCAGGACTGGAAGGAGAGGCGAGCGCCCTTGCAGTGTCATTCGCAGCGGAAGAACCCAGCCCACCCACCTGGGACTACAAAGGCAGCACACCTGAGCCCCCGGGCGCTAGAGGTGTCCCCAGGAGCCCTCCTCATGCCTCGAGCCTGCCCTCGGCCACGTTTCCTTTTGTTCCCAAAGCATCTTCGCTCTTTCCAAGCAGGCCTCAGGATTGGAAGGTCTTAACCTGATCTGGTCCATACTCTCTCTCCTCCTTCCTTCGAGAAGCTGGGAGAAATTGATTCCTTTTTTATACGTCCCTCTGAAAAGTTCCCGCCATGTCTGTCACATTTTAAAAGGAACCCAGGGGCTGCCCTAAAGAGCTAGAAAGTTCCGTATTTGCTCACATTTCTTTACAAAGACAAAGGGCAAAAGCCACTAGGCCATTGAGCCCACCAGCCCACGGTCCGCCCAGTGAGAGACAACACAAGGAACAGTGTGGGCCCCCCACGGCCCCCCAGGGCCACCTGCTTCTCACAGCAAGCTCGAGATTTCAAAAGCCAAACAGCACACCTTCGAGTATGAGCCCAGAGCCCCTGCCAGGATGGTTCACTGCTACCTGTTTCCTTTCCTTCCAGTGGGACCCGGCAACTCTCACCTCCGTGAACACATCACTTCCCCATGGACGGGAGTTGTTAACTATGCTTTTTTCCCACACCAGACTCTGGGATTTTCTTTTTGCTTGATTTCTTCCCTTTCCCTGTTCTGTTTTGTCTTGTGTTTTTTTCTTTTTTGTCTTTTCTTCTCTTCTTCTTTCTTTTTTTTTTAGGAACTGGTAAGAGGTCCCCAGTGGAGGGCGGCCCTGCTCTTGCTTAAGCTGTCCTTTCAGACCACTCTGCCCTTTATGGAAGGGATGTACTGGTCCCCACTGGGGCCACCTTGTCCCCTTTGGAAACAGCACACATGTAAACACACACACACACACACACACACACACACACACACACACACACGAGCGTGTTCCCCATCCCACAGGCCACACACATGTCCAGCTCCCTTGAATGTTCACTGAGCCACCCACCCGGGGCCACAGACGCTGGCTGACGGCCATCACAGGCGAGCTGGAAAGCTTGTCCCACAGGGTACTTGGGACCACTCCACCCGGGAAGCCAGCAGGAGGCTCAGCCAGGGCCTGCTGGGCCGCAGCTGCCCTCCCTTACCACTTCCTTCACGTGTTCCTTTGCCATCTCTCTCTGTGCCTCCTCTCTGTCTGTCCATCCGCCTGTGTGTTGACTTGGGGGAAGGCAGCCCGTTCCTCCTCTGCTCACCCCTAGGCCTTCCCCACATTCC
>NW_006784311.1:238527-242441 GCF_000442215.2 Lipotes vexillifer
GCCTCTTCTGCTGTCCCCTAGCCGTTCCCCACATTGCTGCTGAGGCCGCGCTGTCTGGGGGCCTCAGGCCTCCTCCCTGGGGGCAGCCTCCTTCTCCTCTCTCTTCCTCGGCTTCTAGTACCTTCCTTCTTTCTGCGGCCACCTGTCCTGTCCCCCTTCCCAGTGCCGGGAGCGCAGCAGCGCGGGGTAGGAGCCGCTCCCAGGGGACCTAAGTAGCTCCTGGCCAGAAGAAGGGTCACTGTCCTTCCACACCACGTGCCACTGGGAGATGAGCGCCTTCTGCCTGAGGAGGGTCCCGGTGTCCTGCCTCACGAGATGCTGGATGGAGGGCCAGGTGGCACCAGGGGACGTTCCTGCTTCCAGAAGCTGCCGACCAAGACCACTTCCTGCCACCATCACCGCTTCCCAGTCCAAGCTTCAAAGGCCCCGAGAAATCACCAAGTCTGGCACCCACATCGTACAAATCAGGGGAAGGCCTGGCAGAGTGGAGGACAGCCCTAGGCCTTCAGTCTCTCTCTCGGAACTTACCAGAAGAAAGGCAGGGTGCAGTGGTCACGGGGCACAAGGTTTCCTCAGGAAAACCCAGCTCTTTCAGGAAGGCTTCTGTCCTCCTTGCCTACCACCCAGCCAGGCCGCGCCTCCTCCTGAGCACCGCGGCCAGTCTCGGCCCAACATCGCTTCCAGTGAGAGCCTCAGGCTGTGTAGGTGGAAGGCCTGGTTGCGGGTGTGGACAAGGAGCCTGAAGGCCAGAGTGACAGGTGACATTGCTCACCCAGTGCAGGCCCCGGCATGCAACACCAACGCAAGAAGTGGCCAGAGTCCGAGGGGGAGGACAGCCCCTCAGAGGAGTGATGGGGGGAGGCTAGAGGTGCGATGATCCTCGGGGCTCAGCGCGCCCACATTCACAGCCACGCACACTTCCTATCGACCTCCGACACCCCGCCCCCAGGCTTCCCATGCCCACATGTGCACACGGGTCTTTGCTGCTTCTGGATTCGGGAGTCTCAACGCGGTCCCCACTCCCCTGGCCACACATGATGACCTCCCGGCTCCAGAATGGCCTTGGCTGCCTCCCCGCTGCCCACTCAGCCGTCTCTCCTGCCTGGCTTAGTGGCCGCCCCACCACAGCCATTTCATGGGACCTCAGCCGTGCACGGCCTTGAGGCCACCCACCTGAGTGGCTTAGGAGAAAGCATTCTTTACTAACCACCATCAGTCTTTTGGAGACGAAGAGGGTGTGAAATCCTATCCCCTGTCAGTGTGTCAGTCACCCTCATTCCTGCCCCAATCACACTCTCACACAGTAATTCTTCCGGAAGCTCAGCCTCCTTCCCCAGCTGGCTGTCAGGATCCCCAAGGTGTAGGCAGACAGGAGGTGTCTCTTCACTCAGGTTTACTAATGAGCAGCAAGCCCAGGCCGCCAGATGGCTGCCCCCAGGTGTGAGGGCCGCCGCACAGACACACCCAGCCCCCCCCCCGCCCCCAGCCACGTATCCACAGCCTGTTCCCCAGCAGCCTGGCCCTCCTGCAGCAACAGTGGGCCTCTGTGCTCAAACGATTACTGTCACAGGGGCAGGTGGCGAGTTTGGTCAGATGTGGCCAGAAGGACTCCCTCAGGGCCGTTCAGTTCTGATCGACCATACCGAAAACATATCGTGGCAGTTGCTTTATTTTAATTGGCTTTTTGCCGACTTGGCAAAGCCCAGCCCGGTGAGACCCCGGGGCTTCTGTGGACACGCCCTTCTGGAGCCTGGGGAGACATGCCCCTCACACACTCCTAGAGCAGTAGTTAAGCCAGCCCCACTGAGGAAGGAGCCCTGCAAAGTGAAAGCTGTCTTGTTTGCTGGAGTACGCTTCCTTCTCAGGAAATCCATTGATTTCGAGGCAAGTCTGCCCACGTGGGTTTCTGGGAATAGTGTATTGGCACTTTTGGTCAGCTCTTTGACAGTGTGCACACTGTCTCCACACTAGGAACAGTATCAGCCCTGCCCGAGCCTTCCTGCAGCCAGGGACCCTACCACATGGAAGAAACTTCCAGGCAATTCCTAAAGCACATGCCAGCTTGCAGCCTAAGGCAGACCCTGGAAGCCCTGCTCCAGAGCCCCCACCCCCACCCCCATAGACACTTCCGGGCCGACTCCTGGGGCTGGGAGCCAGGGCCCAGGAAGCTCAGGAGACTTATCCGAGGCCCTGCAGCTAGAGACAGCCAGGATGAGAGGCAAGGCCGAGCCCCTGGAAAACCCAGGACTCTCCATGCCTGGGTCAGTTCAGTGCAACATCCTGTTGACACCGGCCACTGAGTCTGGCCTGTCCCGGTCCTGGGCACACATGCATGCCCACAGAATGGGAGGTAACCTTCACAAAACTCACAAGCCACCAGCATTTTCGGCTTGCCAACACACACAAAGCCGTGTCTTTGGTTTGGGATTCGATCCCTCAGTGAAAGGGCCGACTCTGGAGTCTGAATTTTCATGTCTTCTAATTCCGTGGTGAGGAAAGGGAGCCCCCCCCTCGCTACCCCCGTGATTGTGGGTCCATCACCGCACACCTCTTTGTGTCGATCTCAAGTCATGATTCACCCTCATGCCTACAGGGAGGGTTTGGGACTTGGGAACTCAAAGTTCATGGAGGCGCCATGGCTCTCCCTGGCTGCTGTGTTCGGAATTTGCTCTCAGTCCAAAGCCCCGATGCCAGGGAAGCTGCCAGGTTCCTTCCTCCCACAGAAGGTTCTGGATAGTGGTTGGTACGGAAGGACAGGGCAGGAGTTGGATGGAAGAATTTTGAGTTCTGTGAGCTTCGCAGTGAGACAGAAGGGAGGGTGCAGAGGGTGACGACCCCCCCCCCCCAGGGCCTGCTCCTCCCACAGTCCGAAGGTATCAGACCCAGTTTCTGTTGTGGCCATTGTCATTGTTGTTCGGGAGCCTTTGCTTTTATTTTTCTCTCCTTTTCTTTTCCTCTAATGGGGTGGGAGATCCTTCATCCTTCGCTTTCCTCCCTGCTTCCACGTCCCTTCTCCGCCTCCACCACCACCTACATTGCAAACGCAAGCGATTAAAGTTCAAAACAAAGGCGGGGTACATCCACTTTCAGCCGCGACCTTCACCCCTTCTGCTTGCAACTCTTCCTCAGTAGCATGGTCCCATGGCAGAGTCTGACACAAGCATCCTTTCTCCTTGTGGCCGGCGTAGTCCTGCGGGTCTGGAGCGTCACGGGCCCCATCCCCGCTGATGGAGCTAACGGTGAGGGGAAGACAGGCCAGGGCTCACGTGCGGGGGCGAGGGCCAGGCAGCAAACAACAGAGAAGTAAGTTTGCGCTGAGTGCAGGTGGTCACCAGCCTCAGAGGGAAAGGAAGCAGAACGAGAGAAACATTAGTGGCACTATTTTGGATAAAGGTTGTACGGGACAGCCTCTCAGAGGATGATTTGTGAGCTGAGTTCCAAATAAGGAGACAAGGCCGATGTGGGATGATCTGGCGGAAGATGAGTGTAGGCGGGCGACAGGGCAGGGGCGATGGCCCTGGGGGCACCCAAGCTTGCTGTTCTGAGCACCGTGGGTGGAGAGTGCTGGTCGGGGGAGCTATGGTGGGAGACACGTGCCAGGCTGTGTGGGCCCCCTACTCCCAGCACCTATCCACTGAGCCCCTGCTGCATGCAGATGCCGTGCTGGGTGCTGGGGACCTCAGGGGCCTTATGTTCCAGTGACAGGAGACAGAGGAGAGAATAATGGGATGTGTGGGGTGTTTGAAGGTGAACCATGCTGGGGAGAAAAGGAGGCAGAAGAGGTGCCGGGGTGCTGAGGGAGATGAGTAGATTGCGGCTGTAAACGGAAGGAGCTGAGGGGGAGCCATGAGGCTCACTGGGGAAGAGCCTTCCTGGCAGAGGGGACAGCCAGTGCAAAGGTCCTGAGGCAGGAG
>NW_006784311.1:242516-259406 GCF_000442215.2 Lipotes vexillifer
GAGGAAGAGCCGGGAGGCTGGAGAGGGTAAAGGAGAAAGAGGAAGAGAATGGCCCGAGGCAGGCCCTGGCAGGACTTCTCCTTTGAGGGAGACACAGCCACTGAAGTGTTTGGACCAGCGGAAGGTGCGACACGCTCTGACTTCCGCTGGAAAAGATTGCTCAGGCTGCCATGCCGAGAAGAGACTGTGGACGTCAAGGGTGGCAACAGGGAGACAAGGGAGGAGACGTGGGGGTTGGGAGGTACAGTTGAAGGAGCAGGCAGATCCCCGAGTCTGGACTTTGAGGTGGGAGCTCCTTAGCAGGCAGATGGCTAGAAGCACCCAGGAAATGCATGGATGTGGACGGAGAACAGGCCCAGACGACCCTGGGGCCCTTGGCCACGATAGGGGATGGGCAGCAGCAGGGGGACCTGGAAGCAGGGGTGCGGTGTGGGGGGGGCCACGGGGCGCCCAACGGAGAGGTCCCTGGGGAGTGGGGGCAGAAGAGAACAGGGCCCCTGCGTACCAACAGCTGGAGGGGTTGCAGCCCCGAGGGAGGGGCAAAGAATAACCTAGACGAGGGGGACGGAGCTGACAGCGAAGGAGGAAGCCGGCCGCGGCGTCAGAGGCCAGGCGCTGGGGCGCAGCAGGCCTCACTCGGAAAGCGGAGGGAAGCCGTGGGACAGCCCCCAGCCCCAGCCAGACCTGCTCTTGGTTGGCTGTAATCTAGAGGTCCTCTTTACTGGCCGGTGCTTTTCACGTCTTTCTTTACCTTTAGATTCTCTTACAGTAACCTGGACTTGGGGGCGTCCCACACTGCACAGACCAGTGTGAGCACCACCAGTCAGGACCCGGAGCAGCTTCAGCAGCTGCTGGGATGTTTGGAGTCCCTGCCTGCTACACAGCGAGGGCAGGGCCTGACTCAGCGGTCAGAGAGAAGGACCAGAGACCCCAGGGACGGCAGCCACGCAGGCTGGAGCCCGGGAAAGATCCAGGGACCAGGCAGCGGGCGTCTCTGCGCTCGGGGGTTGCGGGGAAACGCAGCCGCAGCGCTTGAGGCGGGGACGGCTCCACTCTGGAGAGGTTCGGGAAAGAGGGGCCACAAGACACGCTGATGTACGGCACTGGGTCTGTGCCTCCAAGTCTCAGCCAGAGCCCTGCACCAGGATGCAAAGACTAGGCGAGGGGCAGGGTCGGCGGGGGGCAAGGCTCCTGGTCCTCCTGGACCTCCTCCAGTTCGAGAGGCCCATTAGCCATCGACGGGAGGTACAGGAGCAGCAGATGCAGGCGGAGGCGGTGCAGGGGGCATTGGTGGTGTCGAGGTGGGCTGTGCGCTGTGGGCGGCACTCACAGCCTTGAGGACAATGACATCCTTTTGGGCGTCCTAGAGATGGACAGGTGGCCTGAGGACCCTGCCCTGGCCCCTGGGACAGTCCCAGGCCAGGAGAGGAGCTTCAGGAGGCAGTAAGGGTCACGCACTGGGGAAGAGCGCTGGACCCACCCAGCTGTGACCAGGCTTTCGCAGGGACGCGCTAAACCCCACGGTGGGGATGTCCTCAGACTCCCAAGTGCGAGCTCAGGCCTCCAGGGTGGCCCTCTCTTAGAAACATTTCCCAGTTCCCACCAAACCCGTGTCCCGGGGGTTGACTGTGCCCTTCAGCGTGGAGTGGCCTGAAAACGCCCCATCATAAGACCAATCCCAGGCCATGTGTTAAGAGCCCAAGATTTGCATGCAGGGAAATGGAAGCTGGAGGGAAGCTGACTCACCGTCAGCTGTAAGACACTCAGGATGACTCAAGCCAACGGCGCACGTTGCAGTGGGCAGCCCTGGCACCTTCTGTTGGTGATTGAGCGGCCGCTCTGCGCCAGGCTCTGGCGCCAGGCAGCAAACGAGGCTAGTGAGGGGCATCAAAGTGAGTCTTTGATTACACCCGGGAGGAGGGCCCTGAAGGAGCCTTCCAGGCCAGAGCGACAGAAGCTGGGGAGGGAAGAGCCGGCCACCCTCTGGGGGAGCCGGGGATGAGTTTGAGCAGGGGCCTGGCCTGATCATGTGACCCAGGTCCAGGTGAGGGGAAAGGATGTAGCCAGGGGCACCGGGGCACTGCTGGCAAACTTACCACAAAGGCCTCCAGGGCCAAGGGCGGCAGCACGCCGCTTGTTCCCATTTCTGTGGCTTGAGGGGGTGGCTGACTGCCGGACTAGATTCTCCACCACTATACAGCCACAGCCAGTGTCCCGTTGGCTCTCCCACAATCCTGGCACCAGAAAAGGCCCAAATCATGAGGCCACATCTGCCATGGCTACAAAAAGTGAATTGTTTCTTTCCATTAAAAATGGCAAATGATTGATTGTCAATTTCTGTGTCACCCCGATCTCAGAAGCCAGTCTGGGGAATGAAGGGGCTGACAGCAAATGATGGCCATCTACGATCTGGAAGATGTGGCTTTAACAAATTCAGAGAAAATCCTAAATGGATTTAAGATATGGAATCAGAAAATTCCAATTTTATGGAGCCCTTGGGCTCATTTTTTTTTTTTTTTTTTTTTTTTTTTTCCTTTTGATTGTGAGGTTCTCCTGGTTTAAACTGACCTAGGAGCACTGAGCTTGGCTGACCCCGGGATCCAGACACTGGAGGGTTGAAAGGGATTCATGGTCTAAACCAGGGGGCAGCAATGAACATTGGACATGTCCTTCAGAGCACACGGCATGGCCGTGTACCCAATAAGACTTTATCTACTTATCTATAAAACCAGGTTGAGGGCCAGAGTTAGCTCTTGGGCCACAGTTTGCCAACACCTTGTCTAAACCAAGAAAACCCAACCCTAGAACCTTGGACCTGGAAATGGCTTTAGAACTCACTTTGTGTCCACCCACTCACATGGGGAGGCTCTGGTCTCCCCATCTCAGCACAGGGCCAGCTGGCTAGTGTGGGGCCCAGCTGAAGGCTTCCCATCCATTCTGCCTTCTAGAAACATGAGGGAGCCCAGGCTGGGGGCCCAAGGAAGGAGCAGAGAGAGGCAGCAAACTGAGGAGACTTGAGCACATGTGGAGGTGAAGGCAGGGCAGCCAGCGGAGGCCGAGGGGCTCGTTCTGAAAGCGGGGTCCTGCGGGAGGTGCGGAGGTCAGGGGTGCCTGAGCTCAGCTGGGGCCTCGGTAGCTGGGGAGCAGGGCATTGTGGGAAGCTTTTTCCCAGGGGGCACTTGTGCTGATCTGAGGTCTGCAGATGCCAGTGGGGCAGCCAGGGAACAAGGTGTAGCAAATGTGAGTGGGGGAAGCATATGGCCCCCAACCAAATTCCAGGGACTGAAAGAAGTCGTGTGGTTTGGAGAGTGAAAAGGAGGAGGGTGAGAAAGGCTGGAGAGGCGGTATCGGCAGACTACAAAGGGTCTCTGATGGCAGGAGATGCAGGATGGAAGGGTCTGAGAAGGGAAATGACGAGCAGATCAAACACATCCAGCTGGTGAATCAGGGCATCCGAGCAGGACAGGCTTGGTCGGTGTAAATTAAAAATGGGGCCATTTTCCATCTCAGATGCCTCCAGATGGGGGACTGGTAGGCTCTTAGGCCTGGAGCTCTGATGAGGGGCCTGGGCCGCAGTCCATGGTTATAGCCAGATGAGCCCAGAGCTGTGGCCAGGGCGAGGAGGTGAGCCTGGGGGTGTGCACAGGGAGGAGGGGGACAGGGACAGGCCGGGGCTCTGGGACAGAGTCACAAGCAGTGGAGGAGGTGAAGACAGAGAAACCGGTGAGGTAGGAGGAGGGCCAGACAGGGGCAGTGTCAGGGGGGCCAGGAGAAGTTCCCAGAAAGAGGGGCAGGCGGCCCCTGGGGGATCAAGTAAGATGGAGACACAGAAGGGCTGTTGGACTTAGCAGCACGGAGAGTGATGGGCAGATGTGTCTGGGCCTGGCCAGCATGGGCTGATGCCACAGGAGCCGGGGGACAGAGGAGAGGGCGCTGAGAAACCAGGGAGGGGAACCAACGCGAGAAAGGCCTGCAGTGTGCCCACAGGCTGGGGACTTTCTCTTGCCAGAAAGTTCTGCGGACTCTCTGGGAAGAGAAAGTGGAGAGCCCAGTGTCCAGCACTGTCCCTTTGCCCAGTCACCTTTCTGGGCTCCCACGTTGGAATTCCCGCCCCAGTGCAGGGGAAGGGGTGGGAGGGAGCAGCCAGGAGTCCCGTGAATCCATTGCTCCTGAGTTCCAGAGTATCTGCCCAGGTCAGCCTAGAGAAAGCCACTGCCATTTGTCCCGCATGTGCATCAGGTGACGGGAGGGAGACCGCAGCGGGGCAAAAGACAGACGTTTGTCATGCAGTGACCCCTGCCGTGGGTGTGGGCGGCACTCACCGCTGATGGCCTCCTTCCCTCTCCCTTCCTCGCCCTCCCCGCCCTCCCTCCTGCTCACTGGCCCTCCCCCTCCCCCTCCAGATCCGGGTGGTGAAAGCATTCCGTAGCTCCCTCTACGAAGGCCTGGAGAAACCTGAATCCAAGACCTCCATCCATAATTTCATGGCGACGCCCGAGTTTCTGATCAATGACTACACCCACAACATCCCACTCATCGATGACACGGACGTGGACGAGAACGAGGAGCGCCTGCGGGCCCCGCCCCCGCCCTCCCCCAACCAGAACAACAACGCTATAGACAGCGGCGTCTACCTGACTACGCGCGGCACCAAGTCAGCTACCTCGTCAGTGTTTTCTTCCCGCCCCGGGAGCCCGCTCCACAGCGTGGAGACGTCCCTCTAAGCAGAACTGCTCTCGGCACGGCACGCGCACTCCCCGCACACACACGCACCCGGGCGGGCCGGGCGAGGGCACCGGCCACGAGGAGGGCCCGCCAGGCCGCTGAAGATGCTCGAAGGCACCTGCCAGAAGCCAATGCATTCTAGGCTTCTTACTCAGGAGGACCAGGAAGGGGAAGGAGGAGGAAGGAGAGACCAAGAACAGTCGTGTTCCCCCCTTTTTCTATGGAAGCTTTTTTAAACGAACACTGTAATTCCACCAGATGGTCCCTGTTTGGGCTGTGCAGTGCGGCAGAGGGCTGGTTTCGGTTTATTGAGAGCTTCGTGGCACCTGCTGCAGAGCAGTTGGATCAACGGGTACAACAGGCGAGCACCGCTCTGCAGGAAGGATGCTCCCACCCAGATGGTCCACCGGCCCAACACCCCCTCCCCAGGATGCGTGCAGTCAGCCTGTGTGTGCGTGTGTGCGTAGCCACGTGTGTGCGCGTATAGACGTGTACGTGCACATAGGACCAGATGCATATCTAAAGAATAAGGAACTATTTATCGGCATGATATTTCCATTTCTCTTATCGGGTGTTTTCATTTTAAGATTTCATTATTTATCGCGGCAGGGTTTTTTTCAGGGAACTAGACCGCAAGAATATCCTTCTGGTTGCTTGGGACGCCCCTCCCCCGCACTGCTCCCCTCCCCCCAGTCCCCTCCATCCTCCGTACTCCCAGCACAGCTCCTGGGAAGGCAGGCGCGAGGCCGGAGCGATTACAGTTGGAACAGCTGGAACATTTGCACTTTGAGACCCCTGCCTATAGAGAAAAAAACACCATTCGATGGAATTTTTATTTAAAAGGAAAATACCAAAGTATTGACGAGAATGATTCCCTCCAGTAGGCCGAAGGGGGAGTTTTGCTTTCGGTTTCCTTTGGTTCCGACTCCAATTGCAAGTCCTGAAATATGGCCAGTGGGTAGAGGCTTTCTTTGTCAGAGCCGCGACTTCAAGAGCCGAAGCCAGGCCACCTGCCATGCCTGACCTCCTGGGATGGTCCGGAATCCCCAGAGCAGCCCCAGGAGAGCCAGGTCCATGGGTGGAGGTGGGGAAGAATGCAGAGAGTCAGAAAGAAAGTGGAGACAGACGCTCCATCCAAACCCAGGAGGAGCCGGCACGGCCACAGCGCAGACCCCAGCCCCCTGGGCGCCTCCACCTGGACCCCCGCTCTGCTTTGGCAAATGCCAAGAAGCTGTCGCTGAGACGCCCATAAAGCGACTGGGAAAAGTTCTCGGTCACCACCCGCCAAAGCGCAAAGCACTCTTCGGATCCCGGTGTTCTCGTTCAAGGAAAACTGTGACCCACAAGGGCATGGATTTGGGTCTGTAGCCGCCTACGGCGACCCTGGGGAGGCCAAACCCCTAGGAGCGATGGTCCCTCGTCTCTGTTGCTATAATGGCGAGTGTGGAAGGCTGAGGAGGTCAGCTCTGCCACGTCATCGGCTGAGCACCTGGTCTGCAGGTGGGGAGAGCTGGGCCTGGGCTCCCCAGACGGTTCCCTCGGGAGCCTCTCCTGGCAGTGTGGGCATGCGGCGTGCCAAGCCTCAGTTTTCCTCGAATGCGCGACAACCGGGGTGGGAAATGCAGAAAAAGCAGAGGTTCTTTTACCTTCAGCATTCTTCTGTCTCACATTTTGCAGGGAGGAGGTTGGGGTCCAGCCACGGCTAGTACAGGTGCCTGTCGCTCGGGCCTGGGGCTGAGCCACTGGGGGACAGCTGGGAGCTGAGGGGTGGAGGGGCTCGCTCAGCAGTTGAGCAGCAGCTGGACCAGTGGCAAGGCTGGTTCGCCCATCCCGTGCCCATCCCGCAGCCCCTGGCCAGGGCTCGCCTTGCCTCCACTTGTGTCTGTGTGCCTCCGGGCAGGCGGCGTGCCAAGCGTGCTCGGTCCCCACTGTTAACATTAATGCCATGTCACCCCGGGCAAAGGAATGTCGGTTAGAAAAGCAAATCCCACTTCAAATGCCAGCTACCGATAACTTAAAGCCATCCCTTTCTTCCAAAGGGCACATTGAGAATGTTACCCATTTGTAAATTGTTCCCTAATGTCCTTGTTTAAACAACAACAAACAGGGCAACTCAATTTGTTGAGGGTCTGTGTGTTCTTAGACAAGAACTGAAATTGGAAATGTTTAAATTGAAGAATATACACTGAGTAATGCTATGCTCATGGGCTTCTTTTCATCCTCTGTTGTAGACACAAAGGCTTGCTGCTGCTGTCCAAAGTTGCCTCCTGTACACGGCGATTGTTTAGTCCCTAGGTTGCCTTTCCGTGGGGTGTGGGGTGCAGATCGCTGCTCTCATTTCTGTGCATCTTCAGGCCAGGGGCCCTATCTCGTTGGGAAGCCCCTCTCTCTACAGCATTATCTTATATGGAATGGCTTGGTCAACTGTGTTGAGTTATTAAATCTGTTTTACATTTTTATCTGCCTGTTATAAAGATGAACAAAAATATCTTAATGAGGAAGACCACAGATGCATAATAATTTAAAGTCTGTAGTTGAACTTCCTAATTTAAAGAATAGACCAAAATTTCTGTGTATTGAAAAAGAAAAATGAGAGGCTCCCACAATCTCAGTCTGGGTAGCGTGTGTGATTTATTATTTGGTGAATTCTCCTCCAGACCTAAAGAGAAGCGTCTTCGTCCCTTTACCAAGCTGGGGTGAGCCCCGGGGGACAGCAGGGCTCCCCTGGGGTTGTGGCCACCTTGCCAATCCTAATGGAAGAAGGAGAGGGTTCGACCTCCCTGTGGGGTCAGGCTCGCATGGTGGGCCTCAAACTGTCTTGACCTGGAAGGGCCTGACCTGAATCTCCAGAGTGGCATCCTCAGAGGAGGGTGGGAGCAGGGAACGCTACCCAAATGCCAGAACCCTGGCACACATGCAGACGGCTTCGTTTTTTATTGTGGAAAAGTACAGATAACATCAAGTTTGCCACGTTGACCATTTTTCAGCGCCCAGCTGGGCGGCATTAAGTACACTCAGGTTGGTGTGCGGCCATCCCCACCATCCATCTCTAGAACTGTTCATCTTCCCCAAGGGAAACTCTGTCCCCATTAGACACTAGCCCCCCTACCCCTCCCCCAGCCCGTCCCCCCCAGCCCGCGCCCCCCCATCCTACTTTCTGTCTCTAGGAATCTGACGGCTCTAAGCAGCTCATACAAGCGGAGTCATACAGTATCCATCCTTCGTGTCTGGCTGATTTCCCTGACCATGATGCCTTGTAGGTCCAGCCATGTTGTAGCAGGTGTCAGAACGACCTTCCTTTTTAAGGCTGAATAACGTTCCACTGATTGGATGGACCACATCTTGTTTGTCCATTCATCCATTGATGGACACTTGGGTTGCTTTCATGTTTTAGTTATTGTGAATAATGCTGCTGTGAACATGGACGCGCAGATCTCTTAGAGAGCCTACTTCCAGTTCTTTTGGGCATGTACCCAGGTGTGGGATTGCCGGGTCCTACGGTAATTGTTTAAATTTTTGAGGAGCCACCATGCAGTTTTCCATAGAGGCTGCACCATTTTACATCCCCTGATGGGCTTGTTTTGTTTTGGTTTTTTAAAATAAATTTGTTTATTTATTTATTTATTTATTTTTTGGCTGCGTTGGGTCTTTGTTGCTGCACGCGGGCTTTCTCTAGCTGCGGCAAGTGGGGGCTACTCTTCGTTGCCGTGCGCGGGCTTCTCATTGCGGTGGCTTCTCTTTTTGCGGAGCACGGGCTCTAGGCACGCGGGCTTCAGTAGTTGTGGCACGTGGGCTCAGTAGTTGTGGCTCGCGGGCTCTAGAGCACAGGCTCAGTAGTTGTGGTGCACGGGCTTAGATGCTCCGAGGCATGTGGGATCTTCCCGGACCAGGCCTTGAACCCGTGACCCCTGCGTTGGCAGGCGGATTCTTAACCACTGCGCCACCAGGGAAGGATAAGCTTGTTCTAACTGGGCCCTCCCTGGAGCCTCTGAAGGCAGGCAAATATGTGGCATCGAACCTGGCTGGGCCTCGTGAGCCTCTGGGGGAGCTTTACAGAGCCCAGTGCCACCCCCTCCTGACTGAAGCTCTGAATGGGACTACACGTTTTTACGGCCCCCAGGGCTGGGAGGAGTGGGGACCCCTCCAGGTCTGGTGTCCACTGCTCTAGATTAGACTAAAGCACTGGGCCATCAAGTAGCAAAAGGGATACTGAGGAAGTTCACCTGCCCGAGGAGAGGGGCTGAATCAGGGAAACCCTGGTCCCTGCCACCTCCAGGAATCTAGGCTTGTGTTTCCCTGGGTTCTCAAATCCTCCTTGAATGGACTCTGATTAGTGGGGACTTCCAATGCCCAGAGTCTGTGCATCTGTCTTTCTGCTGGCCTCACATGGTCCTTTGGGGGGCGGGTGGGTGCCATGAGTTGGGGGCAGGCCCACGTGTGAGTTTCCTAGGCTGCTGTAACAAAGTGCCACAAACCGGAAGATGGGGGGCGCTAAAGCACAGGCGTTTCTTCTCTCCCAGTTCTGGAGATCAGAAGTCTGAAATCAAGGTGTGGCAGGGCCACGTACCCTCTGCAGCCTCTAGGGGAAGATTCTAGTTTTTTCCAGCTTCTGGCATCACCGGCAGTCCTTGGCTTGTAGACACATCACTCTAGTCTCTGCCTCCGTCATCACAGGGCCTTGTCCCTGTGAGTCTGTCTTCACCTGGTATTCTCCCTCTGCACAGGCCTATCTCTGTGTCTCTCTCCTCTTCTCATAGACACCAGGCGTATTGGACTGGTCACCCTACTCCCGTAGAATCGCATCTAAGACTATCTCTAAATAAGGTCCCATGCACAGGTTCCGGGGCTTTAGGACGTGAACATGTCTTTGGGGGATGCCACTCCCCATCCCAGCTGGAAAAGAAGAGATGGGCCGAGCCCCACATAGAACCTGCTTTGCCCCCTCCTTCCTCTGGCTTGACAGGCCAAGGAAGGATCAAACATTTATCACTTTACATTTACTCATATCCTTCACCCTAAAGACAAATAACACAATCACTTTGCAAACTCAAGCAAGCCCTACTGCCTGACTTGTCACCCATGAGTGACCCCTCCCTGTGCCCCTCACCCAGTGGACCCTGGGCGTGCCAACCAGCCCCCGTACCTGTGGGTGCCAGAGGGCATGGCGGCCGGTGGCCAGAGCCTGCGCTCCCCTGGTGACAACCTCGCAAATGTGGTGAAGTGCCTGGGACAGTCCCCCAGCCCCCATGCCATCGTGTGTTGAAGGATGGTCCTACCAGCATGCGTCGAGCCCAGCGAGGGTTCCCAGGGAGAACCGCCCAGGCTGGCCTCTTTCCCCCAGGGCGCACCCAAGAGCAGTCCTTCCTGAAGCAGGTGCCATTTGAGTGGGAGTCGGGGGGCGGGGCACGGCTCTGAGATTCCCTAGGCTCGGCATCTTGACTCACTGTCTTGGCATTAATAAAAAGTTGTAACTTTCTAGATACATTTTGGTCTTCTTGAACTCAAATGATACTCCTTAACCCCTCTTTCCAAGATGTAACTAACTTCACTCGCCAAGCAGAATGATTGCCAAACCCTGCAAGGGTCCCAGCAGAGGAGGGAGGACACGTGGGCCCTTCTAGGGGACGTCATTGTGACTCGAGCACACGCTGTGCCATCCTACCTTCCAGAAGTGGTGGAGGGCCTACCCCAGGCACTTCCACCTGGGGAGCCTTTGAGGGGAAATCGAGTCTGGATGGCACCCACAAACCCCCCAGGGCAGCACGGGCTAGAGAGCAAACACCGGGTGTCCCAGTTCATTAGTATCTTTTATTACAGAAAATAAAGTTCCATCTATGTTGCACATTCATTCATTCTATAAATCAGGCTTTAAAAAAATCCCCAGGGGCGCAGTCCCATCCTTCCTTTGATTTTCCTTCCGATGACGTCACCCTCCACGGCAGTCAGGTCCTCTCAAAGGACAAAAGCAGACGCGGCGCCTGGCCTCGGCAGCCCCTCGCGGTGAACTCCCAGCCCGCCCGCTGGAGGCGTGGCTCCTGTCACTGTCCAGACCACGGCTGCCGGGGACAGTCATCGCCTTCACCAGCCCTTCCAGCTGGTCCTCTGGGGGCCGGCGTTCACGGCCCTGTGGCGGTGCCATCCCCAGGCTGCCGAGCGTCACGGACTTCTCTTTGGGCAGGCCTGGACCAGGGCCTTAGGGGATCTCTGTGTCCATGGTATAAATCTGAATGAGATCAGACACAATGTTATCAATGATTGGCTTGGTAAGGTCTTCACTAAACACCTAGAAAGGAGAAGGAAAACAGGTTCCGGTTAGACTCCCTCTCGGTTAACCAAGGCGCCGCCACTAAGCACAGAATCACAGCGCACAGGGGTGGGGGATGGCATGGGGACTCGGCTACTGGAAACGAGGGTGGCTCTCTGCACAGCCGGTTCAGGTCCAGCCTGCCGAGGCTGATCACAAAGCAGAGAACATTCCAGATGGAAGAGGCTGTGGTGATCATCCAACTCATTACAGGAGAGGGGACTTGTCCTGGGTTACATGGGAAGCTGGTGACAGGCTCCTGCCTCCCCCTGGAGCTCTCAGGTCCACAGTCTCTGGGTATGGGAGCAGGGGTGGGGAGTTCATTTCCAGAAATAGGCTAGGTCTCCTGGACCCCACTCTACCCTAGGCCAACCCCTAGGGAACACGTGGACCTGCTCTCTAGCCTGGACCAGAACGCGTCATTTTTTCTTTTCTTTTTTTTTTTTTTTTTTTTTTGCCCCCCCACGTGCCTTGCAGGATCTTGGTTCATGAGCCAGGGGTCGGACGGGGTGGTAGCTCCAAGTCTGAACCACTAGACTAACAGAGAACCTCAGACCACAGGGAATATTCATTGGAGGGAGGTCTCATGTTTTTTTTTTTTTTTTTTTTGGCCACGCTGCACAGCTTTGCTGGATCTTAGTTCCCCGACCAGGGATTGAACCCGGGCCCTGGCAGTGAGAGCACTGAGTCCTAACCACTGGACCGCCAGGGAAGTCCCCAGACCGCCACTTGACTGTGCCACAGAGCTTATAAAATTGCAACGTGAGTCCCCAGGGGCCCAAATGAAGAGGGCTTAACTCTGCAGCTCCCAAGGAAGGTCTGGTCCTGGCCTGGCTCCTGGGAGGGGAACTCTAGGCCCCTGCCTGATGAGAGGGTCTCGGTTTGCCCAGGGCCAAGGGACCTGGGAGCTCATATCTGGTCTCTCCTGGACCTGTCTTCCGTTCCTTTTATCTTTGCTGATTTCAACCTGTATTCTTCCCCGGTAACTAACCCGAACTCCCATAGCCACGAGCATAACGGCTTTTCTGAACTCTGTGAGTCTTCCCGGCAACACAGCGAGCCTGAAGATGCTCTTGGAGACCCCTGATGACACGGCAAGTAAAAAGCAAAACAAGGAGCACTTGGTTGGATGCCGTGGCCCCCGGGCCAGGGGGCTGCTGCCTGGGGAATCAAGGTACCACGAAGGCCCAAGGCCCAGGGCTGAGCTGGGGCAAAAGCTGGACCTGAGTCCACCCTCCTGCACGGCCACCAAAGGAAGCGTGAACTCTCCACAGGCTGTCACTTCAGGTGGGAGATAGTGACCTGGAAACAGCCCCTCCCTCGACCACTGGCTCAGGAAGATCAGCCGTCACCCCCTGGACTCTGGTTGGAAAGTAAATACTTCAGAAATACAGGCTTGCATAGCACAGGGAGATCAGCTCCGTGCTTTGTGACCACCTAGAGGGGTGGGTTAGGGAGGGTGGGAGGGAGGGAGGCGCAAGAGGGAAGAGATATGGGAACATATGTATATGTATGACTGATTCACTTTGTTATAAAGCAGAAAACTAACACATCATTGGAAAGCAATTATACTCCAATAAAGATGTTAAAAAAAAAAAGAAAAGAAAAGAAATACAGGCTTGCTTGTCAGGGTCCACTAGCTGTATGCTCTTGGAGACCCCAAGCCAAGAAATGACCGTTAAAATGTAGTCCAGGGCCGGGACTTCCCCGGTGGCACAGTGGTTAAGACTGTGTGCTCCCAATGCAGGGGGCCCGGGTTCGATCCCTGGTCAGGGAACTAGATCCCACATGCGAGCTGCAACTAAGGAGCCCGCCTGCCGCAACTAAGACCCGGCGCAGCCACGTAAATAAATAAATATTAAAAAAAAAAAAAGTAGTCCAGTGCCAAAATCTGGAAACAATCCAAGTGTCCCTCCGTGGAGGAACAAACCAACATGACGCAGTCCAGCCATACCACGGAACGGGACTCGGCCTTCAAAAGATGGGAATCCTGACACCTGCTACAACTCGCTACTGCTTTAGAGCCAGAGCCTCATCCACCCAGAGGCCCGAAGCACCTGGGCACAAATGGCCACCCCGCTGCCACCGCTGCCACGCTCGAGGGCAGACAGGTGACTTCACAGAAGTGGTGGCTGAGAGCAGATGAGCAGTAAGAATGTCTCACGATTTAGAGGCAGCACCTCGGGGCTGGGCAGGCGGCTCGTCAGCAGCCACTCAGCACCAGGCAAGCGGCCCTCACATGCCCAAAGGATGCCCGGCCGCTCCCGTGCACGGAACTCGGAGCCACCCGGAAAGACAAGAGCGAGCGAAGCGCGGGTGTACCGCCCAGAGGGGCGGGGCCTCGTCCGGGAGAACGATTGCTGGGCACGCGTGTGTCGCCCAGAAAAGAGGCCCGTGGCGGAGCTGTTCCCCGTGCTCTCCTCTCACGAGGGGTGAGAGGTGACGGCCGAAAGCAGGAGGCAGAGAGGTTTGCTGCAGCAGCTCCAGCCCCGGTCACCGTCAGGAACAAGTGAAGAGAAAGGAGAGCAGGGAGGACACGCAGAGGAAAGCAGCCCAGGACGGGCCAGGAAGCAGCGGCCCCTTGCGCCGCCACCTGATTCAACAGAGTGGGGACCTGGGGCTCACGTGATCTGGAAGTCCCCAAGAAGCCCGGCACGGAGCAATGCTTTTGTCCACGCAGCCGCCCTTTGCCCCCCACCTGCCCAGACACTGGGTGTGGGGCAGCTGATGAAACAGCCAAGGTCCCTGGCCTTGGGGGGGGGGGGGGGGGGAAGGCAAAAAGAAACAGCCGAGGTCCCGGGCCTTGGGGGGGGGGGGGTAGACAGGCAATAAAGGACGGTGAATCACAGAAAGAAGCTGTGAGCTCCCAGGAAGGGCGAGCAGGCCGGGGGAGGGAGCCTCAGGAAGGGGGAGGCAGCCACTGTGGGTTCACATGGGAGGGGTGGTGCCCAAAAAGGAGGAGCCTTCCTTCACCTCCAAGTCTGCTTACATGGAATCTCATTGTAGGACAAGGAGGGACAAAGGTATCATGAAGAGAGGGCTGGCAAACTTCAAGTACAGGAAAGGAAAAACGGAGAATGATGTCAAAATCCCATTTTAGGGAACGGTGGGACTACCCAGGGAAACCCGCTAGGACTGCAGCCTTTCTGACAGGCACACTTCACCCAGCTCTCGACAAACTGCTCTCGGCGTTCAGTACGTCTGGGGGCGGCGAGGTGTCATCTGTCTTATCTATCTATGCATCCACCCACCCATCTATCATCCAGCTACCTCCTTTCCCATCACCTCTCCATCCCACCATCCACCATCACCTATCCATCCACACATCATCTATCCACCTACCTACCAACCGCTGTCTTTTTAGAGCACCCCCTATACGTCTTCTGACGTGAAGCCAGACTTATTAACCTCGGATCTACGACAAGCTCCCACTCAGTTCAAAAAAAGTGCTTGGTTGACCTCAGTAGTTCTCAACCAGGGGCGATCCCTATCCCGAGGCACTTGGCAACGTCTGGCGCTGTCCTGCTCCTACATCCGACCCTGGACGTCCACGGTGTCGAGGGCGAGAGCCTGCCTTAGACTATTAGGACAGAGTATCCTCAAGCTTCAAGGTTCCCAAGTAGCCCGTATCTTTCTTTGTGGATAATTACTACAAAGAAATGTGACACCAGGTACAGGGACCTCAGGCAGAGAAGAGGGGGACACACGCCAAGGGGGACTGCCAACGCAGTCACCTCACCTGCCACCATGGCTTCTCGGCCTCGGCCTCAGCGGGCACCTCGACCCCATAGGCCTGCAGGGCCAGGTGGAGCACCGCCACGGCTATGTGCTGAGCCTGGAACCGGAGGCACAGCCCCCCGTGGTAGCTGTCCCGCAGCAGGGCCCAGGCGGTGATGGAGACGGGGCTCCGCTGCCAGCTGTAACGGTTCAGCCAGTTCTTGACGGACAACAGGTAGTGGAGCAGGTACTGCAAAGACACGCCAGTCAGCTGGCCCCCAGTCACCTGCCTCCTTTACTTTGAGCCTGCGGCCTGTCTGCCCACCAGCCACTCTCCCCTAAGCTGTCACGATGTGTGTACACCACAGATCGGATGTCGCCTCCCGGTGTCACTGGAAAAAAGCCCCAGTGCCTTCCACAGGCCTTGCCCCACCCTCCTGCCAGGTTCACCTCCAGCCCCGCCGCGGTCCCCTCAGGCCCGCCTGCTCTCAGCCTCCAGGCCCGTCTCCCAAAACCCGCTCGGCCGCTCTCCATGGCCACCCCGCCACTGCCCCTCTCCGTCAACGTGGCCCTGTGCTGGCCACCATCAGCGATCATTCTCCTCATGCCCTTGGCCCAGCTCAAACATTAAAACTCCAGAAACGGCGTCCCGATCTGCACGACAGGGCAAGGCACCCACAGTCCAGCCTGAGGCTAGGGGCCAGCCAGACACCGGACACTGGCTCTCAGGGCGCCAGGGCCTCTGAATGCCCTCCAGCTCGGCCGTCTGTCAGCTCCCCCTCTGCCCGAACACCACGCTATCCTGAGCCCACGGGGAGTGCCACTGAGGAGAGCAGCCCTGCACCGCACGCCGACAGAAAACGCTACGGCTTGGAATCTCCACCAGCGGCTCTGGGACTAGGGAGGCGGTCGGGAAGGCCCACGTCCCAAGCCCCCACCCACCCACCGCCTCTCTGCAGGCCACCTTTCCAGCTGCCCACAGGGTCTTTCCGAGTGCTCTAAGTGTTCACGTGCCCCTTCTGCTGCTTTCTGAAGCAATTCTTCTGTTGGGACGAACGCGCTCCTAGCTGTGAACGGTGAGTGACCAGGCTTTTCTCGTGGGTTCGTACACACAGCTGAGCTGGGAGTGAGCTCTGAGGCGGGGCAGCAACTCCTGGCACAGGGACTCGGCAGGTCAGGAAACGGGCCCTGCCTCCCTGTGGCTCAGCGAACAAACAACTCATACGGGTCTGGGGACGGGCACGGGCTTCAGAGGGCACGCAGATCCTGGCTTGCAGCCACAGCTGAGCGGGCAGAAAGGCAGCAGCTGAAATTAGAGCTGCCTGACGGACCCCGAGAGTGGCTGCCCGAGCCGGTCACTGCTTCTCCTCAGGGCCCCGCGTGGCTCCAGGCTCAGGGGGCTGCACTTTCTGGAGGAAAAGCAAATAGCTCCGTGCCTCTGGGAACTGTTGGCGACCCCCCCAGCACATACCTTGTGAGGGTGCTGGAAGGAGACCTGGAAACGCAGAACCCGCAGTACGAGCAGCTCACACTGCACGATGCTGTCCCGGAGCTCCCAAAAGCGTGAGTCCAGTTCCAAGGGCTCGCTGTCCGGGTGGAGATACCTGTGCAGAGAAACAGCACAGCTGATGGCAGGAGTGGGCGGCCCCAGGAGCCCCCAGTCATGGGATACCCAGATGCAACGCCAGGGCCCCTGTGCTGTTGGTCAGCATAGGGTCACCATCAACCACTCTCCACCTACGGGTGTACGTATGCCACAAAAACGGTAACCAGAGAGGAAAGAAGCCACTTCTAGCGTTAGCCTCATGGCTGTCCCACCTCCTCAGCAGGACGTCGAGTGTAAAGATGGGCTCTCTGCAGTGTCTCCAGAGGAACAGTCTTTGCACCCGGGGCGGCGATGCCCCGGGCTCTCACTCTGGGCCCAAGGAAGGCATTTGAACACAAGAATGATGCCCTCAGAAATGTATATGTATTTTAGCTTTCCATTTTGTTTCATTCCAGATCTTTGTGTCCTTATTTACACCTTATTCGTCCACAAAACTCCCACCTATGCAAGATCACCAAGCTGTGCGGGAATGGGATACACACTCAAGTGACTCCAGTTCTCTGCCGCTGACTCACCCTTCCCAGCCCCTCCCTCTTCT
>NW_006784311.1:259534-263816 GCF_000442215.2 Lipotes vexillifer
ACCCTTCCCAGCCACTCCCTCTTCTTCAGATCTCCCCACAGAACCACACCGGGCGCCAACGTCCTATTAGAGCGCCCCACAGTTTCCCCTCGTGCCCGCCCACCCTCCCTGCTGGGGCCCTGGCAATGACAGGTGGACTCCAGCTGCCCTTCCGCGGTTCCCTCCCGTTTTTCTCCTACTCTCTCGAGGTACACTGTGAACCTGTCATGTTTACGGGGTGGGGAGTGTTTTTCTGTTAACTGTTTCTTAAAAGAGAGGCAGCACAAAATAGTTTTCTCCCCTAACGATTAGAGTTTCTGGAAAGGCTATGACGCACTAACTTTCCATAAATTGCTTCCTCCCAGGCCCCAGGACCTCGGCACAGCCCGCCCAGCCGGCTGGACCCCCGTGTCCTTCCCCAACAGGAACACAGCTGCTCGGGCCTAGGACTCTGCGAGAGACACTCCTGAGCAACTCTGACCAAGTTTCCGCACCATCTAAACAGGATGGCGGTCCCAGAACCCAACTGGTTCCATCCATCCTGTCCAAGACTCCACGAGAATCTTTTTTTTTTTTGAATAGAATTTGATCTTTTATTTATTTTTTTAACACCCTTATTGGAGTATAGTTGCTTTACAATGGTGTGTCAGTTTCTGCTGTATCACGAAGTGAATCAGCTGTTCGTACACACTCTGCGAGCTCCCTCTGCTCCAGCTGTGCCCGCGTGCGACGCTAGGGACATCCTCTTTCCCACCCCCCTCTGCACCCCATCTGGCCTCTGAGGTTCCCCAAAATCTGGCTCCAGCTTCTCTCGTACAGGTGCCCCTAGGCTTCTGGCTCATCCCTGCCTTTGCTGTTACTGCTCCCGGCCCCAGTTCACGGCCACCCAGGTGCCTCCTCCTTAGTTGGACTGCTGCCGCCTGGAGGGCAGGGCCTAGTGAGATCCTTCTCTGGCCTCCCATTCACGGGGACACCGGAAGCAGCTACCTGTTGGAAACGTTGATGATGTCACGAGTGCGCAGGCGCTGTTCCTCCACTTTGCCGGCCAAGTAAAGGGAAGACATGGCCACCAAGTAGGGGTCATAGGCGTCCAGGTCGATCTCGCAGAAGAACTTATGGTATATGGCACAGGCGGTGGCGATGGGGATGGACCGCATCCCTAGCTTGACACCTGCCGAGAGAAAGCAGGCAGGGGAGTGCTTCATCCAGGGCTCGCCCCCTGCAAAGTGTGAGAGGAGCCGCCAGGTTGGGCCCTAAGGGCGCACATCCCTGTTCTGACAAGACCGAGAGCTCAGGGCCCAGCTGGCAGGGGCTGCCATGCCTTCCACTGGGTCCTCGACCTGGGGGATTTAGACGCGAGCCTCTCAGACCCTAACGTGCTAACAAGCCCCTGGGGGTCAGGCTGAAGTGCAGCATTCCCTTCAGTAGCTCTGTGGGCTCCACGCTTCCCCCAAGCCTCAAGGCCATGCCAGGAGAAGCAAGGTTTCAAACTACTGCACCTGGCATATCCCTTTCTGCACATCTTGAAAAGGACCAAGTTGTGTGTCTGTTTCCACCTTAGCAGGCATTTAACTAGAGGCCGCCCCCACCTCTGCAGCTCACCTATAACCAAAATCCTCCCAAGGTGACAGGAGGAAAAAAGGCCTCTGGGTATCAAACAGATGCCACAAGTCCTGAGGTCACAGTTTAAGATTATACTCAGCACTGCTTTACTAGTCCACAGGTTAGCAAAGGCAAGAAAAGCAAGAAGGGTGACTGCCAAAGGCAACCGCCGGCAGAGCAGGAAAAAAGCAACATCGATGGCCACAGTCAGGCTCGAGGGAAAAAGGGAACAGAACTCAAAAACCAGAGCATGATGGTTTGATTTAGGGGTTAAAGCCCTAAATCCCCCCGACAGCTCCTAGGGAAATCACTGCATTGGGTCACAGAACCAAAACAAATTCACAATGACCAGGGTTAATAAGGGAAGGTTAAATGACATCCCATAGACTGAAAGAAGGTGAACAACCAACAATCATTCAAATTGTGTTCAACATCCTCCACCTAAAAAGGTGTATTAGCTCCCCAGAGCTGCTGTAACAAGGAACCACAAACTAAGTGGCTTAAAACAACACATACTTTTTTCTCTTACAATGCCGGTGGTCAGAAGTCCAAAATGAGTCTTAGGGGGCTAAGTTCAAGGTGTCGGCAGGGCTGGTTCCTTCTGGAGGTTCCAGAGGAGAATCCACTCCCTTGCCCTTTCCAACCTTCTAGAAGCGCCTGCAATCTTTGGCTCACGGCCCTTTCCTCCATCTTCAAAGCCAGTGGTGCAGCGTCTTCTAACTCTGCTTCCATCATCACGTGGCCTATCTACTCCTCCTGCCTCTCTCTCTAAGGATGGGTGTGATTATATTGGGCCCACCAGATAACCTAGGATAGCTCCCCAACATCAAGATGCTTAATCCCATCTGCAAAATCTCTTTTGCCACATGAGGTAACAGTCACAGGTTCTGGGAATTAGGATGGGGAAATCTTTGGAGGACCGGTATTCAGCCTCACACAGAGGGCAAGGGCATATGCAAAACATTTCAGCATTAGCTTTTAGCATTTAGGTTTTAGCATTTCCAGGTTTAAACTTCAGTTTCATAGACAGCTCCTACGTGGGACCCCTCATTCTCAGAGATGTCAGATTAGGTGGTAATACTGCACATGACCCTCCAAGTCTTGCTTTTTATATAAGCAAACCCTCAAAGGGTAGCATGCTTCCCTGGTTCACGTGGATCCTCCAAGCAGATGTATGGGGTATATGAGGAGGCACTGCCATCCTTCCTTATACACTTTGCAAAACTTCCTGGAAATTAAATGTACAAATCACTGGGATTAATGGTCCTGCACTATTTCCCCAGACTCTGCCCACCTTGACTTGAAAGCGGACTCACCCAACGCCCTCTTCGCCAGAATGCATACAAAGTAACAAAGATCAATAACAACGGAGCAAACCACTATTGATGGAGAAAGTGTTTCTACTGGAATCCAATTAGCTACATCGCCTCGCCTTTGGAGCTAGAGCACCCAACACCACGGTGTGGATGCCCTGGCCGGGTTCAAAACGCGAGCTGCGCCCCAGCTCCTAGTTGTTTTGTTTTGGGGTTTTTTTGGGGGGGTGGGGGTTGTTTGTTTGTTTTTTAAACTTAAATTTGCCAGAGTTCCCTGTATGTTTATTTTTTATTTATTTATTTGCTGCGTTGGGTCTTCGTGGCTGCACGTAGGCTTTCTCTAGTTGTGGCGAGCGGGGGCTACTGTTCGTTGCGGTGCGCGGGCTTCTCACTGCGGTGGCTCCTCTTGTTGCGGAGCACGGGCTCTAGGTGCGCTGGCTTCACTAGTTATAGCACTGCAAGCCCAGCTCAGCACGGGCTCTAGGCGCATGGGCTGTGTTGCTCCGCAGCATGTGGGATCCTCCCGGACCAGAGATCGAACCCGTGTGCCCTGCATTGGCAGGCGGATTCTCAACCACTGCGCCACCAGGGAAGCCCCTGGGTCCTAGATGTGATGGGACCTCGTCAACAAGGTTTGTCAGGAGCCTCACCAAGGGCATATGTTCCAAAAGGCTCCGTGTGACCAAGTGCCAGCGTCCCCGTATGCTGCAAGGCAGGTATGTCAGAAGGCGCGGTACACTCAATCGAGATGCGGGCGCCCCGATTCCGCCACCTTCTAGTTGGGGCCTTCTAGTTTCCACATCCTCTCTTTGGACCTACGCGCCCGCCCATGAAATGGCCAAGACCGCGTATGCCTCGCAGCTCAAAGCCTAGTATGCAGGGCGTGGCGGAAAGGCAGAGGCCGGTACCCCTAAGCCGAGCCTCCCAGCCTCCGCTAGGGCAGTGCAGGCCCGATCTCTTCCCTCCGCTCAGCCACGCCAGCACCGAATTTGGCGGGTCCCGTCTTTCGGGAAGCGGATCCCCGCTACGCCAGCCCCTGCCTGCCCGCTCGGCGCTCCCGCGGCGGGCTGGGGCCAGCTGGGTGAAAGTGCAGCAATGCGGCTCTGGCCTCCACGTCCCGTCCGCGCGGGGCCCGCCCTCTTCCCGGCCGCGGTTACCTGCCTCCATGATGAACCTCGTCACTCGGAAGTGCACCCTCGCCTCGGGTGCTGGCCGCCCCTCCGCGCCCAGTACCTCATCCCCTCCACCGCAGGTCCCCGGGCCAACTGCTTCCATGAGGTCCCGCCCCACGGGCCCAGACCCCCCACGGGAAGGAGAAGGGCCCGGACGCAAGGCGGCCGGCTCCCCGGGTGCTCACGGCGGGAGCAGAGATCCCGCCCCACCCCGGC
>NW_006784311.1:263826-266525 GCF_000442215.2 Lipotes vexillifer
CCAGCCCGCCAGCCCGCCAGCCCGCCAGCCCGCCAGCCAGCCCAGCCCAGGCCGGCCCGCCCGCCCCTGGGTGGGTAGCGCAGCTGTCCGCCGAAGGCGGGTCCGGCCGAATACGCAGACTCCAGCTCAAGCGCAAGCGCAGAGGCCGAAGGCGCCCGCCCTGTCCCCTAGATGCAGCATGTACGTCTCCTTTGGAGCCGACGCCCTTGGAGCCGACGCCCCGCCCCCGGGAGGTTGACGCCCCGCCTCCTGGAGACTCACGCTCCGCCCTCGGGAGCCGACGGGCGGCAACCGGAACCGGCGGGGCTACTCCTCCAGGGTGAAGTGACGTTAGTCCTAGAATCAGGGCACGAAAATATCACCCTCCCCGGCACCTGAGCTACAAGTCCCTGCGGTCCGACTAAGGTGTGCCTCCGGGCTGGTGGCCCAGCGTGGTTCAGGACGGGGAGAGCTGGCTGTCTGCCAAGCCGCGGCGGGGGCCGGGGCCGGGGGGATCGCTTACCGGAGCTCACATCGGTGTCTCCCAACTGGAGAAGACGTGGGGTTCAATGTCAGTGTTCGTAAAACCCGAATCTAGGTTTGTCAGAGTTTCCCAGACCTACAGATCAGCCCTGAAGGGAATGCTGTGCACGAAATGAGGGCATGAGGGCTGTTTGTGTCAGGGTTTTCCAGGGGCCCAGCATCCCTTGGGGATCTGGTTGCTGCTCGACTTTTCAGCTTGGCAGCACAGTAGGAGCTTAATAAATGTTTGCTGAATGAATGTTGTTGAATTTCCAGCTCACAGTGGCTTCCCACGTCTCATTTGTGTCTTCCACAAGTAGGAAACTGTGTGTCAGGAGTCAGGCATGTAGAGCACCAAAGGGACCCCCAAGCTAGTGACAGACAGTTACTCTGGGCATTCTGTTACAGTCAGACAATTGCTATGATTTGAGAGAGCTGGGAACGTTGAGGGGAAAAAAGCCACCTTTTCCCACCCACCCACTCAGGCCAACCTTAATCTCCTTCCTCAGACCCCACCCCGCTACTGAGCTCCGCCTCCCCCAGCCCTCTCCCCACACCAGCTGGGTTGGTTTCCCGGCGCGGCTGTAACAAATGACCAGCAACCTACGAGGCTTAAAACAGTAGAACTTCATCCTCACACGATTCTAGAGCCCAGATGTCTGAAATCAAGGTGTCACCAGGGCCATACTATCTCTAGCTTCCGGTGGCCCCAGACGTCCCTTGGCTTGTGGCCGCATCACTCCAGTCTCTGCCTCCCTCCTCACGTGGCCTCCTCCCTTGTGTCTGTGTCTCTCCTTTTCTGTCTCTGTCCAGGGCAAGGGGCAGGCCCTCTGGGCTGAGTACCTCTGTGTGGGCATGCGTGTGCACGCGTGTGAAGGGGCTTGGGGGCCCCAGCCTCCTGGGCTGCTGACCCCTGTCATGCCTTGAGCACTCTGTCACTGCTGTCTGTCCCTGGGCCGGGAGCAGCGCCACCCTCTCCCCTCCTAAAGGGGCTGTGGGTCTTGGGAGATGGGTCCACTGCCTCCGAGCTCCCCACATCGGTGCATAATGCACATGCCCCCCCCAACGCACGCACACACAGATGCATGCACACGAGTCAGACACTCCCCCCACGTACACTCAGGTGCACGTGTGCACACGCACGCACACACCCAGATCATATCACTCTTCCCTCTGGCCCCTGGCCCAGGGGCCTGCCTGTCACCTTCTGGCCCGCTGTTTGCTGGTTCAACAGCCCTGCTGGGACCCCTCCTTCTCCCCTGGGCCTTCTGTAGTGTGAGGAGTCTGGGCTCAGCGAGCAATAGGTGCCTGTGAATGTGACTCAAGGGAATGACTCAAAGAACACATTAATTTTGAAAGCACTGGGTCATAGGGCACCCTCCTGGCAGGCAGCCTGGGCACAGTGGTTGATAAATGAATCATTCACTAGCCACCAATTGGAGCCAGCAAACCTCGAGGCACTGTCTCCTCTCCCACGGGCAAGCCACACCCACCACGGGGACCCTCCCTTCCCTGCCACCTGTCACCACTCCCAAAGGTGGCATCTCCACTCTCATCCCCCCTCCCCTGGCCTCACCTGGTTATCATCTCCAGTCCCTGCACAGAGAGGATGTTGATCAAGAAAGGCGGGGCGAACTTGATCTCAGAAGAGGGTTCTGATATTGGCCAACGCCTCCTTATCTACCCCCTGACTGTGCGCCTTGACACTAAGTAAACCTCAGCCTCCTCCTCGCGAAGGTGCTGTCACCTAACGAGGGAGTGAATGAGTAGGCCACGCTGAAGTTCACAGGATGGGGCAGAGAAGGGGTAGAGGTGTGCAGGGTGCGGAGGAAAGCCTGTGCCCACGTGGTCTTCAAAGGCAGGGGTGATCTCTAAAGTGCCCGCCCTGCCCACCTCATCCCCAGGGGCCTCCACCCGAGGAGCGGTCGGTGGAAGCACAGCCTGGTCCAAGGCCAGCCCTGCCACTTGTCCCTGGAAACTTCTCTTTCCACTGTCACCACTTCGTCCCTCCCTCCCCTCCCCTCCCCTCTCTCCACTGGCACCTTCCGGGCCAGTGAGGGCAGGTGCTCAAGCCTCCCTCTCCCCATAGGCAAGCCCAGCAGCCTCCCTCTGGGCCCCTCTCCCCGCCCCCACTGCCCTCTGCCCACCCACCCTTCTCAACACCACATCCCTGAACTAAGCCTATAGCCTTACCCCCC
>NW_006784311.1:266609-302499 GCF_000442215.2 Lipotes vexillifer
CCTTCCCCCCCCCCCGCCCCTCCCTCTCCAGACAGAGGGACTTTCGTAAAAGCGAAGTCTGATCAGTGCCCTTCCCTCTCCGAGCCTGCAGGAGCCATACTGGCTGCCAGAACGCAGCTCTGTTGACCTGGCAAGTCAGGGCTTGGTTCTATTAAAGAAGGTGGAACTTTCCTCACAAGTGTGGACATTGGTGGGATTATGGTTCTTGGTTAACCTACTGCCTGGGATTATTTCCTTTTGACTAAACGAGTTTTGAGTAAAGACAGACTCAATAGAGAGAAAAATGGAGGGAGCTCTGAGCACCCATGAGATCTCATGTGTGGTCAAGATGGGCCTCAGGAGAAGGCCTGAGAGTCGGCATGAGGGTCAGAAAACGCATCCCAGATACAGACGTGCACAAACAGATGCTACAAATCAAGAGACAGAAAGTGGATTCGTGGGGGCCAGGGACTGGGGAGCCATGGGGGTGACTGGTAACGAGCACAAGGGTTCTCTGGAGGGGTAATGAAAATGCTCTGGAACTAGATTGTGGTGATGGATGCACAACTCCGTGAATGTATTAAAAACTGTTGAATTGCACAGCTTAAATGAGTGAATGTTACGGTATGTGACTTATATCCCCATAAAGCTCTTATTTAAAAAATTACCATGCACGACTGTGCCAGCAAGGACAAAACCCTCTGGTGGGGAGAAGGGGTTTCAAAGAAGAGCCGGAAGACGGGCCAGCAAAGAAAGTCAAGAGGGCGGAGCAGAGCCGGCGGAAGGACCGTGCCCTGTGTCTGCAGCCAGGGAGCTCTTCAAAGACAAGTGAACTCACAGACCCTCAAAGTCCCGAAATGGGGTGAATGATGTCAGTTCTGAACCATGGCACCCTGCTCCCCCTTGGGGAGGGGAGCTTGGTGGATTGTTGGAGATAGGGGAACACCCAGGCCTGGGGATGCTCACGCTTCCACACACCCGGGATCCGCCGGCCAGAGTGGGGGCTTATGGGGACATCTTGACCCGAGTCCATCTCACAGGTGACCTCCTTATCCCACAGGCCATATGAAGACGGAGGCAGGGCTTAGAGTGATGCGGCCACAGCCGAGTGACGCCTGGAACCACCAGATGCTGGAAGAGACACAGAAGGGTCCTTCCCTAGAACCTCCAGAAGGAGCACAGCCCTGCCAACCCCTTGATTTCAGATGTCTGGCCTCCAGATGGGAGAGAATCCATTTCTGTTGCTGAAGTCACTGAGTTTGTGGGCATCTGTGGGCCCCTCACAGCCTCTGCTGGTGGAGGGGAGAGGGCCTGAGGAGGCATAATCTCTACCCCAGGGAGTTGGGAAATAAAAGAGATGAAAAGACTGCAGATGAAGGAATCAGACCCAGGAAGGTCGGGTGGCTTCTCAAGGCCACGCAGCACGTGGGTGCCACTCCAAATGGGGGGCTTTTAGCTCCTGGAGCAGTTTTTTCCCTGCCATACTGAGTGGCCCCCACTGAGGTTAGAAAGTGAAATTCTCACCACTTTTCTCTCCTGTATGCCTCTCTAGATCCAGCCCTCTAGGTGTTTCTACCAGACCCTCTCGGGGTCACTGCCAGCACAGCCCTTCCTGTGTTTGGGATTGCCAAGGCTCAGGGCCAGACCCATTGCCATCCCCACCCTCCAGCTGGCTTCCTCACTGCCATATTTTTGGCCATAGGGACAGCGCAGCCCAGATTTTACTCACGTGCCCACCATCATTTGACCAACTCTGTCTCTAAGGGTCTAAGTCCAGAGGGAGAATCTGACTGGATGAGCCTCATATGTGAACACACCCTTCCGAAACAGGAAGCCACCTTTGGTCAAATCAGCTTCCGGGGGGGAAGGAGGTGTCCAATGTCTGTTCACTTTGGAAGGAGTGTGGGACACCCATTTGGCAGGGTCACTCTAAGGGCACCCGAGCCCACGGCCTCAGGTGTCACACTTTGTGCACCACCCCCATACACCCAGAAAGGGACTCAGGGAAAAGGATGAGGTGAGGTCAGCCAGAGATCTTGTCTTTGCTATTTGTTCACTGGGCAAGGGAATCAAGCCCTCAACTCTCTTGGCAGGCAGTCAGTAGAGATGGTCTAACTTGCTAGATGAAGAAATAGCTGGGAAAGCCAGTTGTCTGGTGATGTGGAGGCAACTCTCAGAAGAGTTACAGTATTAGGCTTAAGGCAAGCAAATGAAATAATGACAAAGTGCATCCAGACTGGAAAGGGAGCAATAAAAGTACCTCTGCGCACAGATGACACAATCTTATATAGAGAAAATCCTAAGAAAGACACACACACACACACACACACACACACACACACACACAACTATTAGAGCTAATAAATGAGTCCAGCAAACTTGTAGTATACAAGATCAGTATATAAGAATCAACTGTATTTCTATACACTACCGATGAACAAACCAAAATGAAATCAAGACAACAGTTCTATTTATAAAAGCACCAAGTGAATAACATACCTAGGAATAAATTTAACAAAAGGAGGGCAAGACTTGTACTACAACATACTATTGAAAGACATTAAAGAAGATCTAGGGGCTTCCCTTGTGGCACAGTGGTTAAGAATCCGCCTGCCAATGCAGGGGTCACAGGTTCCAGCCCTGGTCCAGGAAGATCCCACATGCTGCGGAGCAGCTAAGCCCGTGCACCACAGCTACTGAGCCTGCATGCCACAGCTACTGAAGCCCATGTGCCTAGAGCCTGTGCTCCACAACAAGAGGAGCCACCCGCAATGAGAAGCCCACGCACTGCAACGAAGAGTAGCCCCTGCTCGCCACAACTAGGGAAAGCCCGCGCGCAGCAACGAAGACCAAACGCAGCCAAAAAAGACAAAAAGATCTAAATAGAAAGACATCTTATGCTCATATATAAAAAGGTTTAAATTGTTAAAATGGTAATATTCTTCAAATTGATCTACAAATTCAATGCAACCCCTATCAAAATGCCAGCTGGCTTTTTTGCAGAAATTGACAAGCCCATCTTAAAATTCATATGGAAATGCAAAGGACCCAAACTAGCCAACACAATCTCGAAAAAGAACGAAGTTGGAGGACTCACACTTCCTGATTTTAAAACTTACCACAAAGCTACAGGAATCAAGACTATGTAGTACAGGCACAGAGATGGAGATATAGATCCACAGAATAGAAAGAGACCCATACTGCTTTGGTTCCGCGATTGTCAACAAGGGTGAGAAGACATTCAATGCGTAAAGAATAGTCTCTCCAACAAATGGTGCTGGGACAACTGGATAGTAGCCACATGCAAAAGAATGAAGCTGGAGCCCAGACTCATACCATATAGAAAAATTAACTCAAAATGGATCATAAACCCAAATGTAAGAGCTGAAACTGTAAAACTCTTTTAAAAAACAGAGCCATAAATCTTCGTGAACTTGGATGAGGCAGTGGTTTCCTAGACATGATACCAATAAATAACATGAGTAACAAAAGAAAAAGTAGATACATTGTTCATAAAAATTAAACAGTTCTGTGCTTCAGAGGACACCACTAAGAAAGTGAAGAGACAGTGCACTGAATGAGAGAACCTATCTGCAAGTCAGATAGCAGTAAGTGGCTTGTGTCTAGAATATATAAAGAACGATTACAACTCAATAATAAAAAGGCAAATAGCCCAATTAAAAAGGGGCAAAGGGTCTGAATAGACATTTCTCTGAAGACTATATCCAGTGTGCCATGAGTTTATGAAAAGATGCTCATCACTTGACATTAAGGAAAAGCAACTCAAAACCACCAGATACGACTCCACACCAACTAGGGTAGCTATAAATAAAAAGAGATAATAACAAGAATTGTCAAGGATGTGGAGAAATTGGAACCCTCATACGTTGCTGGTGGGAACGTAAAACGGTGCAGCCAATACGGAAAAGTTTGGTAATTCCTCAAAAGATTAAACACAGCTACCATACGACACAGCAATTCCACTCCGAGGTATCTACCCCGGAGAAATGAAAGCATATGGCCACACAAAATCTTGTACATGGGGCTTCCCTGGTGGCGCAGTGGTTGAGCGTGCGCCTGCCGATGCAGGGGACACAGGTTCGTGCCCCGGTCCGGGAAGATCCCACATGCCGCAGAGCGGCTGGGCCCATGAGCCATGGCCGCTGAGCCTGCGCGTCCGGAGCCCGTGCTCCGCAACGGGAGAGGCCACAGCAGTGAGAGGCCTGTGTACTGCAAAAAAAAAAAAAAAAATCTTGTACATGAATACTTACAGCAGATTTATTCTTGATGGTCAAAAAGTGGAAACAACCCAAATGTCCATTAACAGATGACTGGATAAATAAAACGTGGTCTATCCATACAATGGAGTATTATTGGGCCATGAAAAGGAGCGAAATACTGATACAGGCTACAACATGGATGAACTTTGAAAGCATTGTAAGTGAAAGAAGCCAAACACAAAAGGTCACATACTGTATGATTCCATTTATATGAAGGGTCAGAATAGGCAAATCCATAGAGACAGAAAGGAGAGTCATGGCTGCCAGGGGCTGCGGGGGGAGGGACTGGGAAGTGATCGTGGGCTTCCTTTTGCGAGTGATGAAAATGTTCTGGGCTAAGAGAGTGGTAATGTTTGCACAGCCACATGGTGATGGTGGTGAAGATTCTAAAACCATTGAACTGTACACTTTAAACGGGTGAGTTGGTATGTAAATTATACCTCAATAAAGTTGTATTTTTTAAAAATGAAAGCCAGAAGAGAACCTTGAAATTGTTACTGCCCTAGGGCAACTCTGCCTGGAAAGTAAAGGAGGTTGTCCTGAGTGAAGACCCCCGACCCTGACCTCGGAGCCAGTTGGCTACTGCACTGTAGTTACGTAAGATGTCAGCATGGAGGAAGCTGGGGGAAAGGTATGGAGGACCCCCCTGTACTGTCTTTGGAACTTCCTGTGAATCTATGATAATTTCAAAATAAAAACAAAAGATGTCCGATGGGGCTGGGCTCTCATCTGGAGGCTCTGTTTCCAAGTTCATTCAGGCTGTTGGCAGAATCCATCTCCTTGAGGCTGAAGGACGGAGTTCAGTGCTTCCTTGACTCGTGGCCCCTTCATCTTCAAGCTGGCAGTGGCGAGTGGAGTCCTCATGATCTTTGAATCTTTCTGCCTCCGCTCTGGCCTTAGCCGGCGAGGCGCTGCTTGTTAAGGGCTCCTGTGACGACACTGGGCCTAGCCAGTAGTCCAGGCTAATCTCCCTATGTTCGGGTCAATTGGTTAGTAGCATTAATTACATCTGCAAAGTCCCCTCAGCCATGCAGTTTAACATATTCATGCCGTGACATCAGAGGACCAAGGTCACAAAAGCCCAAATTCTGCCTATCGCAGTGGATTATTTAAAATCTATTTGGGATGTAAGCCCCCAGGATGGGTGAGGAGTTGGGTACTGGGGAGGAGGCGGGGAGCCATCAAGAAGCTGTCCCCAGTTTGGGGCAGCCCAGGGGAATGGTCTGGACAGCCACGAGAGGGTAGGTGATCACCCAAGGAGAGGGTGGCAGGTGGCAGGTGGAAAGAATGGCCTGGTGGAGGCCAGCTGCGATCCCCTCCTGGGATGCTCTCGAAAGTGCTCTCACCCCAAGCGTAGCCTGCAGTTTTCTCCTTGAACCTAGCATCAAAGGACCAGTCTCCTCTCTGTCTCCTTCATCTCCAAAGACCCCCCTCCTAAGTCAAGGCTGGAAGGAATCCCAGGGAGTCGGTGGCAACCTGCCCCGCCCCCGAGCCCAGTGTGCTGGCCACAGACTGCCGCTAGGGGGCAGAGTCGACTACACCAAAGACCACACTGCTGGAGTGTGCATGTGCGTTTGTGCATATGTGTGTGTGTGTGTGCGCGCGCGCGCGCGCGCGTGTGTGTGTGTGTGTGTGCAGGAGTATTGGGGACATGCTCACTGCTGGCTTGAAGAAACTCGACTCTCTTCCCCAGCCATGTCGGAGCCTCCTGCCCACTGCCAGGGCGACTCAAAGGTTCCTCTCTGGGCTTCCCTGGTGGCGTAGTGGTTGAGAGTCCGCCTGCCGATGCAGGGGACACGGGTTCGTGCCCGGGTCCAGGAAGATCCCATGTGCCGCGGAGCGGCTGGGCCCGTGAGCCATGGCCGCTGAGCCTGCGCGTCCGGAGCCTGTGCTCTGCAACGGGAGAGGCCGCAGCAGTGAGAGGCCCGCGTACCGCAAGAAAAAAAAAGGTTCCTCTCTGATGGAAACAGGGAAGCAGGCTCTCAGAAGAGGAAGAGGTCATGCAGTGAGGGGACCCCTCAGTGGGTCCTGGTTCCACCCCAGTCACGCCCAAAGCACCCATCTCCCCCTGTTCAGGCAGAAGAAGGGATCCGATTGGACGCTACAGATTGAGTCTTGTGGCGGCACAAACGGCCGTGTTGGGGGCCAGGAGTTCAGTCTCCTTCAGAGAAAGAAGGGGAGCAGGTCACTTACCCAGCCCTTCCAAACTCAGGCCCAGCACCCTCAGAGCCAGCTCTCGAGAATTGAAATGCACATCAAAATGCAGAGCTAGTGAATAACTGGGCTCAGGTCCCAGAAATAGGCTCTGCCCTTTCTACGGGGTGACGGGAAGATCCTCCCTGCTTCCTGTTGCCATGGTTTCCACTCGGCTACCAGGCAGCGGGTGCGGTGGAAGCCATTTCCCGCAATGGGATACTGGTGCTGCCTGGGTGTGCAGCTGTGGCAGCCAAAAGCGAGCGAGACGGCGAGAAAAACCCAGTCCCAGAGATCTCCCCCTGCGGCAGAGAGTAAGCGTCAGGGCATGGTATACTCCTTGAGCGCCCAGATGGAGGGGCCTTGCAAAAAGAGTACACAGAAAAGAATGGAAATGCTAAAGCCATCACATGCTTGGGCAGAAGGCGCCACTGGCCTGGGCCCTGGGCCTGGGCTCTTGGGACGGAGGAACCCATTTCTCTTTTGGCCAGAAGAACACAGTGAGGGGGAGAGCCCCTCAGTTGTCCTCCCCACGGAGGGACATCTTGGGGGTCCCCAGCCTGCACAGCACCACAGACTCCGGGGTCCCGCTCCTCTGCACCCTGCAGTTTGGAACCTAGGAAATCGCTAGTACCTCTGAGCTGGGAGCCCCATGGGCTGCAGCTTCCCTGCTGGGCCCGGTCTGTTCTCCACAGGCCCAAGGATGCCCTGTAGGCCTGCCCACCCCTGGTAGCCCGCCACCCTCTCAGGAAAATAGGTAAGAATTTGAGCCCCTCTGGTCTCCAAACCTGCAGGCAGCCACTGTGCTGACTCAGGGACCCTCTCTCTACTCAGTTTTCTGAGACTACTCAGGGGTCCCACCTTGCCCCCATAGCCTCAGTTCTGGGAAAGGTCTCTTGGGGTAGGAAGGGATCACGGTCAACCAGGCTTGGCTTTCAGAAACTAGAGGGCCCCATTGGGGTGCTGCCATCCTGCCCCCGGGCCCCCGTCCTGCCTGCTGCTCCCTGCTCTGCCCTGTGCCAACACCAGCCGAGGCTCACCCGCTGGCCCCATCTAAGGGGAAGGCGGAGGAGGCCACCTCAAGGCCTGGCCTGGGGCTGGGCACCCAGAGCCTGGAACAGGAATCCCATCTGGGCCTGCAGCCCCTCTGGCACTTCCTGGGGCTCCACCGGCAATTGCAGACCTTTCCCCGCTGGTGTAACTCAGTATAAAGGTTTATTTATGCCACTCACGGTGTGTTCTGGCACCTCCCCCCACCCCCAGCCCCTCACCCCTGACCATTAACTTTTCTGGTCCTTTTGGGCAATTAAAATTCAGCCCAGCCTCACGTCCCATTTGAAGCTCCCCATGCCCATCCCCAGGACTGGAACGGACCGGAATGGAGACAAGGGCGCTCTGACCTCCCTTCCGGTCCTAACCCCCCGTCCTGAGGCTGGGGCCAACCAGCCTTGTCTTGTGCCACCAGCCCAAGGTCAAGGTTGGAAGCGTGCTCCATCCCTGACTGTGGCTCCTGCCGAGGGGGTCACCCCTTTCCCAGGGCGGGCTCAGCCCCTCCTTGCTAAGGACCGTCTGGGGCCAACCAGCCCTGTCCTCTTGGGGTCCCGCCCGTGTCCACAGCCCAGCCTCCTCTCCCAACCTCGGCCCTCTGGCCCCCAAGCTTCCTGCTCTCAAGGCAGAGGAGAGTGGGGTACAGGTGACCCAGCCTTTCCTTCTCAGCACACACCCTCAGTCCCTCCTGGTCCAGCTGGGGGCCCCTCCAGCCAGCCTCCTGCCTCCAGAAATCCCAGTGGAGAGATAGAGGTACCCGCTGTGAGTCCAGTGTGCATCCCCATTCCCGGGGCCACGTACCCAGCTCTCCCCACACCTCACTTCCTGCTTGGAAGGCAGCTGGGAAGAGCTTCTGAGTGAGGGAGGGGGAGGCTGCAAGAGGGGCACAGGCCCTGCCCTCCAAAGATGGCAGAGGCTCATGGTGGGGTGCGGAGCAGGGGACTCAAGGAAGGCTTCCGGGGGGGGGGCGGTGCTGATGGAGAGAATGATCTAGAGGCCTGGGTGGAGCTCTTCAGGCTGAGGGAAAAGCAGAAACAGCTCATGGGGAGGCAGCGAGGTTGCATTTGGAAGCTACTGTGAGGCTGCATCTGCGGCCATTGGGCCTGATTTTCTCCCAGGTTTTTAGCATTTTAAGAATTTTTAAAAAGGAAGGAAAGCAAAGCATTCCTCTAAAAGTAGCTTGCGTTAATCTGTGTTTCTACAGCAGTTAAAGTGGCTCTCCAGGCCAGCTCCACGGTAAACAGTGAATGGATTAACCCGATTAACTCCTCACCTGTGTGAAGGACACACCATTCTTGCCCCATTTTATGGAGGAGGCTGGTGTGACCTGCCCAGGGTCAAGGGCCAGGGACAGTGGAGCCGTTGGGTCCAGACCGGTACTTTTCTCTTTTCTTATCTCTGGAGTACTTTAAGGACTTTTTTGCCTTTTGATATAAAGATCTTTCCCTAAAGTTGTTTTGTTCTAGGAATAAGTATATTTTATTAAGGTATTTTGTACATCACTTCCTGTCTTCTGATCCTGTTTTCCTTTGTGGATTGGATATAGTGAGATGTTAACAGGCAGCCACTTGCCCCTTCACTGGACAGACCCGGGCCGGGCAGCTCTAGGAAACGCTTTACAGCTAGACACGTCTACTTTTGAAAGAAGAACCAAAAGAGCCCCCAGGGGAGCCAGTCACCCCTAACCCAGCGCAAAGCAATCCTTGGAAACACACCACAGAGACAGAAGGGCCATCGGTGAACTGGTTTCAAAATGCTTAATTTTTTTTAATTGGGCAAATTGATCATTAGAGAACTGATTAAGCTGGAGCCACTGTTAGAATAAAAGGTGGAAATAAATTCCTTCATTTGAATTCCAAATTCAGGCTTGGAGGTGACCTGGTAATTAGGCGAACCCGTGAACTGGTCGTTAGGTAAACTGGCTGTGAACAGGGTGGCAAATGGATCCGGTGGGCGGAGGTAACCTTGACTCTTCCCTCCTCCCAGAGCAGGGGTGCTGGGCCCTTGCACAGCAGAGGCCCCAGGGGCGGGTCCAATGTTCCTCGCACTCGACCTGGGGTGAGGGGGCACCAGGCATGGGGGCAGGGCGAGAGCAGGGTCTCAGGGGGCCTCTGCTGGGCCGGGCACAAGCGCCAGTTACAGCATCAAGATGGGGGCAGGGGGCAGCAGGCAGGGAGCGGATGGGTGCAGGAGTCCTTCAGCACTTTAACCGCAGGTACCGCCTTACCCGGGGTTCCAGCTGCTGTGACCAGGACTGCAGGGTCACAGCACCGGGCCCTCCTCCCTGGGAAGACGCCAGGGCCTGAGGGCGGCTTCTGAGGTTTCCAGCCAGGACAGGATCCCGGTGCCTCAGCAGAGGTAATTCAGCAGAACTCTTAGTCTTTAAAATTGTTTCTAGTAGATGTAGAGAAGACACAAAAGAATGTTGGCAAAACGTGTGTGAGCAGGAAGAACGATGCCACCAGCCCCTGCCGTACTCACTCTCTTTTGTGGCACTGACCTCCACCCGTTGCGTCCCATTGTCAGCTTAATGGACCGTGGGGTTGATTCCACCTTTCGTGCTGTTACAAACAGGGCTGCTCCGCACATCTGTGGACAGGCGTCCTTATGCTCAGCACAAGTTTCTCTGGTGATGACACGCAGGTGGAGGCCCCTGGGCCACAGGCCACATGCGTCCTCCACTCTGCTAAGGAAGGACAAATCACATTCCCGAGGCTTGCACCGATTGCCAGGCCGACCTGCAGTATCTGACTTTGCTCGCGGCTCCCCAGGCTTGCCAACACCTAACGCTGCCAGACTTTATTCTCCATGTGGACAGCCAATTGTCCCAGGATTATTCATTGAAAAACATCTCCTCTCTCCACTGACCTGCAATGCCAGCTTTGTCATACATTGAATTTCTCCACGTGGCTCGTCTGCTCCCACTTTCTCTATTCTGCCCCCTTGGTCTGTTTGTCCCTCCTTTTGCTAACACCACAGCGGCTTAAACGCTGTATCTTTAGAATCCGTCTCAGAATCTGCTAAGGCAGCTCCCTCCACCCCCTTCCTCGGGAGCGTCTCAGCTCTGCCTGGCCATTTGTTCTTAAGAACTACCTTGTCAAGTTCCATTTTAAAAATTGCATTTAGTTTTTATTTGTTTAATGGCATTTAGATTACTACTGTATTCGATCTATAAATCAAATGGGAAAGGACTGGCAGATTCAAAACATTGATTTTTTTGGAGCATTCTGGGTAGCCAGGATAATGGCAGAGGGGTCCATATATCTGGAACTCTCAGCATAGCTTCCAAACAAAAATCAATTAAAAAAAACAAGAACAAATAAAACCACACAAAACCCATGCCCTCAGCATAACTAGAAGACAGACGGCATCCAAACTTCAAATTACCTAAAATAAATAAAATCACAAGGACGGGGGTGGGGGGGGAATATCCTAAAAATGGAATACAAACAAAAACCAACGAACCAAACCATACATCAAACAATGTATAACCACTCCAGAGGGGAAGAAACTAAGCCAGGTAACCTTTGAACGGAGTCCTTGGCCTATATCTGCCCTTAAGCTAAAGACAAAGAGCTAGAAACAAATATTGAACTCCAGAGAGTAGTTTTCTTGTTTGCAGAGACATGAGTTGACAATTCTGAGTATTCGAGGGTTGAGCAAATACATAAATGAACTGTGGATGATGGGAGCCAGCTTTTCTCAATGAAGCTGGAATTAGAGATGTGTCAGTATGAACTCATAGAGAGAGAGAGAGAGACATTAAATGATAGATGATAGATAATAAATACAGATGTGTGGAAGTGTACATATATCCATAGATATACATCTACATACATGCATGAATGTGTGCATATATACTTATATGCACGTGGGGTATGTGTATGTTAATTTCCTAATAGGTTTCTAATTGCAATAATTATCCACTCAAAATGAACTAAGGATCCTAGGATAAATGGCTGATTGTAAGAATGGGGGCCAGGGAAGGTCTGGAAGAGCTTAGAACATCTTGTTCCTCCAGAAGGTAAGGAATCCATGAGTCCACGTTGATATAAATAAATAAGTAAGTGGGGAGAAGGGAAGCTCTTCCTCGCAGTAGAAGCCAAAGAATAAATGTAGAAGGAATGATAGAACTGGAAAGGCACCGTTTGGCAGCCATCGTAGTAATGATTGATTCAAACAAGAATGATCAATGACTGAAAAAACTAGTGGGTGAAAGTTTGACAAGGACCAGGATGTTTAAGTAGTCTCAAAATGTCCCCCTCACACACACACAAATGGAAAATAATAGCAACTCACCAGGGGAGAAACCTGGCAGACACCCCACCTTAACTAAGTCATCAGAGTTACCTTCACCAGTAATGGGACAAACCACCACTCTGTGCCTCCAGATTTAGCAAAAGTGCAAAACCTAAATCTAATGACGAGGAAATGTCAGACCAACCAGAACAGGGGATATTCTACCAAATAATTGACCTACGCCCTTGAAAAATGTCAATGCCATAAACACAAAGACCAAAGAACTGCTCCAGGGATATGGCAACTGAACGCAATTCATGATCAGAGATGCTCCTTTTCTAGAACAGGCATTATTGGGACAATTGGCAAACTCTGGACAAGGATAAGATTAGAGTGTTGCATCAATGTTAATTTCCTGATTTTTATAATTGTACTGTGCTTAGAGAATGTTCCTTGTTTTTAGGAAATTCACACTGAAGTATTTAGAGATAAAGGACCATGTGTCTTAATTGATTTGAAAGATTCAGAAAATGTGTGTGGATGTGTGTGTGTGTGTGTGTGTGTGTGTGTGTGTGTAGATGTAAGAGACAAGAATAAAGCAAAGAGAGTAAAATGTCAACATTTGGGGAACCTACACAAAAAGTATACAAGAAATCTATCTACTGTTCTTTTTTTTTTCTTCTTTTCTTTTTTTTTGGCTGCGCTGGGTCTTCGTTGCTGCCTGCAGGGCTTTCTCTCGTTGCGGTGAGCTAGAGCTACTCTTCGTTGCGGTGCGTGAGCGGCTTCTCATTGCAGTGGCTTCTCTTGTTGTGGAGCACGGGCTCTAGGCACATGGGCTTCGGTAGTTGTGGCACGCGGGCTCAGTAGTTGTGGCTTGCGGGCTCTAGAGTGCAGGCTCAGTAGTTGTGGCGCACGGGCTTAGTTGCTCTGCGGCATGTGGGATCTTCCCGGACCAGGGCTCAAACCCATGTCCCCTGCACTGGCAGGCGGATTCTTAACTATTGTGCCACCAGGGAAGACCTACTATTCTTTTTTAACAGCTATAGTGAGATATAATTCACATGCCATACAAGTTACCTATTGGGACTATACTTTGGGGTAGAATTGCTGGGTCATATGGTTCAACATTTTGAGAAGCTGCCAAACTTCCAAAGCAGCTGCACAACTTTTACCTTTCCATCAGCAGTGCAATGTATGAGGGTTTCAATTTCTCCACTTTCTCACTAACATGTTTTGTTCGTCTTTTTTTTTTTTTTCTTTTGGCTGCACTGCGCGGCATGTGGGATCTTAGTTCTTCGACCAGGGATCGAACCCGTGCCCCCTGCACTGGAAGCAAGGAATCTTAACCCCTGGACCACCAGGGAAGTCCCTGTTCATCTGTTTGATTGCAGACATTCTAGTGGGTATGGAGGGGTATCTCATGATGGTTTTGATTTGCATTTCCCTGGTGATTAATGATGTTGAACATCTTTCATGTGCTCATTGGCCACTTGTACACCTTCTCTGGAGAGATATCTATTCAAATTCTTTGCCATTTTTAGATTTGAGTGATTTGTCTTTTTATTGTGGAGTTGTAAGATTTCTTTTTGTATTCTAGACACAAGTCCTTTATCCAATATATGCAGTCAAATGCTCTTCCCCTGAGCTATACCCCCTTTTATCCAATATATGATTTGCAAACATTTCCCCGCATTCTGTGGACTGTCTTTTCACTTTCTCGATAGTATCATTTGCAGCACACAACTATTTAAAAGAAGTCCAGTTTACGTATTTTATCTTTTGTCACTCCTGCTTTTGGTGTCATGTCTAAGGAACCATTGCCTGACCCAAGGTCATGAAGATTTACACCTATGTTTCCTTCTGAGTTTTATAGTCTTGGGCTTGCGGGCTCTAGAGTGCAGGCTCAGTAGTTGTGGCGCACGGGCTTAGTTGCTCTGCGGCATGTGGGATCTTCCCGGACCAGGGCTCAAACCCATGTCCCCTGCACTGGCAGGCGGATTCTTAACTATTGTGCCACCAGGGAAGACCTACTATTCTTTTTTAACAGCTATAGTGAGATATAATTCACATGCCATACAAGTTACCTATTGGGACTATACTTTGGGGTAGAATTGCTGGGTCATATGGTTCAACATTTTGAGAAGCTGCCAAACTTCCAAAGCAGCTGCACAACTTTTACCTTTCCATCAGCAGTGCAATGTATGAGGGTTTCAATTTCTCCACTTTCTCACTAACATGTTTTGTTCGTCTTTTTTTTTTTTTTCTTTTGGCTGCACTGCGCGGCATGTGGGATCTTAGTTCTTCGACCAGGGATCGAACCCGTGCCCCCTGCACTGGAAGCAAGGAATCTTAACCCCTGGACCACCAGGGAAGTCCCTGTTCATCTGTTTGATTGCAGACATTCTAGTGGGTATGGAGGGGTATCTCATGATGGTTTTGATTTGCATTTCCCTGGTGATTAATGATGTTGAACATCTTTCATGTGCTCATTGGCCACTTGTACACCTTCTCTGGAGAGATATCTATTCAAATTCTTTGCCATTTTTAGATTTGAGTGATTTGTCTTTTTATTGTGGAGTTGTAAGATTTCTTTTTGTATTCTAGACACAAGTCCTTTATCCAATATATGCAGTCAAATGCTCTTCCCCTGAGCTATACCCCCTTTTATCCAATATATGATTTGCAAACATTTCCCCGCATTCTGTGGACTGTCTTTTCACTTTCTCGATAGTATCATTTGCAGCACACAACTATTTAAAAGAAGTCCAGTTTACGTATTTTATCTTTTGTCACTCCTGCTTTTGGTGTCATGTCTAAGGAACCATTGCCTGACCCAAGGTCATGAAGATTTACACCTATGTTTCCTTCTGAGTTTTATAGTCTTGGCTCTCATATTCAGGTCTCTGATCCATTTTGAGTTACTTTTTGTGTATGGTGTGAGGTAGGAATCCAACTTTATTTTTTGGCAGGTGGATATCCAGTTGTCCTAGCACCATTTGTTTTAAGCACATTTTTTTCTCCCATTGAATTATCTTGGCTTCCTTGTCGAAAAATTAATTCACCATAAATGTAAGGGTTTATTTCTGGACTCTTGATTCTATTACATTAATTTATAAGTCTATCCCTATGCCAGTACCATACAGTCTTGATTCCTGAAGCTGTTTTAGAAGTTTTGAAATAAGGAAGTGTGAGTGTTCTAAATTTGTTCTTCTTTTTCAAGATGCTTGTTTTGGCTGTTCTGGATCCCTTGCATTTCCATGTGAGTTTTAGGGTTGGCTTGTCGATTTCTGAGAAAATCCCAGCTGGAATTTTGATAAGCATTGTATTGAATCTGTAGGTCAATTTGAAAAGTACTGCCACTTTAATATCAGTCCTTTGATCCATGAACATAGGATGTCTTTCTACTTATTTCGGTATTCTTTAATGTCCTCCAACAAAATACTGTTGTAGAAGCTTTGCCCTTCTTTTGTTAAATTTATTCTTAAGTATTTTATTCTTTTTTGTGATTTATAAATAAAACGTTTTCATTTTTTTTTTTGCGGTACGCAGGCCTCTCACTGTTGTGGCCTCTCCCGTTGCGGAGCACAGGCTCCGGACGCGCAGGCTCAGCGGCCATGGCTCACGGGCCCAGCCGCTCCCCAGCACGTGGGATCCTCCCGGAACGGGGCACGAACCCGTGTCCCCTGCATCGGCAGGCGGACTCTCAACCACTGAGCCACCAGGGAAGCCCTAAAACGTTTTCTTAATTTCATTTCCATTGTTTATTACTGTGTATAGAAACACAACTGATTTTTGTACCTTGACCTTGTATCCTACAACCTTGCTCAACTCATTCATTCGTTCTAACAGTTTTTTAGTGGATTCCTTAGGGGTCTTTAGGACACGAAATCATGTCATCTGTGACTAAAGATAGTTTTACTTCTTCCTTTCCAATCTGGATGCCGTGTATTTCTTTTTCTTGCGTAATTTCCTTGGCTAGAGCCTCCAGCACAATGTTGACTGGAAGTGACAAGAGCAGACAACTTTGCATTGTTCCTGATCTTAGGGGGAAAGTTTTCAGTATTTCACCACAAGGTATAATGTTAGCTCTGGGTCTTTCCTACATGCCCCCCTCCATTTATTTCTACTATTCTTGTAATCTTTCACAAGTTTGAAATTACGTTAAAAAAAAAGAAGTTAACGGGAAAAAATTATGTGTTCTAATCCATGAACATAGCATATATTTCTATTGGTTTTTTAAATCTTTCCTTCAATATATTTCAAATGATTGTAAATTTCTACATAATTTAGAAATCATTGCATGCCTTTTTTTATATTTATTCCTAGATAGATATTTTATGCTATTGTAAATGTTATGTTTCTTTTGTTTATAAATTCTGTCCCTGTTTATTTTTAGATATTAATTTTTGTATCCAGAAACTATGCTACATTTTCTTATTAATTTGAATAATTTATCTGTAGAAACTTCAGGATTTTTACATAGACTATCACACCATCTGCAAATAATTTCTAAATCTTCTTTTTTTTAAAATTTGGCTTGCCCTACGGCACTAGCCAGGAACTCAAGTACAATGTCAAATAGAATTAGCTGGTAATCTTGTCTTGTACCTGATCTCAAACGTAATGCTTTCAACATTTCACAATTCAGTAATTTGGTTTTTAGCTATTTTACCCTGATATCCCTAAGTGCGCATTTCTCTTCATGTATTCTGCGTGTAGTTTCTAAGCCCTCTTTAATCTGTGGTTTGAGGTTCTGCCCCCCATTTTTGGAAAGTTCTCAGCTATTATGCCTTTTAATACTGGTTATGCCCCCTTCGTCTCTCTTCTTCTAATTACACATATGATGAACTCTCACATATCCTGTCTCTTTCTCCCTTTTTTTAGTTTCCATCCATTTTTCTCTCCCTGCTTTATTCTGCATAGTTCCTTCTGACTTATCTTCCAGTCCATTGATACTCTCTTTAGCTGTATACTGCTATTATGCCCATCCATTTGTTTATTAATTTTGGTTAGTGTCATTTTTAGTTCTAGAATTTTTAAGTAGCTCATTTTTATAGCTCCAGTTCTCTGCCATAATTATCAATGCTGTCATTTATATCTTTGAACAGCGTATGCTTAGTTATTTTAAAGTTTATATTTGATCATTCCAATATCTGGAGTCACAATCTATGGGGCCATGAAAACTGAAGCTCAAGGCCACCAGGGTCCACAAATGCTCTCAAGATTGGCCTCAGCATTCTGTTTACCTCTCTGGGTTTTTGTCTTGATTGAATTTTTGGACTCTGGGATTCCTTACTTTTTCACCATCGAATTGGTTCATTTAAAAGGATGATTTTTAAATCTTTTATTAATCAATTTTAGTTATTTTCATCAGAAAGGTCATGCAGAGCACCTAGTTTATAATGCTGAAAGAAACAGAAATAAATGTGTACGTTCTGAAAGGTCACAAACCTTGCATCCACACTGACATAAAAACGGCTTCCCTCTTGGTTTTCTGATTGCAAAAATCTGGATACATTCATCTAAGATGAATTTCTCTTTCTCTCATTGTCTTTTTTGTTGAGAGGTGGCCTTGTGTTTTTCTTTAATAGATAGTTTTGCAATAATAATAATTATATTAATAATAATAATGTGCCATCAAATGGCTGTCCCCACATTAGATAATAACAGGGACCACATCTGTTTTGTTTTCTCCTCTGTCAGTTAGGATTAAGTTCAGTTACACTTATGAGAAAAAAAACTCATAATAATAGTGGCTTAACCAAGAGACATTTATTTGTCTCGTGTGTTAATGAAGTCCAGAGGTAAAACGCTCAGGACTAGTGTGGATATTCCACAAAATCACTAGGGATCAAGAGTCCTTCCAGAGGGGCTTCCCTGGTGGCACAGTGGTTAAGAATCCGCCTGCCAATGCAGGGGACACGGGTTCGAGCCCTGGTCCAGGAAGATGCCACAGAGCAACTAAGCCCATGTGCCACAACTATGGAGCCTGCACTCTAGAGCCCACGAGCCACAAGTACTGAGCCCACGTGCCGTATCTACTGAAGTCCACACGCTCTAGAGCCCGTGCTCCGCAACAAGAGAAGCCACCGCAATGAGAAGCCCACACACCACAACAAAGAATAGCCCCCGCTCGCCGCAACTAGAGAAAGCCCGCACGCAGCAACGAAGACCCAACACAGCCAAAAATAATAAATAAATAAAAATAAAATAAATTTTAAATAAAAAAGATTCCTTCCAGATCATTCCAACTCACTGCTCCGTAATTCCTAGAGCGTGGCCTTCATTGCCTTGATTCAAGATGGCAGTCAGAGATCCAGCCATAGCACCAGAACGGAGATGAGGAAGAAAATAGGGGAAGGGGTGAACAAGGAGAATACCAGCATCTCTGAAAAGTGTCTCCCAGAAGGGGCTATACAAGACTCCCAGTTAATCTCACTGGCCAGAACTGGCCACGTGGCCACACCCAGTTGTAAAGGCAGCTCAGAAGTGTAGTCTTTACTCAGGTGGTCATGGGCCCAGCTAAGGATCTGTCAACAGAGAAGCAACCAGCAGTCTCCACCATAATCACTGCATCCAGACAGCCAACTAGAAAATGCAGGAAGAATTACAGAATCAGAAAATCACCGTTCGTAACCCAAAACAATGGCCCTAGATGGAGATCATCAATGCCTACTAAAACTGCTAGGTGTACATTTGCTGTATCAGGCTGACCCCACGTGCACCTACCAAACCATCTTGACTTTGAAAGTGGGCAACTGGATGAGGTGTGTCTCCTGGTATAGGGTGGGAAGCGCTCAGCCCCACCTGAGGAGTCATCTTACCAACAAAATTTAACCTGAGGGCTTCCCTGATGGCGCAGTGGTTGAGAGTCCACCTGCCGATGCAGGGGACACGGGTTCGTGCCCCGTTCCGGGAAGATCCCGCATGCCGCGGAGCGGCTGGGCCCGTGAACCATGGCGGCTGGGCCTGCGCGTCCAGAGCCTGTGCTCCACCACAGGAGAGGCCACAACAGTGAGAGGCCCGCGTACAACAACAACAAAAAAAAATTTAACCTGAATCTGATCACGCCTCTCGCTCTAACTACCGGTTTATAGGAAATGCAGGGGGCAAAGGAACACAGTAGACACCACAAGGGTGCCATCAGCCACATCTAGGCTGTGAGGAGTGCTTCAGGAAGGAGTTGGCTTCTTCAAGATTTTAAAAGACATGAGAGGCGAATCAACCCCAAGCTAAGTGGGCACCTTGCTAGTGTTCATACCTGAACAAACCAGCTATAAGAAGGCATCTTTCAGACAATCAAGGAAAGTGTGTATTAAGTGACATTAAGGACTATTTCTAATGTCAGTCATTAAGTGTGATCATGATTTGTGGGGTTGTTTTTAGAAGCCTTTATCTGTTAGAAATCCACAGGTATGTCTTTATGTGTGAAATGACATGATGTCTAAAATTTATTTTCTTTTTTCTTTTTTATAAATTTATTTATTTTATTTATTTATTTTTGGCTTCATTGGGTCTTCGTTGCTACACACGGGCTCTTCTCTGGTTGCAGGGAGCGGGGGCTACTCTTCTTTGCGGTGTGTGGGCTTCTCATTGCGGTGGCTTCTCTTGCTGTGGAGCACGGACTCTAGGTGCGTGGGGTTCAGTAGTTGTAGCACGCGGGCTCAGTAGTTGTGGCTCGCGGGCTCTAGAGCGCAGGATCAGTAGTTGTGGCACACGGGCTTAGTTGCTCCGCGGCATGTGGGATCTTCCCGGACCAGGGCTTGAACCTGTGTCCCCTGCATTGGCAGGCGGATTCTTAACCACTGCGCCACCAGGGAGGCCCTACAATTTATTTTCAAATGCTCCAGACTAAAAACAATGTGGGATCCTGGATGGGATCCTGGAACAGAAAGGGACATGAGTAGAATAACTGGCGAAATCTAAATGAAGTCTGGAGTTTAGTTACTGGTATTGTACCAATGTTCATTTCTCAGTTTTGACAAACGTACCTTGGGAAGGCCAGGTGTTAACATTAGGGGAAGCTGAGTGAAGGGCACCCAGGAGCTTCTGTACTATCTTTGCAACTTTTACATAAAAGTAAAATTATTCCACAGTCAAAAGTTCACTTTGGAGGAACCCTCCTACACCTTTTGTGGGAATGTAAGTTGGTGCAGCCACTATGGAGAGCAGTATGGAGGTTCCTTGAAAAACTAAAAATAGAGCTACCAAATGATCCAGCAATCCTACTCCTGGGTATATACTTGGAGAAAACTCTAATTCAAAAAGATACATGCACCCCAGTGTTCATAGCATCAGTATTCGCAATGACCGAGACATGGAAGCAACCTAAATGTCCATCGACAGATGAATGGATAAAGAAGACGTGGTACATATATACAATGGAATATTACTCAGCCATAAAAAGAAGGAAATAACGCCATTTGCAGCAACATGGATGCAACCAGAGATTATCATAGTAAGTGAAGTAAGTCACAAAGAGAAAGACAAATACCATATGATATCACTTCTGTGTGGAATCTAAACTATGACACAAATGACCTTATCTAAGAAACAAACTCACAGACATAGAGAATAGACCTGTGGTTGCCAAGGGGGAGAGGGGTGAGAGAGGGATGGGGTGGGAGTCTGGGATTAGCAGATGCAAACTAGTATATACAGAATGGATAAACAACAAGGTCCTACTGCATAGCACAGGGAACTATATTCAATATCCTGTGATAAAGCATAATAGAAAAGAATATAAAAAAGAATATATATATATATATATATATACACACACACACACACACACACACACACACACATAACTGAGTCACTTTGCTCTACAGCAGAAATCAACACAGAACTGGGGAGTGGGACACCGGCCTCCTGTCCGTTTCTTTGCAACTTCCTGTGAATCTAATTATTTCAAAATAATAAAGTCCCCAGGGCTTCCCTGGTAGTGCAGTGGTTGAGAATCTGCCTGCTAATGCAGGCAACACGGGTTCGAGCCCTGGTCCGGGAGGATCCCACATGCCGCGGAGCAACTAGGCCCGTGAGCCACAACTGCTGAGCCTGTGCGTCTGGAGCCTGTGCTCCGCAACAAGGGAGGCCGCGATAGCGAGAGGCCCATGTACCGCCATGAAGAGTGGCCCCCGCTTGCCACAACTAGAGAAAGCCCTCGCACAGAAATGAAGACCCAACACAGCAAAAATAAATTAATTAATTAATAAACTCCTACCCCCAACATCTTCTTTAAAAAAAATAAAAATAAAAAAAATAAAGTCCCCAAAATACTACATGAAAAAAGAAGGGTCTAAAGGAAAAATACAAGCCAGTTGATAACTGTTGACACTGGCTGGTCAGTCCCCAGGGCCTCATTAACGATTCTCTCCACCTTTGCTTAACGGCTGATATTTTCCGCAATAAACAGTTTTCTTAAGAGTCACTGCTAAACCAATGTCTGTTGAATGAATACATGAAGGATTAATGAATAACCACAGTCAAAACCTGCGGTTCTATAGATCATGGAAGCAAGACTCAGGGAGGTCTACTCAAGGCCACATGGGATCGCAGAGGGCAGACCTCAAAGCCAGGGCTTCTGATCTCCAGTCTCACTCTTTGAAAATATATTTTTTAAACTTTACACAAGCAGTACATAAACACGCGCTTGTTATTAAAAAAAAAAAAAAAAAAAAAGGGAAGGTGTGGGGAATTGACCATAAACTGAGGGCTGCAACATGGGGGGCTTCCCAGGAGACAGCAAAGGGAAACCCAGGGTGCTGTGCCTCAAGAGATTTTCTTTAAGATGAAATCACTTGAATGCGTGGTGTGTTTGAACGTCTTGAGAGAACATTTACACACCAGGACGAGTCTAGGGTTGAATTAGTGATAAGTGCATGGGAAGCTAAGCAAACAGTCAGCCAGAGGACAATTATTAACTCCTGGGAAAACAAAATGCTGTGCAGAGAAGAAAAGTAACCATGGCTTGCTTGGCTTAACTGTGAATGGCATTTACGTGGCCGCATAATTTTCAAGGCTGGTGGGATTGGAGCGGGGTGGGGGGTGGTGGAGAGCAGAACCCTCGTCCTGCAGAGAAGCCCTGAAGCAGGCGGGGGTGCAAGGGCGCAGGGCCTCGGGGTCGGGCGACCTTGTGAGCAAAGGTTTGGGGGCAGGATGGCGGGAAGCCTACGAGAAGGTTCTCAAGATGTAGCTGGTCCCTCTTCCAGAAGGCCTGCTCTTCCCCCACCCTGGCCATCTCCGTGACCCACACTGCCCTTCACTCCCTCCCGTCCCTCCAGATGGCCTGTCCTTGTTCTCATGTGAGGCCAGCCCCTCCGCGGGGCACCGGGCCCCTCCCCACTGGCCTTCTCTCAGTCACACGCTGAGACCGCTCAGACAGCAAACTGTGCACGTGCCCAGCTGCAGACACACCAGGCCCCTCTGGGGGCTGAACTCCCATCTGGCTATGTGCTGGACAGTGGCAAGGCAACAGCCCACCATAGAGCCTCACTGAGGCCCCTGCCCTCCGGCCTGGCTGGGGCCACCCAGGAACACCACAAGCCGTTGGCCTCAGAAGTTGGATGCCCGAGGGTGCGACACACCATGGGTGTGGCGGGGTGAATAGTAGCCCCCAAAAGATAGGTCCACATCCTGGCCCCTGTGAATGTGCCCTTATTAGGACAAAGGGTCTTTGCAGATGGAATAAAGTTAAGGCTCTGGAGATGAGATCATTCTGGATTATGAGGGTGGGCCCACATCCAATGGCAAGAGTCCTTAGAAGTGACGGAAGAGAAATAGAAGGAAGGTCGGTACCCCGTCGTGGTGCCTGTGAGGGCAGCCCCAGGACACTCCTCTGGGGGAGACAGGCGTGTGAGAAAGCCCCTCGAAGCACCTGGGGGTGAGGGCTGCTGGCCCCGGCAAGCCCAGCAGGGCTTCACTCGGGGCGCTACTCCCAAGCAAGGGGCGCTACTCCCAACCAAGGGGCAGGGCCAGTGGCCTTCGAGCAGTGAGGGTCCTGGACCCAGCGCGGCACCAAGTACGCTCCCACGACCACGAGGCTGGGTGACTGGGAGTCAGCACCCAGGCACGCCTGCAGCCACCACCCCCTTGCTCCAAGGCTTCTGCCCATTCAATGGCCACCCACCCCTCTTCTGACACTGCTCTGGTCAAGGCCCTCCAAGTCACCAAACCCACTGGCCTCCGCCCTTTCCTTTCTTTCAGCAATGACCATCCTCCCTGCAGGCCTGATGGCCCATCTATCTGTCTGTCTGCAGCTTTCGCTCCATGGTCTCTGGCCTTGATGGGGGGAGGGGGGAGCCGTAGAGACCCAGGACAGCCCAACAGTCCGGTTCTCTGAGGCATCCTTGGGTTTACGTGTCAAGACGGGGAGACTGTGGAGACCCGGGGACGGCACCACAGGCAGGAGTGAACGTCGTACCCAAGTGAGACAGAATGTTCATTCAACCAGAGGCAAAAGGAGGGGAGAGCCCCAGAGGTTCCCCCGCAGGGGCGGGGGTTTCAGGGGGCGGCGTGCCAGCCTGAGCCCAGTGCCCTCCCTTCACAGCTGTTGGGCCACTGCCACCCAGGGCCCACCAGTCACCAGAGGGGACCTGCCACAGGTACACCCTGAGCTCTGGGAAACGTGCCTTTCATCCGGGTAACCGTCCGGCTGCCCTGCTTGAATGTCAGCGCCTTAACAACAGTCACTTGGCTTTGTTCCCTTTTCTACCAGCACCTATAGCACAGCACGTGACATGTCAGAGGTGCTTCACTATATTTTCAATGAATGAAGCGGCCCATCACTCCCTACAAGAGCAGGGAGCAGAGGGTGGTCTGGGCGGGACTTGCCATGGGCCGCTGTCATCGGGAAGGGCTCCTGCATCCTATCCCTCCTTGAGGGGTGGCCTGGCCCCTGGGGACACATCACCAAAGCCCTGTGCCAGGTCGCCACTGCCCCTGGATCCAGGTCTCTTCCCCACAGGGGGCTCTCTGGCCACCTGCCAGGCCACTGGCCTCTGAGCTAACGCTCACCAGGCACGGAGGCCATGCGCCAAGGGGCCGTGGCCCGACAGGCCAGCGGTCCTGAAGGAGGGAGGGGGCAGTGCTGACAAGGAGCCGAGGCAGGGAGAGGGGCAGGGGGAGGTTGCCCCTGGCCACCCTGGCTGGCACTCTCACCAACCTCCTCCCCGTGTCTGAGGCTGGCCCAGGACAGGCAGTCCAGGTAGTTGAGGCACGGAGGTGCGGGCGCTTGGGGCACTGGCTGGACCAGACGTAGCTTCCTCCTGGGGGCAGGTCCCCGGGACCCCAGTGGGGAAGGAACCTAGAGAAAGGGTTCTGGGTGAAGCCAAGCCATCAGTGGGAAGTGAGCCAGCCCTTTGGAAAGGAGGGAGAGTCCAAGCCAGCAGTGAGAGGCCAGGCCCAAGGAGGCCCTGGGCCGACTTTGCAGAGGGCAGGAAGTGACCGTCGGTGCCACGTGGGCTGGGCGGTAGAAGGAGAGTGGGGGTACTGCAGATGCCCCGACACACATGAGATTCTTCAGGCTCACTTTCAAGTGCTCCGTCCACCTCCCTTTCTTGTGGCCTCTGAGAGAGGTGGCCTCACCCGCTACAGGCAGGGACGGCACCCCCTGGGAACTTCGGCCCATGCCTTTGCCAGCCAGGGCAGGGGGCTGGCCCGCAGGGGTGCCCTATGCTGGGCTCCGGCTGCCGAGTGGGGGGTGCGCAGGAGCTCTGAGTTCGCAAATCAGCCCCTGGTGCCCCATGGGTGGGACCAGGTCAAAGCCAGTGAGAGTGGGAGGTGTCTACCAGGGCGACACGCGGAAAGCAGGGTCCTGGGATGGGAGCAGCCCAGACAGAAATCGCCCCAGGCGTTTGCCCTCACAAGGAGGGAGAGTCAAGGGGAAACAGGTCATAACCAGAAGAGAGAGAATGTGCGTCAACTCAGTGCAAAGGTCAGGTGTGACCGGAGCCGGAGCCTCGAGGGGCGGGCAGGAAGGGGCCCAGGTGCACCGAGCCTGGGGCGCTCCCTCCACTGTCCGCGACCGGCTGTGCCTGGCCCAGGCTTGCCACCAAGCCTCAGATCCGTGGGCCCAACCGCCCAGCCACCATGTCTGATGCAGCTCCAGGTGCAATCGCTTCTTCCTCCTGGATATCTTCCTGGCCTGTCCACCTCTCTTCCTTCCAGACCAGCCCACGAGCATACACACAGGCCTCCTGCCTGGAGGCTGGGCGATGGCCATGGTGCCCCAAAGGCCCACTCCCTTTAGTACACATACAGGCTGTTTGGAGGTTCTGAAAGGCTCTGGCCCTTTCCCCTCCAGCAGTCCTCTGAGGGGGCTGAGTGAAGGTTCACACACACACACACACACACACACACACACACACACACACACACACACACACCCGCCTTGGCCTTGTATATATGGGTGAAAATCATTGGATCCCCCGGGCAGGCCGGCCAGGAGGCTGGGCCCTGCAGCCCCGGGGCTCTCTGCACAGCCAGATCTTGGAAGAGTAGCACATCAAGGGGTCTGTCCAGTGGTCACCTTCCTTTTGGCCTGGGAAGGTGCCTGGTCCCTGAGGTGAGCTTCCCAGGTGAGGACTCAGCTGGCAGGGCCACAGCAGGCACTGCTGTGGGTCGGTGGAAGCCTCCCTGCCTCCCTCCGTCTCTCCTCCAGTAGGCCCACCCTTTCCCACTCCATCAAGACCAGACCTGCTGGGCCTGCCCTGCCCCGCCCAGCCTCCCCTCACCCACCACTGGGAGGGTACAGAGAGCCAGGAGCTGGCATAGGAGGGGGAAAGGGAAGGCTCTGCCGGAGGCAGCTAGCTAAAAGGGGCACCCCCAAAGGCAACCATGGCTGCTTTCCACTCAGCGGAGGCCAAGGGCTGTGTGTGTGTGTGTCCCAGGGGCTCTGGAAGACAAGCTAGCATCCGGGAAGCACCCTTGGGCTCTTGAGCAAAGCGGGCAGCCTTGGCCATTGGCCTCCCCATAGTCCCTCCCCTGATGAGGCAGCCGTGTGGTTGTGCACGTCCAGTTCTCCAGCTTCATTTTTACCCCAAATAGACAGACATGCATACGTGCCACAGGGAGTCTTTCTGGGTCCCTGAAGAGGTGAAGCGTTTTCACGACCCCACACTCTCACCCATGCTGTGTCCGCATGGCACCACTGTCTTCCCTGCTCCACCTGGTGAAGTCCCACTTCAAGACTCAGCTCCAGGGGCTTCCCTGGTGGCGCAGTGGTTAAGAATCCGCCTGCCAGTACAGGGGACACAGGTTCGAGCCCTGGTCAGGGGAGATCCCACATGCTGTGGAGCAACTAAGCCCGTGCGCCACAACTACTGAGCCTGCGCTCTAGAGCCCACGAGCCACAACTACTGAACCCAAGTGCCACAACTACTGAGCCTGTGCTCTAGAGCCCGTGCTCCACAACAAGAGAAGCCACCGCGATGAGAAGACCACACACCGTAATGAAGAGTAGCCCCCGCTCGCTGTAACTAGAGAAAGCCCCCGTGCAGCAACAAAGACCCAACGCAGCCATAAGTAAATAAATGTACATTGCTCATCTGCCAAGTGCCCAGAAAACCACAGAAAAGCAATGAACACGTAGTTAAAACCAATTCAAAGAGTTCACCAAAGGGACCAGACCGGAAATCTGTCCACATATACCTCGGGGCTTGGAGGTGCAGGTGCTGGGGTGAGACCTGGCTGTGTGAACCGACACAAATCACTCAACCTCTCTCAGTCTCCACTTTTGAATCCGGAAAATGGGTCCTCATTCCTCCTGGCTGCATTGGTGTGAACTCCAAGGACAGGGCACCACCACCACCACCACACACACACATACACACACACACACACACACACACACACACACACACCTAGGAAGGGCCCCAGGGGGCCCGTTTCCCTGCAGGGTGTCTTCTCACCCACCAGCCCTGCCTGCAGCCCAGAACTCATAGGTAGGACCAGGCTCCACCAGGGAGGCCAGAGCGTTCTGCTTGGCCAGGGGCTGACCCCATGGGCCTCTCCCATGCTTCCCTACTTCTGAGGGCCATCCTCAAGCCTGCGGAGGCCCCGAGTCCCTCCTGGGGAGCGCTAGGCACTGGCGGCAGGGCTGGGAACCAGCCAGCTCCCCAGGATGCTTCTGGAGGGAAGTCCACACTTCCACATGGGTGGCCCTCACAATCCCGGGTACCCCGTGGTCCCCGAGGGAAGTTGGAAGCCTTTTTCTTGCTGGGGCCTTGAAGCGTAGTTACAGGGGTCAAGCCTCTACCCTGGGGGGCAGTCATTTGTTTTCTGCCAGAGAGCGAGAGTGCGAGAAAGCAGGAGCAGAGAAGCCGATGGGCAGGAAGCATAACGACACTAATTATCCAATTACGGCAGCTGTGTGAGGAGAGTGCCGCGTCGCAGCAGGGAGCCGGGTCAGCCGCCCCTCACCCGCACTCCGGTCTGGCCCACTCTGGCCCACACCCCTCCTGCTTTACCCTGTGAGCAGGTGGCGGCCAGTGAGGTCCCGGGCCAGCCGTGCAGAGCGTGGCCTGGCCTGAAGTCTCGGGAGTGGCGGGGTGCGGGGACCCAGAAATGCCACGGCCTGGACTCTGGAGCATGCCTCTGGCCCCCAAAGGGGTAGAGAACACACACGTGGGGGCCAGGAGGTCGCGGGGCCCTGTCCTCCAGGCCTCCACTGCCGAGAACACGCGGACAATATGAGGGCCCCTCCATCCCAATCCTGCCCGAAACATCCCCGGCTCTGTCCATGGTACCACACGGCCCACCCTGCCAGCTTCCGGTCCCCAGAGCCAGCTCCAAGCCACCGGAAGCAGGCAAGTCCTAAACAGGTAATTAAGGAAATTATAGACAGCTGGAGGCCACGGGATGCTGCAGGCCCAGGGTGACTAGATAAGGAGACTGCCAGGACCCAAGTGTCCTCCTAGGGACAGGATCCATGGGGGCCCCATGGTGGGTCCTGCTGAGGAAGGGTCTGGTTTCTGGAAACAGGCTGAAGCCCTTGGGAAGACAGGCTTGGAGGGACTCTTAGGGTGAAGGTCAGGGGCGGGAGACTGTCAGGGAAGGACACCCATTTCCCTGTGGCCATCAAGAGTCCGGAAGGCCAGGCTCCAAATGCGGGACCGGAGATGTGCCGGCTGACTTGGGCTCCACCAAGGGGGTCTCTGAGTGCCGGCAAAGTAGGTCTCCTTGTGTCCCTCGTAGGACCCAGCTTGGCTGCAGGTTAGAGCCGGGTCCAGTGCCCTGGCTGAGCCCCCCATAGAGCCAGCTCAACTGGGGGAAAGAGGTGATGAGGACCGTCGCCATACAGGGACCCTGGGCACAGGCCACTCTGAGTACGTAGAAAACACCTTGGTCTTGCGCATCCCACTGGGAGGGCTGAGTGGCAACAGCACAAGAGCGCTGAGTGGGGCAGAGAAGACGTGTTCAGACTGAATACGGGAGTCCAGTCTAGCTGGCCTCCTGTGACCCAGACACGAAGACCTAGCACACCAGAGCGTCTGGGCCTCCTTTCCAGGCTGACCTCGGAGGGACACCCGCCAAATGTGTGGACGGAGGAGAGAGTGGCTGGTAGTGCCAGCCCAGAGGACGCCTCGGAAGCCGCAGCCCAGGGACGGGGCATCTGCAAGGCTCTCAGGCTCTGCTCCAGCATCCTTACCAACCCCAACTGGCAGCAACGGCAGGATCTGAAGGTCACCAGGGCACCAGACGGCAGGGGCCTGGCTGCCATCTGAATCATGCAGACGGCACTCTGCTGGGTCCTGAAAGTTATTTCTCATGGAGGACCCTGGCACACAAATCCAGAAGTATCTCCAGCGAACCTCTGAGAAGACACCACAAAGCTCCTGCAGGCCCACGGTGTGCCCAGGAGGGAGTTAGGGGGGTGACGCAGAGGCAGGAGGGCCCGTGTCACATGGGAATGCCTCAATGACAACAATGCAGGGTCTGAGTCCTGTCCCCCCACGCCCCTGCTGATCGCAGCCCAGTGAGGCCGAGAGCCAGGAAGGGGGTGGGGGATGATGGGGGATAAGATGGGGGGGCGGGCCTGCCGCCACGTGCAACGCGATGCAAGTGCTGCCCCCGTGCCACCTGCAGGCGCAGCCACGTGGGCCCCTCTGGGGGCCACCAGGGCAGGGGTGCCGGGCAGCAGCCCTCTGGCCGCACGGATGGATGGCAGGGTCGGAGGGACTCTCGCTCCGCTCCGCTCCCCGGGACAGAGGTGTCCGCGAGAAAGAGCCCGGCCACCGGCCGTGGCGCTGCAGGCCGTGCAGCCAGGGGCCCAGGAGGGAGGGATCAGGTGGGCTGGGGGGCGCCCAGGATGACGGGCGCCTGCGTCCCAGCCCCTCCCTCCGGGCCTGCTGCGGGCACTGGGCCACATCAGGCGGGAGCCTCCCTTGGCGGGCAGGGCCGCCCGCTCGCAGGGCAGCGCTCGGGAACCCAGCACCGAGGGGCCCGGACCGCCCGGCCCTGGGCCACGTGCCTCCCTCCCAGGCCCCTGGCTCCAAACCAAGATGGGACGCTTTGCCCAGCTTCTTCCAGGAGGAACAGAGCTGAGGCAGGGAGGGGGTGCCAGGGAAGGTTCCCCCGGGCCTGGCATGGCAGGTGGAGGCCCGCTCACGGCGGGGAAGCGGGCGCCCGGCCCTCCCCACGCTGTGCACCGCCGCCGCTGCCGCCGAGGGCGCCCAGCGCTTGCGGTCGGAGGCTGGTCCTTTCGCGGAGAAGGGCCCTCCCTGCGCGGTGGCCACCATCGTGCCCAGTGATCGTGTGCACAGACGTTCGGCAGGGAGGCCACCACCGCTCCCCGGTCTGGGGTTTGTGTCGGGACGCGGGCGTGCCGGGATTACCAGCGTCCCGTGGTCCGGGGGGCTGAGGACGTTCCCAGGCCGGTGGGGAAGACGTGCTCGCAGCGGCCCGGTGGCATCCACCTTCGTTCCGGGCCGGCCAGAGAGGTGACTCCAAAGCACAGCACGAGGACCAAAGCCCCGCGCTCTGAGGTCCACCACGGCCGGGATGGAGATGGCAGGCAGTGACGCCTGCATCGCCCTGCCCCTCCCTTGGTTGCCGGCTTTGTTTTCCTGCCTCTTATTCAGGAGGGCCTGGCGATCCTGTTCAGTTGTCTAGCAATTCTAGCCAGGCTCTTGGATCTGTTTGCTCCTGGGGTCTAGACACATTACTGGAGCCCCATCCCAGAGCCAGGCTGGGTGGTAAGCATCGGACAGAGACACCAATGCAACGTGGTCCCTGTCCTCCAAATGTTCTGTCAACCCAAAGAGATGGCTTCCTGTCCAAGAGCTGCAGTGGTCCAGGCCTGGGAGTACACAGCCCACCCGTGCCAGGTGGTCCCAGCGAAGGGAAGAAAGAGGGTGTGACCTCACCAGGCAGATGGTGGGCTGTGACAATAAGTGGCGGTGGTGTGGCAGGTGAAGACTTTAGGGGACGGCAGGTGGCGGGATTTATCTTGCACGTGAGCTGATGTGAATTGGGGGTGGGGGCTGGCCATGGCGGACTGAAGAGTGGCCCCGAAAGATGTGTGTGTGGGAGCCTCAGGGTGCGAGCTTATCTTGAATAAGGCAAATGGGCGCGAGACAGCTGGTACATCCTGGCAACTGCCAGTAGTGCGATGGGGCTGGAGGAGTGTCCTGGGAGAGAGGGGCTGGGAGGCGGCAGGAGCTGCTCACACAAGACCGTGCAAGTGGCTGAAGTGCTTGCATTTCGTCCTCAGGGTCACTCGGGGCCACCGAAGGGTGCTGAGAGGAGGCGCGCCAATAGTCTCCACTTTAGGACAATCACCACGTCCACCATGTGGGGGACGAGGGGAGGACGGAGCCCGGAGGCTGCAGACAGTGAAGAGGGGACAGGGCCTGGCCAGGGACAGGAGGGAAACTCAGCAGAAACCAGCAATGAGAAGGGGTGGTGGAGAGAAAGGGGAATTGGGTGCCACCCCCAAGGCCAGGATTTGGGCAGCTGAGGGGAGACAGTGAGTTTCCCTGTGGCACACAATGCACCTGAGGGGCCATGGGTCATCCTGGTGGCAGTGGAGACACTGACATCACAGTCGTCACCCAGGAGAGGAGCCGAGGTCATCCGGGGACACACAGAGGGAGAGGAGGACCTCAGAGCCTGAGACACACTTGAGAGAAACGGCCAGAGTGGTGGGAAGGAAACCGGGAGGGCAGAGACGGGCGGGTTTCCAGGGTCTGAGGGATAGCAAGAAAAGAGGGCACCTCGGCCGGCGGCATCCGGGGCAGTGGCTGAGGGCATAGGACAGCGGGCTGACCTGGGAGGGAAGAGGACCCCACTTCCTCTGAGCCTGGACGCCAGGGGCCCGGGACTACAGCTGTTGGTGGCTTTGACTCAGGAAGGGCAGGAAGTCCAGGGAGCTCTCCCATGACGGGCCGGAACGTGCTTGGTCACTTGGGTGGCAAAGGCACCCGCTGGGAGGGTGAGGCCTCAGCTGGGCTCCAGGGGACCGATGGAGCTTGGGACTGTCCACTGAGGATCGTGGGAAGGAAGGTAGCCAGGTGCAAGTAAGGGATTCGACAGGTGGAAAGCAGGGTACCAAGTGGAGAAGGGGCCAGGGTCACCAGAGAAGCACTGAGAAGCAGGGGCTCGAATGGGCCGCCCAGACCCAAGGCCCCAGGACTGGATCCGAAGCCAGGGAGTGAGAGGTGGGGTGGCTGAGAGGAAGAGCCTTGAAGGCCCTGGAGTTTGACAGGAAGGTGGACAAGTCACATCTAGAAGCGACCACCTTGTGAGGCAAGGTGATGCCAAGAGGCCTTGGGCTCCAGGAGAGGGTATGGGAGAGCATGCAGCAGTGTCTCTGCTCTAAAGGCACAAAGCGTCGTGGAAAGATTTTTTTTTTTTGACATTTTGTGTTATTTGCCACAGATTTTTTTTTTTATTTAACAAAGCATTTAGGGGCTTCCCTGGTGGCCCAGGGGTTAAGAATCCACCTGCCGGGAATAGGAACATACATATCAATAATTACCTTAAATGTAAATGGACTAAATGCTCCCACCAAAAGACACAGATTGGCAGAATGGATACAAAAACAAGACTCATATATTTGCTGTCTACAAGAGACCCACTTCAGACCTAGAGACACATACAGACTGAAAGTAAGGGGATGGAAAAAGGTATTTCATGCAAATGGAAACCAAAAGAGAGCTGGAGTAGCAATTCTCATATCAGACAAAGTAGACTTTAAAATAAAGACTATTACAAGAGACAAAGAAGGACACTACATAATGATCAAGGGATCGATCCAAGAAGAAGATATAACAATTGTAAATATTTATGCACCCAACATAGGAGCACTCGAATACATAAGGCAAATACTAACAGCCATAAAAGGGGAAATCGACAGTAACACATTCATAGTAGGGGACTTTAACACCCCACTTTCACCAATGGACAGATCATCCAAAATGAAGATAAATAAGGAAACACAAGCTTTAAATGATACATTAAACAAGATGGACTTAATTGATATTTATAGAACATTCCGTCCAAAAACAACAGAATACACATTTTTCTCTAGTGCTCATGGAACATTCTCTAGGATAGATCATATCTTGGGTCACAAATCAAGCCTTGGTAAATTTAAGAAAATTGAAATTGTATCAAGTATCTTTTCCGACCACAACGCTATGAGACTAGATATCAATTACAGGAAAAGATCTGTAAAAAATACAAACACATGGAGGCTAAACAATACACTACTTAATAACGAAGTGATCACTGAAGAAATCAAAGAGGAAATTAAAAAATACCTAGAAACAAATGACAATGGAGATACAACGACCCAAAACCTATGGGATGCAGCAAAAGCAGTTCTAAGAGGGAAGTTTATAGCAATACAAGCCCACCTTAAGAAGCAGGAAACATCTCGAATAAACAACCTAACCTTGCACCTCAAGCAATTAGAGAAAGAAGAACAAAAAAACCCCAGAGTTAGCAGAAGGAAAGAAATCATAAAAATCAGATCAGAAATAAATGAAAAAGAAATGAAGGAAACAATAGCAAAGATCAATAAAACTAAAAGCTGGTTCTTTGAGAAGATAAACAAAATTGATAAACCATTAGCCAGACTCATCAAGAAAATAAGGGAGAAGACTCAAATCAATAGAATCAGAAATGAAAAAGGAGAAGTAACAACTGACACTGCAGAAATACAAAAAATCATGAGGGATTACTACAAGCAACTCTATGCCAATAAAATGGACAACCTGGAAGAAATGGACAAATTCTTAGAAATGCACAAACTGCCAAGACTGAATCAGGAAGAAATAGAAAATATGAACAGACCAATCACAAGCACTGAAATTGAAACTGTGATTAAAAATCTTCCAACAAACAAAAGCCCAGGACCAGATGGCTTCACAGGCGAATTCTATCAAACATTTAGAGAAGAGCTAACACCTATCCTTCTCAAACTCTTCCAAAATACAGCAGATGGAGGAACACTCCCCAAATCATTCTACGAGGCCACCATCACCCTGATTCCAAAACCAGACAAGGATGTCACAAAGAAAGAAAACCACAGGCCAATATCACTGATGAACACAGATGCAAAAATCCTCAACAATGGGCTTCCCTGGTGGCGCAGTGGTTGAGAGTCCGCCTGCCGATGCAGGGGATGCGGGTAAATTTAAGAAAATTGAAATTATATCAAGTATCTTTTCCGACCACAACGCCATGAGATTAGATATCAATTATAGGAAAAGAGCAGTAAAAAATACAAACACATGGAGGCTAAACAATACACTACTTAGTAACGAAGTGATCACTGAAGAAATCAAAGAGGAAATTAAAAAATACCTAGAAACAAATGACAATGGAGATACAACGACCCAAAACCTATGGGATGCAGCAAAAGCAGTTCTAAGAGGGAAGTTTATAGCAATACAAGCCCACCTTAAGAAGCAGGAAACATCTCGAATAAACAACCTAACCTTGCACCTCAAGCAATTAGAGAAAGAAGAACAAAAAAACCCCAGAGTTAGCAGAAGGAAAGAAATCATAAAAATCAGATCAGAAATAAATGAAAAAGAAATGAAGGAAACAATAGCAAAGATCAATAAAACTAAAAGCTGGTTCTTTGAGAAGATTAACAAAATTGATAAACCATTAGCCAGACTCATCAAGAAAATAAGGGAGAAGACTCAAATCAATAGAATCAGAAATGAAAAAGGAGAAGTAACAACTGACACTGCAGAAATACAAAAAATCATGAGGGATTACTACAAGCAACTCTATGCCAATAAAATGGACAATCTGGAAGAAATGGACAAATTCTTAGAAATGCACAAACTGCCAAGACTGAATCAGGAAGAAATAGAAAATATGAACAGACCAATCACAAACACTGAAATTGAAACTGTGATTAAAAATCTTCCAACAAACAAAAGCCCAGGACCAGATGGCTTCACAGGCGAATTCTATCAAACATTTAGAGAAGAGCTAACACCTATTCTTCTCAAACTCTTCCAAAATATAGCAGAGGGAGGAACACTCCCAAACTCATTCTACGAGGCCACCATCACCTTGATACCAAAACCAGACAAGGATGTCACAAAGAAAGAAAACTACAGGCCAATATCACTGATGAACATAGATGCAAAAATCCTCAACAAAATACTAGCAAACAGAATCCAACAGCACATTAAAAGGATCATACACCATGATCAAGTGGGGTTTATTCCAGGAATGCAAGGATTCTTCAATATACGCAAATCTATCAATGTGATTAACCATATTAACAAATTGAAGGAGAAAAACCATATGATCATCTCAATAGATGCAGAGAAAGCTTTTGACAAAATTCAACACCCATTTATGATAAAAACCCTGCAGAAAGTAGGTGTAGAGGGAACTTTCCTCAATATAATAAAGGCCGTATATGACAAGCCCACAGCCAACATCATCCTCAATGGCGAAAAACTGAAAGCATTTCCACTAAGGTCAGGAACAAGACAAGGTTGCCCACTCTCACCACTCTTATTCAACATAGTTTTGGAAGTTTTAGCCACAGCAATCAGAGAAGAAAAGGAAATAAAAGGAATCCAAATCGGAAAAGAAGAAGTAAAGCTGTCACTGTTTGCAGATGACATGATACTATACATAGAGAATCCTAAAGATGCTACCAGAAAACTACTAGAGCTAATCAATGAATTTGGTAAAGTAGCAGGATACAAAATTAATGCACAGAAATCTCTGGCATTCCTATATACTAATGATGAAAAATCTGAAAGTGAAATCAAGAAAACACTCCCATTTACCATTGCAACAAAAAGAATAAAATATCTAGGAATAAACCTACCTAAGGAGACAAAAGACCTGTATGCAGAAAATTATAAGACACTGATGAAAGAAATTAAAGATGATACAAACAGATGGAGAGATATACCATGTTCTTGGATTGGAAGAATCAACATTGTGAAAATGACTCTACTTCCCAAAGCAATCTATAGATTCAATGCAATCCCTATCAAACTACCACTGGCATTTTTCACAGAACTAGAACAAAAAATTTCACAATTTGTATGGAAACACAAAAGACCCCGAATAGCCAAAGCAATCTTGAGAACAAAAAATGGAGCTGGAGGAATCAGGCTGCCTGACTTCAGACTATACTACAAAGCTACAGTAATCAAGACAGTATGGTACTGGCACAAAAACAGAAAGATAGATCAATGGAATAGGATAGAAAGCCCAGAGATAAACCCATGCACATATGGTCACCTTATCTTTGATAAAGGTGGCAGGAATATACAGTGGAGAAAGGACAGCCTCTTCAATAAGTGGTGCTGGGAAAACTGGACAGGTACATGTAAAAGTATGAGATTAGATCACTCCCTAACACCATACACAAAAATAAGCTCAAAATGGATTAAAGACCTAAATGTAAGGCCAGAAACTATCAAACTCTTAGAGGAAAACATAGGCAGAACACTCTATGACATAAATCACAGCAAGATCCTTTTTGGCCCACCTCCTAGAGAAATGGAAATAAAAACAAAAATAAACAGATGGGATCTAATGAAACTTAAAAGCTTTTGCACAGCAAAGGAAACCATAAACAAGATCAAAAGACAACCCTCAGAATGGGAGAAAATATTTGCAAATGAAGCAACTGACAAAGGATTAATCTCCCAAATTTA
>NW_006784311.1:302669-311429 GCF_000442215.2 Lipotes vexillifer
GAGATGGAAACAACCTAAGTGTCCATCATCGGATGAATGGATAAAGAAGATGTGGCACATATATACAATGGAATATTACTCAGCCATAAAAAGAAACGAAATTGAGCTATTTGTAATGAGGTGGATAGACCTAGAGTCTGTCATACAGAGTGAAGTAAGTCAGAAAGAGAGAGACAAATACCATATGCTAACACATATATATGGAATTTAAGGACAAAAATGTCATGAAGAACCTAGGGGTGAAACAGGAATAAAGATATAGACTTACTAGAGAATGGGCTTGAGGATATGGGGAGGGGGAAGGGTAAACTGTGACAAAGCGAGAGAGAGGCATGGACATATATACACTACCAAACGTAAAATAGATAGCTAGTGGGAAGCAGCCGCATAGCACAGGAAGATCAGCTCCGTGCTTTGTGACCGCCTGGAGGGTTGGGATAGGGAGGGTGGGAGGGAGGGAGATGCAAGCGGGAAGAGATATGGGAACATATGTATATGTATAACTGACTCACTCTGTACCACCTGACCCGGCCACCTTCAATCACCTGGGTTACCTGACTGGCCCCTGAAATGGCTAACCCCAAAGGTCCCTCCCTTCAGGTGGAAGGTTCTAAGCATCTCTGATCTTTGGGGGAGAGTGGGGAGGAGTAATATGTACTAAACCTGGGACTTCCCTGGTGGTGCAGTGGAAAAGAATCCACCTGCCAATGCAGGGGACACGGGTTCTAGCCCTGGTCCAGGAAGATCCCACATGCCGCAGAGCAACTAAGCCCGTGCACCACAACTACTGAGCCTGTGCTCTAGAGCCCATGAGCCACAACTCCTGAGCCCATGTGCCGCAACTACTGAAGCCCATGCGCCTAGAGCCCGTGCTCCACAACAAGAGAAGCCACCACAGTGAGAAGCCCACGCACCACAACAACAGCCAAAAATAAATAAATAAAATAAAATAAATACATTTTTTAAAAAAGCATTTATTTATTCATTTATTCATTTTATTGGAGTACAGTTGATTTACTAGTTGTGTAGTTTCACGTGCACAGCACAGTGGTTCAGTCATATATAGATTCTTTTTCAGATTCTTTTCCCTTATAGGTTATTACAAAATATCATGGAAGGCCTTTTTTTTTTTTTTGGCTACATTGGGTCTTCGTTTCTGCGCGCGGGCTTTCTCTACTTGGGGCTAGCGGGGGCTACTCTTCCTTGCAGTGCGCGGGCTTCTCATTGCAGTGGCTTCTCTTGTTGCACAGCATGGGCTCTAGGTGTGCGGGCTTCAGTAGTTGTGGCATGTGGGCTCAGCAGTTGTGGCTCACAGGCTCTAGAGCACAGGCTCAGTAGTTGTGTCACATGGGCTCAGTAGTTGTGGCTCACGGGCTCTAGAGCGCAGGCTCAGTAGTTGTGGCTCACGGGCTCTAGAGCGCAGGCTCAGTAGTTGTGGCGCACGGGCTTCGTTGTTCCGTGGCATGTAGGATCTTCCCGGACCAGGGCTCGAACCCATGTCCCCTGCATTGGCAGGCGGATTCATAACCACTGGGCCACCAGGGGAGCCCCCATGGAAGGACTTTTGAGAGCTGTTCAGGGACTTGGGCAGAGGCAAGGGTGGTGCTGAAAGGACAGGGGCCAGTGGTGGTGGAGAGGACACGGTGATGGGAGCCGTGAGGCTAAGAAGGAGACAGCGTTCCGAGCGCCCCATGTGCCCCTTCCTGAAGATGAAGACAGCTTCTGGACACTTGTCTTCCTGTTGCCGTGGAGAATGGGGCCATCACTGAGAGCCGGAGCACAGGACGTTTGCATCTGGGCCTTGGTGACTCCGTTCTGATGACTGGGAAGGCTTATAGACTTGGGGACTCCATCTTTGATACCCCCTTTCTCCTCTGGGGCTGCAGAGAACAGGCAGCTCAGGTCAGGGGTGCCATAGGGAGGCCGATGTCACGGTCACAGTCCCTGTGGCTCTGGCCAGGTCCCAGTAGCCAAGCTTGCAGGTTGACACATCGGGCTCTGTGTTACCCTCCTGGTCCCCGCCCACGCCAGCCCCAACAGACGTCCCCAAAGTGGAGGTGTAGTGAAGAGAGGCTGCCACTGCTAGAAAACCAGTCGTCTCAGGCCACTGCTCCAGGTTTCTAACAGCAGAGACAAGTGGGACCCCGGAGTGACTCATACTGAACCATGACCCTCTGTGCCCCCCACCCCAGGGCCTGCCTTTTCTCTCCGTGATAATGAAATGGCGCTGGCAGGGGGAGAGGGCACCCAGTTGGCAGGTACTGAGCGCTAAGCACCTGCTAGGTACCCGGCGAGGCCCCACAGGAGAAGGGACCCGCCACAATGCCCAGGCACATGGTGACAGAGGGAGACAGCTCTGAGGACCCCTGCAAGGAGCTCCCGACTCCCCACAGCCTCTGGCCAAGGGGCCCGGCTCCAAGTGCAGGTCTGTGGCTGTCCCCTTCCTGCGTGCGGCGTCTCGGGGCGGAGACCAGTCCCTCTGGCTCTGCTGCCACCGGGCCCTGGCCTTCCCCTCCCTCTTGTCCCCGTCTCTCTGCCTGGGGTGCTCTCCTCTCTGTGGGAAGCAGGTACTGAGGGGTAATAGCTACTCTGTAAATTTAGAGGGGGGAAATCCCCACAGACTTGGCAGAAGCACCCTGCGCCTTCCTTGTGGAACACTTCTCAAGCGTGAAAGTTGGGAGGGGGCAGCGAGGGGGCACTGCATGGGGACAGTGTTGAGGCTAAGGGACAGTGACGGAAGAGGAGTCCTCACCTGGGCCGGGGCGCACCGGGGGCCACAGCCTGGGGCTCCACCTCGGCCTGTGTGGAGGGCTCCCCAGGGCCCCTCTGCAACTGGGAGCTCTGTCCTTCCTTGCTCTGGCTGGGTCGCTGGCCCCGCTCCTGCCGCCCCCAAACCTACGAGAAAGAGTGACCTGGACCCGAGCCCTGACAGCAGAGGCAGTGCCCGCTCTGGAGGCTGGGGCCCGGCTGGGGTCCTCCGTCTCGTCTCTCTGTGCCTCGGTTTCCTCATAGGGAAGGCTCGTGGCCCTTGTTCCTGGCACGGTGGCCAGGAGCTACTGTTTTCATTATTTAAGGGTCCCTCGGCGACAGCAGGGCTTCAAAGGGCAGCAAGTTGGCTGTGTGGCTTCACGTGGCGGGGCGACACCCGAGTCTCCCTGCCAGCGGCCAAGTGGCTCTGTGAGCTGGCCTGAGCAGCATGCTCCTGAGGCCTGGGCCCTGGGGGCCCACCCACAGTGCCTGCTCTGCCGCGGCCGCCTGCCCTGGACGGCGGTTCCTGCGTCCTGCAGCTTCACCGCCGCCGCCGCCGCCGCCGCCATCGGGCCATGGGCGAGTCCCCGCCCTGGGCCTTGTCTCCCTCCTGTCTTCCCTTAGCCCAGTCACTGTCAGGGGCCGACTAGGGCAGTGGGAGGAGAGGTGCAGAGAGGTGTTCAGTGGCCCTGACCCCAGAGGAGCAGTGACCCAGCCAGCCTGGTGTTAGGCCTTGGTCTGTGCGCCAGGAGCCAGCGGGGCCCAGGCTGGGCCTTGCAGTGCTGCAAAGCGGAGTGGGAAGCAAGGCGCTCAGTCTGTCATACAGGGAGGCGACCCCTGAGGACGGAGATGAGAAAGACCCTCAGCATCCCCAGGACCCCCTCCCCGCCCCCCAAAGACAACTGAGCCAGGGCCAGGGAGATGGAGTGAGCCCCCGCCTTGGTCTGGCCGCACTGCCTGTTTCACGCATTCCTTCCTGTGACGAGATGGCCTAACTCAGGAGGCACACTCCTGGTGGGGGAACGGAGCGATGTGGCCAGGGAGCTGGGTGGGCCACTCACAGAGGCCTTCACTGGAGCGATCGGCTCCCAACCTCCTGGCCTGTCCTTCCAACCGTGGTGGCTCCCCTCTCCTGGCCCCGTTCAGCCCTCTCTCCTCCCCTTCCACCGCTCTCCCGCCTCTTCCCTCTCGCCTCCCTTTGCCTGTCCAGCCAATGGGCGTGGGTGTCTGGCTCTCTCCCGGTAAAAGGATTATATCATCTGTAATGTATATCCAGACACACGCGCCCTGCTTCTTGGGAGGACAAGGCAAGGAGAGGGAGCCCGCGCAGCTGGCCCGGAGGGGGTTTATAACCAGGTTATTGAACCTGAACCTGAGCCCTCCCGGAATGGGCCTGTTAATGGCTCCCGAGGTCCCAGACCCTCGGAAATCAATCGCTGCTGCGCTACACAAGCTGCCTCTTGGCCCTGCCCCCTCCTCTCCCCTCAGCTCCCTCCTGGCCCCGCCTGGCTCTCACCCTCACCCTTTCACCTGGGCTGCAAGTGCTGATCTGAGAGCAACCACTGGGACATTTGGTTTCAAATGTCCGGATGCGGCTCTGTCAGGGGCTGCTGCAGGCAGGTGGGGTGCTCTGGAACAGGGCCTAGAATGTGCTCCTGAAGAGGCAAGGCAACTGGTAGCAAGATGCGTCTAAAAGATGCTGGCTAAAGTGCCTCTGATGGGGGAGGGGCAGAGTGAGGCCTGTTGCCCAGTGATGGAGGGACGTCGGAGGCCTGGGGGGTGTTGTCACGTGAGCACACGGATTCAGCAGAGGATTTTGCTCTCAGTGGGACCCAATGGTTGCCCAGAAATAACGCCTGATGTGTGTGTACACCCAAATGCCAATGCCCAGGGGGAGCAGGGTCTCCACGCAAGGACCAGGTGGGATGCGCCTCTCCTCAAAGCTCCAACTGCCTGGAAAGGGACCCAGAATCGGACCGGAAAAAGCTGCACCTGCACAGCTATAGCCGCCTTCAGCCCAAGGCCCGCAGTGGCACACCCCTGGCACATTCGGAGCACGGCCCAGCTTTCTGCCCCTCCGCCTTGCGCAGGCAGCTCCTGCTGAGTGCCTGGCTGCCGGTGGAGGTTCTGGTGGGCGAGGGGGCAGGGCCACAGAGGAGAGGGTGAGGGCTGGAGCTGGCTCATCAGCCCACCCCGAGATTTCTGTTAGGAGCAGACAGGATCTGAGCATGTGGGCTTGGCTGCTTCGGAGATGGAGGCCCAGCTGCATCTTCAGAACAACCTCGATTCCAACATGGTTGGCCTCTCAATCGAGCGCTCTTCGAGAAGATTCTCCATTTTATTCCTCAAGAGGGAACAGGTCAGGCCTGGCTACCTAAGACAAGTCCCTGGGGACGAGGAGGGAGGCACCGTTTCCTGAGGCGGAGCAGACCTGTGCCTCGGGAGCTCCCAGGACTGGCCTGGCCGTTTGTGTTGGTCTTCTCTCCCAGAGCTGGGTGGGTCTTGTTGCCTGGAGAGCAGAGGCCCTGTGGGAGGGCTGGGGTAGGAGCTTTGCAGGGGTGGGGGGCAGCATCATTCGATCCAAATGTTCCTCCTCCAGCCGTTCAGCCCTGAGTCACTAAAGTGCAGGATTGCGGGGGGAGGGGGGCTGGTTATTCAACCTTTCCAGATACTCCTCTGTGAGTCAGCTCACCGAGCCTTTGCAGGGGCTGACTGAGTGCCCAGGGCCACGACACGGCTGTCGGCTGTCGTATGTCTTCCCCAAATGGGAGGATCACCAGGGAAGCCAGCCCCATCTTTTTCGGTTTCCATGTATTTTCACGTTTTGACAGATAAAATGGTCCTATTGATAAACGGCACGGCTTTTGGCACATGTTGATTTCTTAGCAAAGGCCCCCTGACTTCAGGACAGCTGGCACCGTGGAGTGTCACAGAAGCACGGCGTCGAGCGGCAAGACCCACACACAGTTTCGCTTGCTCGCCCGCGTGGTGTAGTTTTGGCAGTTCAGTTCCACGCTGGACCCTGGGGCCCTGATGCTGAAAGGTCAGCCCAGCCCAGGGCACCTTAGGCCTGCCTGTCAGATGCACCTGCCAGCGGGTGCAGCCCAGAAAGGCCCAGGGGCTCGAGCAGGGGGAGGGTTGTAAGGGTGGGTATCTGCTGAGGCGGGAAGGGGGCAAAGGGCAGGGTGGGCATGCCGAGCTCCCACAACCTGGAGAGAAACTGCAGCAAAGCTTAGCAGGGCCCTTGGAGACCATGAGGTCTGTCCCTTTCCCCAAATGTACAGATTAGGAAACAAAGCGGCCCCTCTCCTCTCTTTTCCAGGGGTGCTGACTCAGGGGAATTCAAGGCTGCTGCAGACACGAGCCAGGCAGCCTGGCCTCCCTTGGCTGCCCCTCATCCGTGGGGCGGCTGGCATCCCGGCTCTGCCTACTTCTTCCCCAGGTTCTCCCGGCCTTGAGCCCGCTCGGGCCCTGTCACTGCACTCCTGTGTGATCGCCAGGAAACCACTGCCTCGGTTTCCCTACTTATAGCATGGGAACGGTCTCCTCCGACTCCCAGACTGGTATAAGGACCAAATGAGGTCCTCGTGGCCTTGGGTCCGGAGGAAAGCAAACCGGGCCTGGTGACAGCACCCCCTCCCAGCCCTACCCCCAATGTCCAGGCTGCACCCCTTCCAGGCACTTAAGCCCAAATGCTACGACCATTAGCCAGAATCCGAAACATGAAAAAGGGAGAAGATAGTGCCAGGGGGACCGGTGGTTGGGGGCACTTGCAGTGCCGTCAGCTGGACCTTATGCCCTATCCCCTGTGGCGGCAAGAGGTGGCTCTGGGGGCCAAGCTGTGCCTGGCCCTCGATGGGTCCCTTCGCTTCTCTTGAGGGTAGCAGGGGTGCCAGCAGAGACTCTTCGGTGCAACTGTCTCCCAGCCCAGGCCCTACCTAGGTCAGGGCCCCCCACCCCGCTCCGGCACCCCAAGCTTGGAGACCCCAGGCAGCGGGGCCGTTGGGGGCTGGGGGCTGCACGGGACAGCCCGGAGAGGGGCCACATTGGGCAGAGCGGGCAGAGGCTTGCAGGTGGGAGGAAGGCGGGCGGGGGAGGTGGAGGGAGACGCCGGGCAGGCCGCGGCCCCTCCCCGCTCCCTCCCTGCGCGCCGCCGGCGACATTGCCCCTCCTGGGCAGGGGGCGGAGAAGACGGCGACGGGAGAGGAGGAGGCGGCGGCGGAGGCGGGATTTGGAGTTTCCCTCCGCAGCGGCGGCGGCGGCGGCGGCCCCTTGGCTCCAAGCGAGGCCGCCGCCCGAGGCTCCGGTGGCGCTCGGCGGCAGAGGCTGTGGCGCTTCCCGCCGCCCGGGCTTCGGAAACTTCCCGGCCGCGACGCGCGGAGCCGGCGCAGGAAGCCGAGCGGAACGGAGGTGAGCGGAGGTGAGCAGAGCACGCGGCGCCCGGACCCCCACCCCACCCCCACCCTGCCTGGCCGCCCCCCGACGTGCGCTCCTCCACCCTGCACCCCCAAAGTCTTGCCAGAGCGCACCCCACAGGGCCAACGCACGCGCTCCTGGGAGACCCAGGCACGCGCCCCTGGGAGACCCACTCAGTGCTACCACCGCACACCCCCCGCATCCCGCCCGTGCACCTCCCGTGTCCATGGCCACGCACACCCCCTGACACACGCGCGTGCACAAACCATGCACCGCGGACCCAGGTCCCTGCAGTGCACACACCAGCAGCCGCTAAGTCACCATCCACTACTGTCCCCAACTCAGGCCAGCACCCATCCCAGACGCTGCCACGCCTCAGTACACACCCAGGCGCGCGAGCGCGCGCACGCGTTCACATACACACACACACACACACACACACACACATACACACACACACACACACACACGCCAAACACATCCCTGCGATGTCTGCACTAACATAGCTCTCCTCACCGTGCCCCACCATCTCCAACTCCCCATATGCTCATTACAGACACCCCACCCACGTTCCCAGCCCAGAGACACTGCAATCGGCCCAGCCCTGAACAAACCCCAACACTAACCCCCACCCCAGAGGCCGACCCTCCCCACTCCCTGAAGCCAGGCCCGCTCCCCAGGCATACACCTCTAGCATCCCCAGCACACACTCCCATACACCTCGACATGTATGCACACCTGCTGGATTCATGCTCTCCAGCACCCTGCCCCGCCCCCATCGCAAATAGCCCTCAACATCCCCCAGCACATCCCGAGTCCCTCCCACCACCACTCCCCAACACCTGGCACTCGGGCTCTAGAGGCTGCAGCATTTGGTGGCATCTCTGCCACGCGCCTCTGGCTCGCCTTCGCAGCAGCAGCTCACCATCCTGAGACCCCCCAGGTGCCTCCCTAAACAGACTTTGAGGCTCCCCAGCGACTGGCTTGGCCTCTTCCCTAAGAGATAAGGAAGTCACTTGGGGTGCAAGGTACCGTTCTTAGATGGGGGGAGGGGGCGGGGAAGAGGAAGGGAGAGGCAGGCACTGAAATGGAGGCGGCCCAGCTGGGACCAAAGGGGCCCCAGTTGGTGGCACGCACGTAGTAGGTGGGTTTCCTGGGGTCATGAGTCGGAGTGCCGCGTGTGCCCGTCTGCCTGTGCGGTGGGGGGAGGGCCGTGTGCGCACGTGTGCTTGTGCGTGTCTGTTGGGGGCGAGTGTGTGACCCGCTGAGGAAAAAAGCAGGAGCGGTCCCCTCCTGGGCTCCCTCACGCAACAATTGGTTTCATTCATTCATGCCTTTTTTTGTTAACGAGCATTTCTTCCGTGAGCGCCGCGTGCCAGGCCCTTCACTGGGGGCTGGGGCCAGCTTGGGGCCGGGCACACACCCGCTCCTGCCTTCCTGGGAGTAGGAACTCCCAGTCCCGCAAGGAGACCGACCGGGAAAAGCAGAAAGCCATCCCCAGCGGAAAGTGGATTTGGTGGAAAAGACAGTGGATTTGGCAGGAACGCTGTCGCTGGGAGTTCTGCCCCTGGCCATGTGACCCGGCCGCGGCAGCCG
>NW_006784311.1:311490-315505 GCF_000442215.2 Lipotes vexillifer
GGGGGGGGGGGGGGGGGGGGGGGGGGGGAGGCGGGGCGCCGCTCTTGGGAGGCTCCAGGGCCCAGAAGGCGCACGCGGCGCGCGCGAGGCCTAAGGGCAGCAGCGTTTCCGCGGCCTCCGAGGGGCACTGGCTGGGCAGGGCGGGGGGCCGGGGGCGCCCGGCGGGAGCTGGGGCGGCGGGCGCAGCGCCCACCCTACGGGAAGCGCGCGGCCTGGCTCCGCCCGCCGGAGGGGGCCTGCCGAGACCCCGGCGCGCCCGGGTAGCGGGGGCGGGGCGGGGCCGGCGCTGCGGGGGCCCGAGCGCGGGCGGGCCGGGCGAGGGTCGGGGGAGGGGGGCTTGGCTGCGTTCAGCCCTGCAGTGCGGAGGTGGCAACAGGTTCCAGTCTGTCCTGCTGCTGGCGCAGCGGGCGCTGCTGGCGCCGGGCAGCTAGCGCTCACTTTCGAGATTGAATCCCCCTCCTGAGCGCTCTCTCCCGGCGGGAGGGCTGGCCGGCAGGGGTCCGGAGCGAGGCTCAGGGGAGCCCGTCCTCGGGCGTTGCGAGGTGCAGGCCCCGCAGAACCCCAGCCCGGGGGCTGGGGTTAGGCTTTCTTGGAGCGTAGTTTCCTCTCCCCTCACCCTTGCAGAAGTTGCCTCCCTTCTCATCCTCAGCTTCCCAGCCCGGCTCCGGTCACCTCCCCCAGGGAGCCCTCTCCAGAAAGCAGGGCTAGGCATCTCAGGAGCTCCTACCTCCAGCAGGGTTGGCGACCATCTCTCCAACCACGCTGAGCCCTCGGGACAGGGCGGGTGGAGACACGTATCTCTCCACCTCCCTGTCGGGCGCTGCCACCCGCACTGCCCACGACTCTGCCAAGCCAGACACCCCAGGCTGGCACGTTGCAGAACCCCTTGGTGCCTTCAACCCCTGCCCACCCCAGGCTCCTGCCCACAGCTGCGGCAGTCCTGGAGGGAGCCCCCAGGCTTGGGGCCCATGGGCAGGTGGCAGCCAACCTCTGTCTCTGGGAGCTAGGATGTGAGGGAAAGGAAATGCCCCCCACTCCGCTCCGGCCCAGCTGGCAACCTCGGGGAACTGAGCCCTGGAGCACAGAGGAGGGAGACAGAAACCTTGTGGGGAAGGGGGATGGCTGAAGAAGGAACAGAATCAGGACAGGCTGCAGGGGAGGCCAGGACTAGGGGCAAGGGGACCCAGCCCAGCTGCCTGAGGCCCCTGGATGCATGTGGTGGGACTCAGCCCAGAGACCTAGACATGTCCCAGGCTGGTGGCCCGCTGGGCCCGGAAGGGAGGGAGGGAAGGAGGGAGGGAGGGAGGGGGCAACTGGAGGCCCCTTCGAGGCAACCTGGCTCTCTGTAAGCTGCCCTCTCCCCAGCATTACCTCCCAAGTTTTCTCATCTTACTTTGTGGTCCGTGAGAGGAGTCTTTGGCAGCCACACTGGACTGAACCGTCCCAAAGAGTGGCCCTCCAGTGGCTTTGCACCCTTCACTCCTTAGTTACCTGTCTTGTGGTGCCCATCCTGTGCGCATAGCTCTGCCTTCTTTTACTTTGTTCCTTGGGGTAGATTCCCAAAAGTGGCCAGAGGGTGTGGTATTCTTCCCAGCTCTGGATGCATATTACCAAGTTAATTTCCAAAAGGGCCATACCAACAGAGAACCCTCTAGCAACCAGCAATAGAGCAGCAGGCCAGTTTCACAGCACCCTTGCCAGCACTGGGAGCTCTCATTTTGACAACATTTTACTAATGTGACAGGTGGGAAGTGTTACCTTGTTTTCTGTCGTTGTTACCTTGTTTTTTTAAAATTTCCTTTCCTTCCACGCCTGAGGTTGAACCTTCCCCCAAACGCCTTGGACCGATTGCATTTCCTCCTTCATGCAGTCTTTTCTGGTTCCTTTGCCGATTTATCTATAGGAGTCTTAACCTTTTGATTAAGCTGTATGAGCTTTATCTTATCTGCTGTACATTTTCCTTCAACTCTGCTATTTGCTTTAGATGGGCTTTAAGCAGAGAAGGGACACAGACCAGACTTTTCAGAAACCTCCCCCACCTCGTTTCATTGTCTCAGCACTTATCACACCTGGTATTATCTTGTTCGGTCCCTCGGTTTATTACTGACCTGTCCTGCAGGCCTGGGAGTGCTATGCAAGCAGCGGCCCCGGTGCGTCCTGCCTGTTCACCATCCTGTGTCCATGGAAGGTATGGAGGACACCGTGGGCCTTTGCTGCAGGGCAGGGCTGAGGGGGGTTGAGGCAGACAGGCCTGGAGGTAGGGAGAGGCCTTTGGAAGCTATGATGGTGACCCAGGCCGGTGCAGGGGGCAGAGGGGAATGTCCAGATGTGAGATACATTTAAGTGGAAAGGACTCGGCTCTTGACAAAACGAGGAGCCAGGGGTGGCTCCCAGGATCAATAATGTGGTAAGAGCAGAGCACCCCACTTCAGGGCTGAGAGCACAGAGCTCCCGGGGCCTTTGGCCTGGCCTGTACGAAGGAAGCCACTGTGGTGCCCAGAAGCTGCCCTCTGCCTGCCCAGCCCTCCAGCTAGCCTTGGGCAGAGTTCTGGCCACAGAAGGCAGCAGCGGGTTTCTGGTCTTGCTTGCCCCTCCCCTCCACGATTTCACCGGCATCCCACGGTAGCCAAGGCGGTGGCTATGAGGGGCCTGTTATATAGATGGGGCCACTGAAGTCCAGTCAGGGCACGCGATGGTCACCCCAAATGAGTAGGGCTGGAGGCAGCCTCTGGGGCAGGGCCACTGGGCTCTTGTCCCCACCCCTCCCCCTGCCTCCAGGGGCCTGACTGGCGCCGGCCAGGGGAGCTGCAGCTGGTCCCCTGCTGGGCCCCTGACCTGCCCTTGGCCTCTGCCCTGGCCCAGTCCCGCTTCGGTGGAAGCCCCGGCTCAGCGCGCCACTTGCAGGGCCCACTCAACTGCTTTCGAGGGCACCCGTTGGCTCGCTGGCCCCCCTGAGCCCGCCCCCGCCGCCCCGCCCCTCCAAACGGCAACTCCACGTCCAAAGGCAGCAGCTTCCAAGGTGGAAGCTGGGTCCCACTGCCAGGAAGCGGCCGGTGCGCGGGCGGCAGTGGACTCGGCCTCCACGTGCACGCCTGCTCCGCTGCCCCGCCCTCTTCCCGGTGGCCGGGCTCGGGGACTCCCTGCCCGCGGACGGCGCCCCTCGTCCCGCGGCGGCCGTGGCTGGGACGTCCGCGCGCGGCCGCTCGCCGCGGGATCACGCTCCAGGTCTCTCTCCTTTTGTTTTCTACGGGGGGAGGAGGGCAGCCCCGAGAGGTCCGGCCGGCCGAGGTCCAGCACCTCGGCACCGCCTCTATTACCCGGGCCCGCCTGGCCATGGGGGAGATCTCGGCCTGGACCCCCTCTCACGCGCACACGCCCCCCAAGTCGGAAGCTCGAACGTGGGGAGTGACTGCGGGCAGGCAGAGTGAGAGACGGACGCAGAAAGGGGGTGTGGGGGAGATGGCCGCGGCCTTGGGCCCCCAGGAGGGGCCAGGAAGGGACCCACGGCAGCTCTCGAAGGGGCCGTTGGACCCCCAGCTTTCCTCTTCTGGGGGACCTCTCACACTTCCCTTCCCAGAACGGGAAGCAACGCCGAGTGGCTGCCTGGGGCGTTTTTCTTGGGGCGCCTTTCTGCATATCCTTACTGTAGGAGGGGTAGGAGAAGAGAATCAGGCAGTAGAGGGGCGTCCCTGCGGGACCCTCGGCGCCCGCCTTCAGGACCCGGGCCTGGCTTCCCGTCTTGGCCCCCGGGCCCGCGCCCGTTGGCGGCCGGGCGCGAAGGACGCGGGCTCACGTCGCGCGCCTTCCCTCTCTCTGCAGCTCTCGGGGCCCGACGTGCCAGGAGCCGCGAGCCCATGGAGGGTCTGGGCCGCTCGTGCCTGTGGCTGCGCCGGGAGCTGTCGCCCCCGCGGCCGCGGCTGCTGCTCCTGGACTGCCGCAGCCGCGAGCTGTACGAGTCGGCGCGCATCGGCGGGGCGCTGAGCGTGGCCCTGCCCGCGCTGCTGCTGCGCCGCCT
>NW_006784311.1:315515-320209 GCF_000442215.2 Lipotes vexillifer
GGAGCCTGTCGGTGCGCGCGCTCCTGCCTGGGCCGCCGCTGCAGCCGCCCCCGCCCGCCCCGGTGCTCCTGTACGACCAGGGCGGGGGCCGGCACCGGCGCGGGGAGGCCGAGGCCGAGGCCGAGGAGTGGGAGGCCGAGTCGGTGCTGGGCACCCTGCTCCAGAAGCTGCGGGAGGAAGGCTACCTGGCCTACTACCTACAGGGTACGTGCGGGTGGTGGCCCGCGGGCACCAGCCCGGGGAGGACCCCAGCCTAGGGAGGGCCGGGCCCCACCTTCTGAGGACATTCATGATTCATTTGACCTTGGGCAAGCCCGGCCTCATTTTGTCTAAAGTGGAGGTGAGATTTCCCTCCGCTGAGCATGACCTTGGGGAAGTCCTTCACTCTTGGGAGCCCCAGTTTCTGAGTCTGGAAAATGGGGAGAATCTGCCCTGACCTGGCTCCCTGGATGCTCAAGAATGGAATACCCAGTTCGGGCTCCCAGCCCCCATCCCATCATATCACCCCCTCCCCCAGCTGCTCAGCCATGGGTGAAGGAGGCTGGAGCCACAAGAGGACAAATCCTGCTCAGCAAAGGGTCTGGAAGGGGGAGGGGAAGAGAGAGGGAGAGAAGCAGTGAAGGCAGGAGGAGGCAGAGACCTTCCCCCCTCCCCCGCCTGCCATGGTCATGGCAGGGCTTGGGGGTGGAGGGGAGATGGGCTGATACAGACATGTTGGCTCCTTGCCAAGCCAAACACCCCCAGAGATCCAGGGTAAGGATGAGATTCCCATGAACCTACAGAGCCAGCTGTCCCCACCTCCCCATCCAGGAGGGTCATTGGCCTGTTGTCCCTTGCTCCATTCTGAATGCGCAGGGACATCGAAATACATAAAATGTCAAATTTCCAGGGCCCCACCCCCATCCCCAGGGAAATAGTAGTTGTTTGTAGATGGAGATGTTCACTTCTTGGGACTTTGGGACCATCCAGGTGGAACGCTGCACTCTCTCCCAGGCTCTCTGCCTCTTCGGGTCGACCTCATCCCTGAGGAGAGCGCAGACACGGCTGTGACCCGGCCCCTGGCCTCGGGGTGCTCCTGGTCGACCTGGGTCGGGAGACCCCCAGGCAGAGAACTCACATCTGAACCTTTCCTCTCCTGTAACTGATGGCCGCTGTCCTCCCCAAGGCTGGCAATACATCTAAACTCTGTTGAGCCCTCATGCCTGCCTTGGCTTGGCCCTGGAGGGGTGTAAGATCCTCTTTGGGTGGCTCTGCCCCAGCCTGGCGCCTTGCAGCTGCAGTGGGCCCTTGCTGTTCGGAGCAGCAGCCACAAGTGCTGAGCACACCACACGGGAGACCAGTATAGGTCAGACTGCTGGCTTTCGAGTTCCCTTTGGAGACATCTGTCAGCCCCCTCAGGCATCAGGATTGTCCAGGGTCGGGGTCCCTATCCCCAGCCAGGGCACTCGGCTACCCAGGAGGCCAGATCAACGGGATCCTCCCCTTGTCCCCTCCCAGGTGGCTTCAGCAGATTCCAGGCCGAGTGCCCTCACCTATGTGAGACCAGCCTTGACAGCCGTGGGGGCCCAAGCACAGCTCCGGTGCCCAGCCCAGTGGTGGGGCTCGGTGGCCTGTGCCTGGGCTCCGACTGCTCCGACGCGGAATCCGAGCCTGACCGTGACTCCATGAGCTGTGGCCTGGATTCGGAGGGTGCCACGCCCCCCCCAGCGGGGCTGCTGCCATCCTTCCCCGTCCAGATCCTGCCCAACCTCTACCTGGGCAGTGCCCGGGATTCGGCCAACGTGGAGAGCTTGGCCAAGCTGGGCATCCGCTACATCCTCAATGTCACCCCAAACCTGCCTAACCTCTTCGAGAAGAACGGCGACTTTCACTACAAGCAGATCCCCATCTCGGACCACTGGAGCCAGAACTTGTCCCAGTTCTTTCCAGAGGCCATCGCGTTCATTGGTGAGGCCGCTCTGCACTCCCCCCTCCCTCCCCAGCCCCAGGCCTGGCTGCTGGCCTCTCCCACGTCTTCCCTGTCCCTCACCTGGGCTCCTCCAGGCTCAGCTGCCTCCCCAGAACCCCGAGCCGGGATGGCCCTGCGGGGGCCGGGCACCACTGGAGCAGCTCCCCAGCTCGGAGGACGGGGCGGGGACTGCCAGGGACCCCCCCAGAAGGCCACCACCCGCACCTCACGCGGGCCCCCCCTCTGCCCCCACCTAGATGAGGCCTTGTCCCAGAACTGCGGGGTGCTCGTTCACTGCCTGGCGGGCGTCAGCCGCTCCGTCACCGTCACCGTGGCCTACCTCATGCAGAAGCGCCACCTCTCGCTCAACGACGCCTACGACCTAGTCAAGCGAAAGAAGTCCAACATCTCGCCCAATTTCAACTTCATGGGGCAGCTGCTGGACTTCGAGCGCAGCCTGCGTCTGGAGGAGCGGCGTGCCCGGGATGGGGGCAGCGGGGGGCAGGAGTCGGCCGCCTCCGACCCGCCCTCCTTCGCCACGCCCACCAGCGATGGCGTCTTTGAGCTGGACGCCACATAGGGCCCGCGCCGCCCCCCAGCGGGTGCGCCCAGCCCAGCCACCCGCGTGCTGGGGAAGAGGCGGGAGGCGGCTCGGCCTGGGGCGCGGGGAGAGCACAATACCTCCTGTGGAGCTGTGGGAGGTGGGACGAGGCAGGAGCCGGGAGCCCCTCCAGGCTGGTGGTAGGGACAGGCCTGTTCTACCCACTTGAAACATCCATGGGAATCCTATTAAACGTGCCTATGGGCCGGGCCTGGGGCCTCCAGCCTGACCCGCGCTGCTTATGGGCGGAACCCCGCTCCAGAACCTGCCTCTTCTGCGACTGTTACTTTTTCCTTCGCGGGGGGGGGGGATTCCCAGGGATTCCCACCCCCATCCCCAGAGACCCTTCCAGGTGGCTGCCGGTTCCCAGGGCCCAGGCCGTATGCACTCGGGCCGAGCTGGCCGCGTGCCGAGCCCCCTGCGGCTTCCCCTTGCGGGAGGGCCGTGGGTCCGTGCCGAGCCCCCTGCGGCTTCCCCTTGCGGGAGGGCCGTGGGCCCGTTCCGGCCACCTCGTCTGTGGCTGCTTATGGGGAGGGGTGCACCGCCGCCGCCAGCATAGTCAGCCCCTGCTCCTCCGCAGAGGGCTTGGGCCTCCTGGGACTGGGGGCCTCCCCGGGGACATGGCCTTGGAGGCGCAGCGGCCACCCAGCGTCCGCACGGGACAGCCCCTTTCTGGGTGGCTCCTTGCTGGGCAGCGCTAGGGGGGAGGGCGCCGACCTGGGAGCCGCTGGGCTGTTCCCGGCCACACATCTGGCGCCCTGACTGTTTATCCACTTGACATTTGAAAAGATGCTTTTCTTCCTCTTCCCCCAGATGTCCTGACAGGATCACTGGGGCTCTTTGTGATTGAGGGTGGTCAAACTGCCGCCGGAGGAGATGGGGTCTCAAAGCAAGAGCTGGGGGTGGGGGAGGGGGAGAAGCAGGCCTGAATTTTGCTGCTGTGGGTCCCACACAGCCGTGGTTGGTTTGGGGGGCGGGGAAGGGGCCGAGCTGCGCGCGCACACACACACACACACACACACACGGTCATTCATTGCAGTACATACGCCTCATGGGCGGCGTGTGTGCGTGTGTGTGCGTGTCTATGTGTCAACACTCACACACACACCAGCCCACTTATGGACCCGGCCCAGGGCCAGCAGTCCCCGCAGCAGGGCCATCTCACCCTTGGGAATCCACACCACGGCTGCTTTCTTTAATTGTTCCTGAATAAATGGTTTCTGTAAGATCCTAAACAGAGGGAAGCAGCTTGCTGAGCACCTTGGAGAGTCTGGGGGAGAAGGCAGGGAGGGAGACCTGGGGAGGGGGTGTGCTGGGCTACTTGCGCACTCGCACACCACCCACCGCCATGTCACTTCCCACCTGGCATCCACACTCCCTGTCGGCCCAACCTCTGGCTGAGCCGCCCATTCACGCGTTGAGCTCCTACTCTGTGCCCCATGGCTCAGGACCAGGGCCCTGCGAAGCAGCAAGTGATGCCGGGTATCCGGTGTGGCAGAGAGGGGAGCAGGGACCCAGAAGTGACCATGGGGGGTTGGTAGCTGAGCCCTGAGACTCAGCGCAGAGTCCAACCCAAGCCCCAGTATGAGGAGATGGAGCTGCAGAAGGATCCGAGCTGGTGAGGGACACAGGAAAACTGCACATCCAAGCATGTGTCCCTCTGGCTGACACTGTGGAATTCGGCCTCCAAAGGCCTGGGTTGGGGGCAGGGAGAGCCTGCGGAGGCCACTGGGCCACCTGCAGCGACTTGCTCCTTCCAGCCTCCCAGCCTCAGCTCTGGCCGCCTCCAATGCCTTCCGCACACTGTAGCCGGAGCGGTGGCTCTAAAGACATGATTCCCGGTGATGGAGACACGGCAGGAAGTGACAGGAAGCTGGAGGGTGGGTGGAGACAAGCACAGTGTGAGAAGGCAGTGGAGGCTTTGTGAGCAATGTGGACCACGTGTCCAGAGCAACCCTCCTGGTCCAGAACCTCTAAAACGTAGGATGAAGTCTAAAAACATTTTTGAATGAATGGCTGAGCTCGTGGGAAAATAAGAGAAAGTCTCCAAGGTCAGAAACAATGAGGATACTTGAGATGGGGAAATAGTCCTGGATTCTCCAGGTGGGCCCTAAATGCCATCATATGCATCTTTATAAGGGAAAG
>NW_006784311.1:320328-326700 GCF_000442215.2 Lipotes vexillifer
GAGGCGGGAGAGTGAGATGAGATGTGGTGACGGACACAGGGGTCGGAGCCAGAGAGATTTGAAGATACTACACTGCGTGGAGGTTCTCCCAGGACAAGGCAGCTCATGAAGGCCAGTAGCTTCTCTGCCTAGGTTTGCAGGTGGCTAAGTCAATTTGGAGTGGTGGGTAATATCCACACCAGGGGGCATTGTCAACTAAGTAACTTCCCAGGGGCAGACAACAGGGAAGGGCCAACAGCTCAGTTCTACTAGACAGGTTGTGAAAGTGGTTCGTTGGGACAAGCATATTCCTGCCTAGCTAGAGAAAGGAGAGGTCCCAAGCCATCCACACTCTCCTGACTACCTTGAGGCTGTGCACATGTATGTAGGAGACTCAAAAGGGTCAGTGGAAAAAAACCCTGGGAAGGCCTGAAAATAGCCAGAACATTGAAAGAACTCCCCTTCCCACACACAGATCCATCAGCAGAGCACACAAGCCTTAGTGGCTTGAGATGTTTGAGCACAGTTTCTGTCCAATCATTGTCTGGCCACTAAGCTAGGCAGATACAGGGGCAGCCCCTAGAGAACCAGGCTTAAATTTTAAACTGGACTATTTCTTTTTTAACTCAGCAGAGACACCACTGACTGCACACTGTGGGGCGGGGAGGGGACAGATTTCACAGACCTAGCCCAGAAAAGTCACACAACAAAGAAACAAACAAGTTAAAACACACACACACACACACACACACACACACACACATGCCAAAACAACTACTTCTAGGGGGAAAGGGAATATCAGAATCCAGAGTTGATGAAAAATATTATCTAAAATGTTCAATTTTCGGACTTCCCTGGTGGTGCAGTGGTTAAGAATCTGCCTGCCAACGCAGGGACACGGGTTCGATCCCTGGCCAGGGAACTAAGATCCCACATGCCGCGGGGCAACTAAGCCCACGTGCCACAATTACTGAGCTAGTGTGTCTCAACAAGAGAGCCCGCGTGCCGCAAACTACACAGCCCACACACCCCGGAGCCCATGCACCACAACTAGAGAGAGAAAACCCGCACACCACAACTAGGGAGAAGCCCTCACGCCACAATGCAGAGCCCGTGCCACAATGAAAGATCCTGCATGCCTCAACAAATATCCCACACGCCGCAACTAAGAGCCCGTGCAGCCAAAAAAATAAAGAAAATAAATAAATATTTTTTAAAGAGTTAAAGGAAAGTAGGACAACAAAGAATCAACAAATAGAGATTCTCAATAGGGAAACAGAAATTATGAAACGATAACTAAATGGAAACAATGGATTTAAAGAGTACAATAACTGAAATGCAAAGTCCTCTAGAAGTATTAAACAGTAAGTTCCAGATGTCATAAGAAATTATTACTGAACTTGAAAATAGATCAATAATATAAATTATCCAATCTGGAGAAAAGAGAGAAAAATGATTGAGCTTCAGAGACCTGTGGAACAACATCAAACATTCCAAAATACGTGTAATGGGAGGTTTTGAAGAAGAGGACAGAAAGGCTCAGAATAAATATTTGAAGAAACAATGACAGAAATGTCCAAAATTTTATGAGAAACATTAATCAGGTCCAAGAAGTTCAATGAACCCCAAATAAGATAAAAACAAAGAGAGTTAGTCATAGACACTTCACAGTCAAATTGTTGAAAGCCAAAGATAGAAAATTTTGAAAGCAATAGGAGAAAAATGACCCACGTAGAAGAAAACCACAATAAAATTCACATCGGAAACAAAGAAGGCCAAAGACAGTGAAACGACATAATCAAAGAGCTGAAAGAAAAAACACTGTCCATCAAAAATTCTATATCTAGCAAAACTATCCTTTAAAAAAACTGAAGGTTTAAAAAAGACATTTCCAGGGCTTCCCTGGTGGCGCAGTGGTTGAGAGTCTGCCTGCTGATGCAGGGGACGTGGGTTCGTGCCCCAGTCTGGGAAGATCCCGCATGCCGCAGAGCGGCTGGGCCCGTGAGCCATGGCCGCTGAGCCTGCGCATCCTGAGCCTGTGCTCCGCAACGGGAGACACCACAGCAGTGAGGGGCCCGCGTACAGCAAAAAAAAGAAAAAAAGAAATTTCCAGATAGGAGAATTCATTGCTAGTATACTTCTTTACAAGAAATACTAAAAGAAGTCTTTCAGGCTGACACCAGTTAGTGACTTGAATTCACAAGAAGAAATGAAGAGCAGCAAAAATGATTAACATCTGGGTTAATATAAGTGTCTCTCTTAATATATTTTTCCTTATTTCTTCTCAACTTCTTTAGAAGACATAAGACTGTATAAAGCAACAGCTATAACACTGTACGGTTGAGTTTATATTATAACATATACAGATGTAAAATACACATGACATTAATGGCACAAAAGAGGAAGGAAGGAATGGAGCTATACTGGAGCAAAGTCTCTACATTTTACCGAAAATTAAATGAGTACTCATATGAAGTAGATTGTGATTAGTTAAGATCCATATTGTGATGCAGTTGTTCTTTGTGGGGTTTTTTAATATTTATTTTATTTATTTATTTTCCTTATTTTTTTTGGCTGCATCAGGTCTTAGTTGCTGCACACAGGATCTTTGTTGAGGGATGCGAGATCTTTTTCATTACAGCGCACAGCCTGCTCGGGCTTCTCTCTAGTTGTGGCCTGTGGGTTTTCTCTCTCTAGTTGTGGTGCATAGGCTCCAGGGCGTGTGGGCTCTGTAGTTGTGGCACGTGGGCTCCAGAGCGCATGGGCCCTGTAGTTTGCGGCACGTTGGCTCTCTCATTGAGGCGTGTGAGCTCAGTAGTTGTGGTGTGCGGGCTTAGTTGCCCCGCGGCATGTGGGATCTTAGCTCCCCGACCAGAGATCGAACCCACGTCCCCTGCATTGGAAGGAGAATTCTTTACCACTAGACCACCAGGGAAGTCCCTGTAATGCAACTGTAATTCAAAAATACATAGTTAAAAAATCAGCAGCAGAAGTAAAATGGTACACTAAAAAATATTTAACACAAGAGAAGGCAGTCAAGGAGGAAGAGAGGAACGAAAAGACAGTCAATATAGAGAAACCAATAGCAAAGTGGCAAATGTAAATCCAACCATATCAATCACTACATTAAATACGCAGGGTCTAAACACCCCAATCAAAAACCAGAGATTCAAAAAAGCAAGATTCAGCTAACTATATATTGTTTACAAGAGAAATTTATCTTTAAATGCCTATACCAACAACAACAAGAAAAGGTCTCAAATCAATGGCCAAATGATATACCTTAATAAACTAGAAAAAGAAAAGCAAACTAAATGCAAAGCAAGCAGATGGAAGATTAGTGCAGAAATGAATGAAACAGAAAACAGGAAAACAATACAGAAGATCATTGAAAAGCTGGTTCTTTGAAAAGACCAGCAAAGTTGATCTTACTTAGACTGATCAAGAAAAAAAGATTACCTGTTCTTTTCTCTGGCGGTCCAGTGGTTAGGACTCAGTGCTTTCACTGCCGTGGGCCAGGGCTCAAACCCTGGTAGGGAAACTAAGACTCCACAAACTGCACAACACGGCCAAAAAAAAAAAAAAGATTACCAAGATCAAGAATGAAAAGAGGGGGCTTCCCTGGTGGCGCAGTGGTTAAGAATCCACCCGCCAATGCAGGGGACATGGGTTCGAGCCCTGGTCCAGGAAGATCTCACAGGCCGTGGAGCAACTAAGCCCGTGCGCCACAACTACTGAGCCTGCGCTCTAGAGCCTGTGAGCCACAACTACTGAGGCCACGCGCCTAGGGCCCGTGCTCCACAACAAGAGAAGCCACAGCAATGAGAAACCCACACACCGCGATGAAGAGTAGCCCCCACTCGCCGCACCTAGAGAAAGCCCACGCGCAGCAACAAGACCCAACGCAGCCAAAAATAAATAAATAAATTTAAGAATAATAATACTGTAAAAAAAACAAAAGAAAGAAAGAAAAACAGATTACCTGTGAATTCTCTGGCGGTCCAGTGGTTAGGACTCAGTGCTTTCACTGCCGTGGGCCTGGGGTTCAATCCCTGGTTGGGGAACTAAGACCCCACAAGCTGCACAGCACGGTCAAAAAAAAAAAAAAGATTACCAAGATCAAGAATGAAATGAGGGGACTTCCCTGGTGGCGCAGTGGTTAAGAATCCGCCTGCCAATGCAGGGGACACGGGTTCGAGCCCTGGGCCGGGAAGATCCCACATGCTGCGGAGCAACTAAGCCCGTGCACCACAACTACTGAACCTGCACTCTAGATCCAGCAAGCCACAACCACTGAAGCCCGCGTGCCACAACTACTGAGCCCGCATGCCACAACTACTGAGCCCAAATGCCTAGAGCCTGTGCTCCACAACAAGAGAATCCACTGCAATGAGAAGCCTGCGCACCGCAACGAAGAGTAGGCTCCTCTCGCCACACCTAGAGGAAGCCCGCACACAGCAACAAAGACCCAACGCAGCCATAAATAAATAAATTTATTTTTTTTAAAAAAAGAATGAAAAGAGGGACATTACTACTGACCTATAAAAATGTTAAGGGTTATAAGGCAATGTTTTGAACAAGTTTATGCCAACAAATTAGACAATTCAGATGAAATGGACAAACTCCTGGAAAGACAAAAATGACCACAATTGACTTTAAAAGAAAGAAAATCTGAATAGACTTATAACAAGCAAATAAGTTGAATTAGTAATTGAAAATCTTCCGACAAAGAAAATCCAAACCCAGAAGTCTTCACTGGTGAATTCTATCAAAAATGCAACTGAAAACGTATGTCCACACAAAAACTTGCACAGAAATAATCATAGCAGCATTATTCACAATAGCCAAAAGGTGGAAACAACCCAAATGTCCATCAGTGGATGCATGGGTAGATAGAACATGGTCTATCCATACAATGGAACATTGCTCAGCTATAAAAAATGAATGAGGGAGTTTCCCTGGTGGCGCAGTGGTTGAGAATCTGCCTGCCAATGCAGGGGACACGGGTTCGAGCCCTGGTCTGGGAAGATCCCACGTGCCGCGGAGCAACTAGCCCCGTGAGCCACAACTACTGAGCCTGCGCGTCTGGAGCCTGTGCTCTGCAACAAGAGAGGCCGCGATAGTGAGAGGCACGCGCACCGCGATGAAGAGTGGCCCCCACTTGCCGCAGCTAGAGAAAGCCCTCGCACAGAAACGAAGAGCCAACACGGCCAAAAATAAATAAATAAATAAAATTTAAAAAAAAAAATGAATGAGGGAGTCTACAGCATCGATGAACCTTGGAAACATTATGCTTAATGAAATAAGCCAGACACAAAGAGCCACATATTGTGATTCCATTTATGTAAAATAGCAGAATAGGGAAGTCCACAGAGACAGAAGGTAGATTAGTGATTGCCAGGGGCTGGGGGGTGGGGGCCGGATGGGGAGTTACCGCTAACGGGTACAGTGTTTTCCCTTGGGGTGATGAAAATATTCTGGAATTAGATCGTGATGACGTAAACTGTAAACACAGATCTTCCTCAACTTCTGATGGGGTTACATCCCAATAAACCCATCACAAGTTGAAAATATCCTAAGTTGAAAATGCATGTAATACACTTAACTTACCAAGCATCATAGCTTAGCCCAGCCTAGCTTCAGCATATGCTCAGAACAGTCACACTAGCCTCTACAGCTTGCCAAAATCATCTATAACACAAAGCCTATTTCATAATAAAGTGTTGAGTATGTCATGTACTTGAATACCGTACTGAAAGTGAAAAACAGTATGGCTGTCTGGGTATAGAATGGTCATAAGTGTATCCATTGTTTACCCTCGTGATCAAGAGGCTGAGTGGGAGCTTCGAGTGGCTGCCACTGCCCAGCATCACAAGAGAGGACTGCACCACACCACATGTTGCTAACCTGGGAAAAGATCAAAATCCAAAATCCGAAGCACAGTTTCTACTGAACGCGTATTGCTTTCGCACCGCTGTAAAAGTCAAAAAATCGTAAGTCAAACCATCGTAAGTCAGGGACGTTTGTATACCAAAACAACAATAAATTGTACATTTTAAAGGGTGAGGTTTATGGTGTGTGAATTATATCTCAGTAAAAAAATTTAAGTTTGAAAGAGAAAGGATTGAACAAGATATGACAGGCAAGTATTCACCAAAAGAAAGATATAGTTGCTATGCTACTATCACTGTATAAGTCGACTATAAGGCAAAAGCATTACTAGTATTAATGCATGTTGCTCCATTTTGACCAAATGTGCAACTTACAAAATACGTAGCAATCCTAAACTCATCTGCACTTAATAACCTAACCTAAAAATACATAAGGCAGGGGCTTCCCTGGTGGCGCAGTGGTTGAGAGTCCGCCTGCCGACGCAGGGGACACGGGTTCGTG
>NW_006784311.1:326779-330563 GCF_000442215.2 Lipotes vexillifer
GGTTCGTGCCCCGGTCCGGGAAGATCCCACATGCCGCGGAGCGGCTGGGCCCGTGAGCCATGGCCGCTGAGCCTGCGCGTCCGGAGCCTGTGCTCCGCCACGGGAGAGGCCACAACAGTGAGAGGCCCGCGCACCGCAAAAAAAAAGAAAAAAAGAAAAATACTTGGAAACTGTCTTAAAGCAAACATCTCATCTTGCCACCATCCTCCCTACAGCCCTCCAGTAGCTCCCCAGTGCCGTCTTGAGAAAGTTCACCTTTCTGGGCAATCTCTAACCACTTGTCCCAACAACCCTCAATCAACCAAATCGGGTTATTCGGTTTTTTCCCAAACACTCCGTACTTCGAGTCTTGCCCACCTGAAGAGACAGGGATGGAGACGGGGTGCCTGGGCGGAGGTGGGGTTGGGCGGAGAACGTGGCTGCCATGGGCCCTGAATAGGCCTGCTTCTCTCCTAGACTCCCTCACAGCCCCCCTGCTCAGTCCACCACGACCAGCGTCCATCTTTCCAGTCCCTCATCAGCTCCCTCCATCAGCACATCTCTCTCACCTTGCCCTCCAACATGGCCCCCAGACGTGCCCCTGCCGTCAGCCCAGGCCCTCACACTGAACCCCAGAGAGGTTCGCCCCATCAGCCAGGTTCCCATTTCACAGGGAATTGACTCAATGAGCTAGAGGCACAGGGAGTGTTAAAGGCAACAGAACCACCTGCAAAGCTGAAACTCAAATCCAGGGTGCCCCTCACCCAGCCCAGTTTGCGCTCACCAAGAGAAGGGTGGAGAAGAGCTCCCCTGCCTTCTCCCCAAGTCCCCACGCGACCTTCATGTTCCCAGCGAACCCTCCTCACTTACACAGAGACCGGCAGGAGGTAGAGCCCAAGGCTGTGTGGCCTTGGCTCAGTTATGCGGCCTCTATGCCCCCGCCTCCCAGTATCCAAAGTGGGGATGATGATGATAAGAGTCGCTACCTCATAGTCGAGGTTGGAGTTGATACGGGTGCCTGGCACACAGTAAGTGCTCAATAAACACTCACCACTGGGACTTCCCTGGCAGTGCAGTGGTTAAGACTCCGCGCTTCCACTGCAGGGGGCAGGGTTTCAATCCGTGGTCTGGGAACTAAGATTCTGCATGCCAGGTGGCGCAGCCAAAACATTTTTTAAAAGACTCACCACTGAGCTAACCCCTCTGACACCCACAGATTCGCTCCAGGACAGAGCGTGTGACCCACCCTGTGTGGCCCAGAATGAGGGAGACAGCTTCTCGTGACGCCCACAGGGGCTCCCCCCTCAAATCCAGTCTGGTCCCTGACACCTGGGAAGGCCAGTCCTCTGGCCCCGGTTCCAGACTCACAGCAGCTCAGCACCTCCCCAGCCCAGACAAGGGCACTCTCAGGCTCCCACCCCACCAGTGGCTCATTGCAGCTCAAAGACTAAGGTCCAGCTCTCACCTCACCGGGCTCCAGTCTGACCCGTCCCTCCGGCTCAGCCTCAGTACCTGAGCACCTGCTCTTCCCTGAGCCCAAAATGCTCCCACGGCCTGGGTCACCCAAAGCTTTCTTCTCGCAAACTGCCCCCCCCCAGAAGGGCTCAGAGGGATGAACCGTGACGCCACTGCCCGACCTGGGGGTCCCCCGTCTCCCTGCTCCCAGATGGGCAGGGTAGGCCTCTCCCCCAGGCTAGGACGTCCCTGGGGCAGGATTTTGGGTGGCGGGGGGTGGAGGAGAAATGGTTTTGAGCAGCTGCCCCAGGTGCTGAAGGATCAACAGGTGGCTGATGGACGTGGAAAAATGTGACTGTGGCGCCTCCTGCTGGCGGAAGATCAAATTGCACCCTGTGTCACTGAGGCCGGAGCTGGGTCCCGACTCCGACTCCGCAGCGAGGATGTGGCTGCAGCCTGGGCTGGAAGAGCTGGCTGTCTCCAAAGGAGTGTGGTTCCTTCTGGAAGGCTGGCTCTGGCACTCCTGATCAGGCCTCGCTGAGCAGCCAGCTGCTACCTTCCCCGGGCGGATCATTCCCACCGCCTGAGTAAGCCCACTCCCTCCACTGCAGGACCTCCTGCGTGACGGTGGGCACCTTGGCCAGCGGGCTCAGTGCCTGGCACAGAGTAGAGGCCCAATCAATCTTGATGGCAAAGCGAGAAAACGTGAGTGTGCTGGGAGGCCAACGTGAACAACCAAAAGAGGGGGGGACAGCCAGAGAAGGGGATGTCTGAGGTGGCAGGACAGGAGATGACAAGGCCCCAAGTGGGGGGCTAAGGGGAGGCAGGACAGGTCGTTGGAGGTGAAGAGGCCAAGCTGTAGAGACCGGGCCAAGGTTATGGCAGCCTGAGGTCCCCTGGGCTATGGACAGAGAAAGGGGAGCTGGCGTGGTGGGACCTCATTGTGTGACACCAAAGCCTAGAGCAAAGGATGGCCTAGAATTGGCCGTGGGGACAGAGGGGGAAGCTGCCTACCCCTCGGGACTTGCCCCGGGCTCAGGGGCCTGCGCGGCTGTGCACGGAAGGGGGTGGGAGGATGCTGCGAGGAGAACTCCGGAGAGGGACTTGTGCGTGGCTACCCTCCTCGGCGGAAGCCCGGCCCCTGCTCCAGCCCCACCCCCCGAGACCCAGGCCAGCCCTGCTGTGGGCCTCGCCATCTCCCTTCAGGTCGCAAAGGTCGACGTGGAGAGGTGTCTCCTCCAGCAGGCTCTGCGATGCAGGCTGGCAGGGGCCAGTGGGCAGGGGTGGCGGTGGGACACAGGGGTGGCCCGCTCAGCCAGAGCCCTGAGGGCGCTGCTTCTGCCCTGACCGGGGCCGAGGGGAGGCCCTAGGAGCCTTCCCCTCATGCGCGTGGGACAAAGGCCGAGCGGAGCCAGTAAAGGCCTGGGGCCCAGCAAGGCCGGGCTCTGGAGCCCTACCCGATCCAGAATGGGGGTGTGAGGGGCAGGGGCTGCACAGACCAGAAGACCAGCCACCGTCTTCACACCGGAAGCCACGACCCACACAGCCCGGGTTCCCCAGGGCCTGGAGCCCAGCAGTGCCAAAGCCACGACCCAGCACAGGGGTTGAGGCCCCAGCAGCGCCCTCTCCTGGCCGAGGGGCCCCTCCTCCAGCCTCAGAAACGGGCTGCAGAGCCTTTCGGTGCAAGGCGTGCTCTGGGAATGCTCTGTCCGGCCACGGCCACGGGAAGCAGGGGAAGGAAGGGAGATGGAGCGGGGGCGGGGGGCCGGGGAGAGGAGTGAAGACAGCCCGGAACTCTGGTTGCCCTCCTGGCTACAGCACCTGGGCCTCCACTCGCCCCTGAGCCCGGCCCAGGGCCCCAGAGCCACACGCAGGCCAACCTCAAGGGTGGCAGAGCTGGCCGGCTCGGCTGCCTCTTGCCGGCACGTGGGGGAGTTGGGGACAGGAAGTTCTCGGACAACCCGGAGCTTGTCTGCTGTGATGGGGGGAGCAGAAGTTCGGGTGGTGACGGGCGAGGTGGCCTGCCTCCTTGGTTTCCTTCCCAGCCCTCATCCCTCCCCCCAGCTCACCACTGCCCATTGCTCTGTCTGTCTTTATTGATTTGGGGAAGACTGGAGGGAGGCTGGAGGGACACGACACAAGCAGGACCACCCACAGTCAGCAAAGCACAGAACAGCACGGAAAGGACAGCCCCTGGGCCTCTTGGTCTCTAGACGGGGTGTGGCAGCGACAGGGGAGGGAAGTCTGTGGACGCGCCCCAACAGCACCCACCCCAGTGCCCTGCACCACACCCACAGGGCTCAAGCTCTACCGCAGAGGTGCCCTGGGGCGGGAAGGGGAGGGGGGGGGG
>NW_006784311.1:330793-334054 GCF_000442215.2 Lipotes vexillifer
GGACTGAAAGGGTCCATTGGAAGGGAGTCTGGGGGTCCGTGCGCTCAGCCTGGGGTGAAGAAGAGAGAAGCACAGGGAAGGGGGCAGTCAGGAGGTGCCCCTGGCCCGCCCTGCGCCCCCTGCTCCCAGCCCAGGCTCTCAGCAGAGGTGCTCACTGGGTCTTGGCACCGGGCCCCTCGAGAACCCTCATGCCAGCGGCACGGCCTGCCCCCCACCTCTCTGTCTCATCCACTTCTTGGGGACCCCAGCTCCTCCCCTCTGTCGGTGCTCTCCGCCCTCAGCCCGCTACCCTGTGGGGTCCACCCTGCTGAGCTCTTGGCCACATGGGGCCTGCCACCCCCTGAGCTCAGCGAGGAGCCAGCTCCCAGCAGGCGCAGGGCTCACCCCCACGCACCTGGGTGTCACCACTTGGGGGGCTGGCCAGTGTGGAGGCCCGGGTGGCTGTGGCTCATCACCCTCCGTCCCGAGGCGTCCTCACCCTCCGGGCTCTGCCCCAGCTTGCGGATGTGGCGCAGGAAGGAGGTAGCATTGAACGCTCGCTGCAGGGAGAGAGGGGTGTCAGGCCGTGTCCCGGCCCTGGTCCCAAGACTTCGAGGACCATAAAGACCACCGGCAGCCCAGACCATCCTCCTGAGGCTGACGGACAGGGCGGGCAGCCTTGAGCCAGGTCCCCAGGCCCCTCCCCACACTGACCTTCCAGTGGGTCCGGGCAAAATTCTTCTGGATCTGCTCACTAACTGAGCCCAGGATGTCCTTGTCAAAGGCTGTATCCCCGGAGATCCTAGGGCGAGGCCAAAGGTCAGTGAGGGGTGGGGGTCTCTGAGGGTGTGGACCCTCTGGTCCCAGGACAGCTCAGCAGGGGTCCCACTCACCAAAGATGCTGTAAGGCCTGCTGGCAGGTGAACCTTTTCTGGGGATCTCGCTCCAGAAGGTGCCGGATGAAGTCTTTGGCTGGGACAGGGAAACCAGGTCAGCCCGCCCCATCCCCACGGCCCCACGGCCCTCCCCGCTCCCTGAGCCTGGGCTCAGCCTCAAGTTCACCTGATTCTGAGATGTCATCCCAAAAGGGAGAGTCAAACTCGTAGCTGGCCCTCAGGATCTGGCTGAAGAGTTCAGGGTCGCTCTCATCGTAGAAGGGGGGGTACCCACACAGCCTGGCACCCACAGATGAATCACCCAGCTGTCCAAACCTCCCCAACCCAGCAGGGGGCAGGCAGGCAGAAGAGCCTTCCCAGTGGTCACTCACAGGATGTAGGAGATGACACCCAGGGCCCACACATCTACGGCCTTCCCGTAGGGTTTCTGCTCCAAGAGCTCCGGGGCTGGGGGCCAGAGACAGACAGACGCACACCCGCGCACACGCACAGCACGCCTTCAGTGCTGCTGGGCTCAGCCTAATGCACCCCAGGAGTGGCCCACCGCCTGCCCTGCCCCTGGCATCTCGGCTCCCACAGGGTCCCCCGGCCCCCGGCGAGCCTCGGGGCGCCCCCCTCACTTACCCACATAGCCCGGGGTCCCACAGGCAGTGCCTAGCATGTTGCCAGCCTGGATTTTGGAGAGGCCAAAGTCAGAGACCATGATCTTGGAGTCCTCGAAGGGCGTGGCATAGAGGAGGTTTTCAGGCTGTGACACACCGATGTCAGAGAGAACTCCAGGTCAGCCGTGGCGTGGTCCCCGGGGCTGGGCGCCCGCAAGTCCCCCAGACCCGTGGTGCACAAGGATGCGGGGCAAGGCCTGGGCGGGCGGGCAGGAGGGCAGAGGCACCTTGAGGTCTCGATGCACGATGCCCAGGCTGTGCAGGTAGGAGACGGCACCAAGGACCTGGCCTACCAGGTGGCTGGCGTCCTTCTCCGTGTACGAGCCGCGCTCCATGATGCGATCGAACAGCTCGCCCCCCGTCACCCTGGGGGGGCAGGGGCTCAGCTGACCCGGCCCCCCGGCCCCGCCCACCCCCGCCTGACCCCGCCCTCCTCACAGCTCCATGGCCAGATAGAGGTGGGAAGGGCTCTCGTGGACGTCCTCCAGAGCCACGATGTTGGGGTGGCTGACCCTGCAGCGGCAAGAAAAAGCCCCTTACGGGCCGCCACGGCCCCCTCTGGACCCCCAGGGAAGCCCTTCACCCTCTTCTCTTCCTCCCGCCCCTGCCCCCTACCCTACCACTGACCGCCCCTGCCGGTCCAGCAAGGCAGAGCCCCCGGCCAGGCCTCTCTGGGGGCACGGAGGAGGCAGGGCGCTCCACCCCAGGAGGCTCCCAGCCACTGCGGGGCGCACACCTGCGGAGCACCGCGATCTCGTTCTCCACCAGGGCCTCCTTGCCTCGAAGGGCCTTCTTGGGGATGCACTTGAGGGCGACAAGGTGTGAGGAGCCCCGCTCCTGGGCCAGCACCACCTCGGAGAAAGCGCCCCTGCGGCAGAGGGGGAGGCAGGAAGGGAGGGGAAAGGCGAGGAGGAGGGCGGGGCGCGAGAGCAGAGGCGGGGAGGGAGAAGGGTCCCCTTAGCCGAAGGAGATGGGGAAGCCCTCCCCGTCCCATGCCACCCATCCCGCCACACAGATACACATATTCACTCTCACTCACACCCGCGCGCGCGCACACACACACACACACTCACGAGCCGAGCTTCTCCCGGATCTCATAGACGCTGCTGATGTCCTCCGTCTGTTTCTTGAGCAGCAGCATGTCTGGGGGTGCAGGGAGAGGTGGAGGGAAGCTCCCTGAGCGAGGGGCAGCCCCGTCCCCCAAAGCCCAGATCCGGCAGTGCCTCAGCCACCCTCAGCCACAGCCCCACTCAGGAACACAGGTCCCACACACCCTCCCCCAGCCCGTCACATCTCGCCCCTCCCCCACTGTCCAGGTCCGCACTCCCAGGTGGACGCCTCCAGCGAGGCCGCCGCATAAACTCCTCCCCCTCCCAGATACGGCCACGATCCGACGCCCCGCGACCTGGCACCCCGACGACGATCAGCGCCCGGAGACCCCCTCTCCGCCCCCACACAGCCTAGTCAGCCGCGATTGGCCGACTTCCAGAAGGCTCCGTGCCCCACCCCCCGGGCCCCTCCGGGCTCACCCCCATCCGCAGCGCCCAGAGGCGCCCCCGGCCGCCCCCGAGCCTAGACCTGCCACCCACGGTCCAGCGCCCACAGGCACGCGCCCCCCAGGCCACCGAGCCGCCCCAGATGCACCTGCGACCCCCGCGCACAGCCGCCCGCCACGGCCACCCACGCGGCCGCCCGGCTCAGCCCAGCCCTCGGCGCCTCGCGGC
>NW_006784311.1:334535-347831 GCF_000442215.2 Lipotes vexillifer
CGGCGGCCTGACTGGGCCGTCCCCAGGGCCTTTGCACCACCGGTGTCCTCCACACAGAAGTCTCTTCACCCACATGTTGACCTGGCTCTTTGGGTGCCTTCGGGTCTCTGCTCTAATGTCCTCTCCGCAGACAGGGCATCCAGGCCACTTGACCTAAAACAGCCTCCTTCCCTAGCCCCAGCCCTGCCGCTGCCGCTTCTGCCACCTTGGCCTGAACCCCCATCAGCACTCAGTTGGAGGACAGCAAAAGCCTCCTCGCTGGGCTCCCCCTGCCCTCTGCCTGCACCCTTAACCTCTCCAACCAGCAGTTTCTTCCCCACCGAGCAGCCAGAGCATTCCTTTTATTGAGATCCTGTCACCCCTGAGCTCCAAACCCTCCCACGGCTCTTCGTGTCACTCCAAACCAAAGCATGAGTCCTTACAGGGGCCTAAGAGCTCTGCGTGATTGGTCCCTCTTCCCCATCATTGCTTTGGCCCCTCTCCACCCACTCCCCACCCAACCCCTTGCTCAAGCAGCTCCAGCCACACTGGCTTCTTAACTGGTCCTCAAGCACGCCACACATGCACCCGCCCCAGGGCCTTTGCACTCACTGCCTCTCTGCCTGGAACACTCTTCACTCAGGTTATCTGTTTGGCTTGCCCCCTCACTCCATCAGGTCTCAACTCAAATGTCACCTCCTCAAAGAGGCCTCAGCTGTCCCCCTCCAACACATTCTATGTAGTAATCACCCCGCCTGCCCTGTCTGAAGAGCATGCATCTCTGCAAAATCACCTTCTTTGGCTTGTCTTCCTCAGCAAAGCATCCACTCCCAGCAAGTGTCTCTGTCAACTTGGCCCAGGAGAATCACTCAGGAAATAAGAGCTTGGTGAATGAATCCAATCCTTCATCCAAGAATTAGTGGATTTGTCCCATCCAGTCTCATCTCGGTTCTGGCGCCCCTCCCAGGGAGTCCAGGTCCCACCAAGGATGGGGGCAACAGGTGTCCTGGCTGTTACCAAGAGTACATCCACACAGGCCATTGTTGCAGGGGCTCCATGGAATCTCAGGGCCCGGGAGTAACCTGCTGACTCTATCTTTGCAGGGGTCTATAGGCCCCCGGCCTGACACAAAGTCTTCAAGAGGGTCTACGGGGCAGGCAAAGGTTTTTAAAAATCATCTCTCCAGACCTCAGCTCCTACATGTCCTCTGTTCAAAACTGCAGGTCTGAGAAGGCCCCCTCAGGTTCCCTTTCCCAACCGCCCCTCCCAGTTCCTTCAAGAAGGCTCCAGGGGCCTCAGCCCTCGGAAGCATGGGCCCCACTCCCACCTGCTCAAATCTGTGAACAGGGTTTCCTAGATTTTACATCTAAAAGAGAAAAAAAAAATAGGAATGGAACCGACAGTGAACCCCATCTCATGCTGGCGGTAAGTCCTATTTGTTTATGGACACTTGGACAAATTGACACAAACCAAAGCCCCATCTTACTTGCTTGTTTCATAATTATGCATCCACATGTCTAATCCACTGCCCTGTGGTCACAGGTCCTAACACGAAATGTAATTGGTGTTTTGGAGAAGTGCGATGATGCATGAGTAATAAAAGGCTTCCCACGTGGAGGACAGCAAAGGAGACTCTGCTCTGGGGGCAGCAGATGGAAAGTGGAGGCAGGAGGAAAAGGACGCACTTCCAAAGTGAGCCTGTGGCATCAAAATCAGGAAGTGGAAGTGTAAAAAGTGATCTCACGGTTTTTGTTTTAAATCAGTATTTACAATACACTGGAAATGACACCCTTCACGACTGTTGAAACATCCGTTGAAATACTGTAGATGTCAACTTCAAAAAACACATGTGTGTGTGTTAGATGGTGGTGGATGCAGAGCTTTTCAAAATCCTTTCAGGGGATGCCTTACAGAGAAATGAACACAAAGTGGATCACAGACCTAAATGTAAAATGCCAAACTTCTAGAAGAAAACATAGGAGAAAACTCTGTCTTACCTTGGGCTTGGTGATGAGTTTGTGGATGCAATATGAAAAGCATGGTCCATTAAAGAAGAAAGGATAAATTGGACTGTATCACAATGTGACAGCTCTGTAAACAACACTGTTAAGAGAATGAGAAAAAACGAGAGAGAATGAGAAGACAAGCCACAGCTTGGGGGAAAATCTTTGCAAAACACATATCTGATATAGGACTGGCACCTAAAATATATAAGGAATTCCTAAAACTCAATAACAACACAAACAACCCAATTTTAAAATGGGCCAAAGCAATCAGAGAAGAAAAAGAAATAAAAGGAATACAAATTGGAAAAGAAGAAGTAAAACTGCCACGGTTTGCAGATGACATGATAGTATACATAGAGCATCCTAAAGATGCCACCAGAAAACTACTAGAGCTAATCAATGAATTTGGTAAAGTTGCAGGATACAAAATTAATGTGCAGAAATCTCTTGCATTCCTATACACTAACAACAAAAGATCAGAAAGAGAAGTTAAGGAAACAATCCCATTCACCATTGCAACAAAAAGAATAAAATACCTAGGAATAAACCTACCTAAGGAGGTAAAAGACCTGTACTCAGAAAACTAAGACACTGATGAAAGAAAACAAAGATGACACAAACAGATGGAGGAATATACCATGTTCTTGGATTGGAAGAATCAATATTGTGAAAATGACTATACTACCCAAAGCAATCTGCAGATATCACGCAATCTCTATCAAATTACCAGTGGCATTTTTTTTACAGAACTAGAACAAAATATCTTAAAATTTGTATGGAGACACAAAAGACCCCAAATAGCCAAAGCAGTCTTGAGGGAAAAAAATGGAGCTGGAGGAATCAGACTCCCTGACTTCAGACTATACTACAAAGCTACAGTAATCAAGACAATATGGTACTGGCACAAAAACAGAAATACAGATCAATGGAACAGGGTAGAAAGCCCAGAGGTAAACCCACACACATATGGTCACCTTACCTTTGATAAAGTAGGCACAAATATACAATGGAGAAAAGACAGCCTCTTCAATAAGTGGTGCTGGGAAAACTGGACAGCTACATGTAAAAGAATGAAATTAGAACACTCCCTAACACCATGAACAAAAATAAACTCAAAGTGGATTAAAGACCTAAATTTAAGACCGGACACTATAAAACTCTTAGAGGAAAACACGGGCAGAACACTCTATGACACAAATCACAGCAAGACCTTTTTTGATCCACCTCCTAGAGTAATGGAAATAAAAACAAAAATAAACAAATGGGACCTAATGAAACTTAAAAGCTTTTGCAAAGCAAAGGAAACTACAAACAAGACGAAAAGACAACCCTCAGAATGGGAGAAAACGTTTGCAAATGAATCAACTGACAAAGGATCAATCTCCAAAATATAAAAACAGCTCATGCAGCTCCATATTAAAAAAACAAACAACCCAATCCAAAAATGGGCAGAAGACCTAAATAGACATTTCTCCAAAGAAGACATACAGATGGCCAAGAAGCACATGAAAAGATGCTCAACATCACTAATTATTAGAGAAGTGCAAATCAAAACTACCATGAGGTATCACCTCACACCAGTTAGAATGGGCATCGTCAGAAAATCTACAAAGAACAAATGCTGGAGAGGGTGTGGAGAAAAGGGAACCCTCTTGCACTGTTGGTGGGAATGTAAATTGATACAGCCACTATGGAGAACAGTATGGAGGGCCCTTAAAAAACTAAAAATAGAATTACCATATGACCAGCAATCCCACTACTGGGCATATACCCTGAGAAAACCATAATTCAAAAAGACACATGCATCCCAGTGTTCATTGCAGCACTGTTTACAATAGCCAGGTCATGGAAGCAACCTAAATGCCCATCGACAGTCGAATGGATAAATAAGATGTGGTACATATATACAATGGAATATTACTCGGCCATAAAAGGAACAAAATTGGGTCATTTGTAGAGATGTGGATGGGTCTCAAGACTGTCATACAGAGTGAAGTAAGTCAGAAAGAGAGAAACAAATATCGTGTATTAACACATATATGTGGAACCTAGAAAAATGGTACAGATGAACCGGTTTGCAGGGCAGAAATAGAGACACAGATGTAGAGAACAAATGTACAGACACCAAGGCGTGAAAGTGGCGAAGGGGGGCTGGTGGTGGGATGAATTGGGAGATTGGGATTGACATATATGCACTAATATGTATAAAATGGATAACTAATAAGAACCTGCTGTATAAAAAAATAAATTAAATAAAATCAAAAAAAAATTTTTTTAAAAGGGGGCCAAAGATCTGAACAGATACCTGACCAAAGAAGAAATACAGAGAGCAAATAAGCATATGAAAAGATGCTTAACATCATATGTCATTAGGGAATTGCAAATTAAAACAACGATGAGACACCACTACACACCTCTGAGAACGGCCAAAATCTGGACCACTGACAACACCAAATGCTGGCGAGGATGTGGAGCTACGGGAACTCTCATTCATTGCTGGAGGGAATGCAAAATGGTGCAGCCAGTTTGGAAGACAGTTTGGCAGTTTCTTACAAAACTAAACATACTCTTACCATACAATCCAGCAACCGCACTCCTTGGTATTTGACTCAAAGGATTTGAAATTTTATGTCCACAGAAAAACCAGCGCAAAATGTTCATAGCAGCTTTATTCAGAATGGGCAAAAACTGGAAGCAACCAAGATGTCCTTCATTAGGTGAATGCGTTATTTTCTGCTGCTCAAAATGTGCATTTTAAAGAGCTAGCAGAGCTCTGGGTTTCTGGAGAAGAGCAGGTAAAGCATTTGCATCTCAAAGGCCTGAGGAGCAGAAGGCAAGTTCCTTCTAGGATGACTTTGTTCCCTTAAGGCCAGAAAAAGAAATTGTTTTCCCTCCATACTTACAAGCCTCTTAAGATAAGTAAGGGAGGTTTGAGGAGTGGTACAGGATTGCTGGGATTTGGATTATTTCTGGAGCTACACCTCTGATCCTGTACAGACTAGATTTATAAAACAAGGAGGTTTTTTTTTTTCTCAAAGGATTGAGTGGCCACCTCAATGATATCAAAAGACTGACACACTCATTCACCTCATTCACCTATGTTGGAATGTTTCACCCCAAATTCCTATCAGCGATGGTTAGTTTAGTCAGACCAGTGGCCTCCCATTTTGGTAATTTATTTATAAACACTTTTGAGGATCCTCCCTGGGTTTAAGAAACTCTCTGATCGTGGCCCTCGAGGCTGGCCTACAGCCTCACACGGTCCCATTTCTAAAGGTAGCCTGATGATAGCAGCTCCGCCAGGGACCTCTGCGTCCCAGGCAGTGCGGTTCACTTGAGAAACAACCTGGGGAGGAGGCGAGACCCCCTCTGGCTTGGGGTTGAGGCAGAGGCTCCCACGGCCAAGAGCAGCTTGGACTATTGTCTGGAATTTAGTGAGCAAGTTCCTTCCCAGCAAGGGGACGGGGCACTGAGGGACGGAGCACTCAGGGACGGGGCACTCAGGGACGGGGCACTCAGGCATGAGCAGAGCTGATGTGTGAAGGTCCAACTTCCTAGCAAGCAGCTGCGGGGGGGGGGGGGGGGTGCAATTGTTTGGGGTTTCTACCCACACAATATGACGGCGGGGGGGGGGGGGGGGCGTGCTGAATTGTTTGGTCTTATCATACACGATTGGGAGGACGCGGGGCCTGAGCCATCAGTCAGCACAGACTAGGAGGCCCCCATAGCTGGTAAGAAAATAACCTTCCTACCGTCCGCGTCAAGGGTTACCAGAGGCTCTTTACCGAAAGCTCGGCCTCTGTGCACCGGTGCCCAATCAAATCTCGGAGACAGAGTTTTGGGGGAATTAGAAAGAGAGAGCTTTACTGCTCTGCCAGACAAAGGGGGGGCACAGCGGGCTCCTGCCTCGAAAAACTCTGTGTCCCCTGCCGGGGAAGATTTGAGGAGGGGTTTTATAACAATGGTTCAAAGTCGGCGTTCCTGACAAGATCGGGGTGTGTGTAGGGCTTTCACTCCCTTAATCTCGCCTCAGGTAGTGTGTCCTGATCTGGAGGAGCTTCTCGGGTCCCTTTAATCTCGTCTCAGGTGGTTTCTTGGCCGCTTCTCCCTTGATCAGCAACTGTTCAGCTCTGCCCTTTGGAACCCAGGGAAGGTCACGGAGGCTGGACTCTTGCCTACAAGAAACGGGGGACAAAAGGGCCTCCATGCCCGGGAGCCCCACAGGGCCCGCTCTGTTTCAGCTACTCCAGAGAAAGGACCAGGTATCTTTGGGGAGCCAGGGAAGGTCCCGGGCCCCATCAGTCTTTGGTCCTCTCGGCCATCATCGGTTTGGGGGCCCGGAGTCCCCATCGGGACTGGGGGTGGTCCCACTTCCGGTGGCCCTCCCATTTGCATGTCAGGCAGGATCCCAGTGGACTTTTCCCATACAGGGAGCATTTGTCCTTCCAGTGGCCCTCTTGGCCACACTTAAAACAGATCCTTTCCTGGCAAGACAGTGGCCCTGATCCAGGCTTCCTGGATCCTGTCCCCGTCATGGGCTTTTGTAAGGGAGGGTAACCCTGAGGTGGTGCAGGGGTTAGGGCTGCCGCCAATAACTGTGCTTTTCGCTGTTGTCCCTGAATCCTTTTTACCTCTTCAACCTTATCTCTATTGTTGAATACTCCAAAGGCCAAATCTGTGGGCTGATTCAGGGGTGTTTGGGGTCCCATAGCTGCCCAGATGCGGCGTTAGGGGTAAACAGGCCGGAAGACTGTCCCTCCTCAGAATTGGTGGTGGGGGGGGCGGGTAGGAGTTCCCGGTTGTGGACCTCGGGGAGGTGGTCTCATAAGGGGATCATCTAAAACATCAGGCTCCCGTGGGGGAAGAAGGCACTTTGAAGGGATGTGAGCCAGGATCACCTAAAACATCAGCCCCCGTGGGGGAAGAAGGCACTTTGAAGGGATGTGAGCCAGGCACACCCGGCAGGAGCTCTTTAGACCTGGATCTTGGAATAGCGTCATGAACATTTGAACATATGGGACTCCCACCCCATCTATCTTTCCTTTTACAAAATGGATCCAGCTGCAAGATGGTATTGTCATTCAGTGACCCATTTTCCAGACAGATCTCTTGGTCCCCTAGTTTGTATGGGGCCATGCAATATTGCAAAAGAAAATTAATTTTTTTTCTTAAACCATCCTGTCTAAATTTTCCCCAATTAGCTAATATGCATCTTAGTGGGGAGTTCTTTGGGAGTGGGAGGGTTATCCCAACTATTCTGGAGAAGGGGTGGAGAGCAACAGGAACTGGGCCATCGCCCTCTTTTTGGCCTTTTACGGTCAGCCTGGGAACTGTCGTGGCACCTGTGGGGCTGTCATTTAGCATGTTAATGCATTACAATGAGGCTCAAGGTCTACTGGAAGTGAATCTTCCACCATCTTGGGCCTAACTGGCTCTAACCAGTTTTTGTCGTATCCTGTTTTTCTCAATGGCTGTGTCATTCTTTAAGTGTTGTGCCTTTTGCCCCCTGGTCTCAGGAGCATACCCACCACTCCTCAGGCGTGGGCCATGGATAGTGACTTTGTTCCCAAGAGGACAGGATGGAAAGGGGGAAGATTAAATTCAACGTGGAGACACCTGATGAACAAACAGGACCTCAGCCAGGTGACCCAGGTCAACACGGACAGTGGGAGTCGTGCTCAAAGCATGGAGTCTTGCTGGGATGTGATGAGATGGGCACTTCACCTCCGTGGTCCTCCTCTCAGTAACCATCACCCTGTCTACTCATGACAGAAAACACCAGAAAAACCCTGAGGGGTCCTGCAGGACCTCCGCCACAACACCAAAAACGAGGACAGTCGTGGCCCAGAGGAGCCTAAGAAGACACAACGCCAATGCAGTGTGTGATCATGGGGCAGAAAAAAGAGGTGAGGGGAAAGTCAAGGACGTATGAATGAGACTCTGGACTTTAACCCTCCTTTTGTTGGCAGGGATCAGGCGCGCAGTCTCGGGCCACGTAATGTAAGGACTCTGGCCCCCTCGGTGTCATATCTTCAGTACTGGCAGCTTCCAAGGTCCAGGACACAGGGCAAAAAAAAAAAAACAAGACTCTGGATTTTAGCTGGTGACAATGTATAATATTGGTTGATTATTTTAACAAAGGGACCACACAATGGAGAGTGCTAGTAACAGGGGAAGCTGTGTGTGGGTGTGTGGGTACTGTCACTCCTATCTCTGCAGTTTGTGCATCTAAAGCTAGTCTGTTAGAAAAAGTTTATTTAAAACATAAAAACGGGGACTTCCCTGGCGGTCCAGTGGTTAAGACTCCGCGCTTCCAATGCAGGGGGTGTGGCTTCGATCCCTGGTCTGGGAGCTAAGATCCCACACGCCTCGCGGCTAAAAAACCAAAACATAAAAAAAAAAAAAACCAGAAGCAATATTGTAATAAATTCAATAAAATCTTTAAAATGGTCCGCATCAAAAAAAAATCTTAAAAAATAAAAACATAGAAACGAATTTCAGAAACCCTGTTGGGGGTTCTGCGTGGATGAACACAGCTGGCGGACCAGGGGTGCTGTGCAGGGGCCGCGGTGAGCAGGCCCCGGGCCTCTCAGGTTGCCCTCTGCACAGCCTCACGGGCAGCCTGTGCCTTTCTCCCCTTCCCAGCGGTTGGAAGCACAAAGCCCTTCAAGGTAGACTCCAGCCGTCCCTTTGTTCCCAGCTAATTCTAATTGCAAAGCTCCCCGTGCCTGGCAGCCTCCAAAGAGGAGGGCCCCCCCCATCTCCAGCTGCGAGGTCCTCTAGGCATAACCAGTCGACCCGGGGCCGGACGCGCTCCCACCCCGCCCACTCCGAGGTCCACTGTCGCTGCAGGCACTGGGTCCAATCCCCAGCCCAAATCCCCAGGCCTCCCTGGACAATGGGAGCCCTCCCTCCCCGCCCCCCTTCCAGCTCTCCCCTCCTCCCCTCCCCTTCCTCCTCAGCTCCTACTCTCACCCCCAGCCTAACTGTGGCTTCTGCCTGGGCAACGCTTTGCTTCTCACCCGGGAGCGGTGGTAGGGCACACCCACCCCCTCGTGCACGTGCTTGGGAACCAGCCTCGAAGGGCCATCAATACCGGGGCCCCGCGCGGGGCAGCCTCCTGCCCTCAGCTGAGGTTCTGCCGCAGGGGGAGGGTGTGTTGGCAAATACACCTTTGCGAAGCCCTGAGAACCCACCGAGGGCTGGAAACCCCTCTGCCTCTGTTGGAACACTGTAGACGTCCCTACCAGTTGAGACACTCCTAAGGACTGCTCGGGTCAACACATCAGAGGCCAGAGTTCCGACCCCAGCTCCCACTTTGAGAAACTCCTGCCTGATCATCCCGCCAGAGGCGAGGATGGCTTCGTGAACCTCATGCGTCTCCAAAGCCCAGCTCACCCCGTCTGGACACGGGAGGCAGTGCAGCTTGTGTGCAGGGGTCGAGGGCTCCCGAGTCTCCCTCTAGCCTCCTGGGCCAGGTGGCAGGTGAGCTGAATCCCACAGGATCGGAAGGAGGTGCGGGGAGGCACAGCGCCCTCCGGCTCTGGAGAGCCCGTGGGCCAGCTCGTGCCCGATCTCGCACGCCTCGGAGGAGAATGTAGGTTGATCTTCAGCATAGAGGAAAGCACAGGGAAGAGCGTTGATTATTTTAACAAAGGGACCACACAATGGAGAGTGCTAGTAACAGGGGAAGCTGTGTGTGGGTGTGTGGGTACTGTCACTCCTATCTCTGCAGTTTGTGCATCTAAAGCTAGTCTGTTAGAAAAAGTTTATTTAAAACATAAAAACGGGGACTTCCCTGGCGGTCCAGTGGTTAAGACTCCGCGCTTCCAATGCAGGGGGTGTGGCTTCGATCCCTGGTCTGGGAGCTAAGATCCCACACGCCTCGCGGCTAAAAAACCAAAACATAAAAAAAAAAAAAACCAGAAGCAATATTGTAATAAATTCAATAAAATCTTTAAAATGGTCCGCATCAAAAAAAAATCTTAAAAAATAAAAACATAGAAACGAATTTCAGAAACCCTGTTGGGGGTTCTGCGTGGATGAACACAGCTGGCGGACCAGGGGTGCTGTGCAGGGGCCGCGGTGAGCAGGCCCCGGGCCTCTCAGGTTGCCCTCTGCACAGCCTCACGGGCAGCCTGTGCCTTTCTCCCCTTCCCAGCGGTTGGAAGCACAAAGCCCTTCAAGGTAGACTCCAGCCGTCCCTTTGTTCCCAGCTAATTCTAATTGCAAAGCTCCCCGTGCCTGGCAGCCTCCAAAGAGGAGGGCCCCCCCCATCTCCAGCTGCGAGGTCCTCTAGGCATAACCAGTCGACCCGGGGCCGGACGCGCTCCCACCCCGCCCACTCCGAGGTCCACTGTCGCTGCAGGCACTGGGTCCAATCCCCAGCCCAAATCCCCAGGCCTCCCTGGACAATGGGAGCCCTCCCTCCCCGCCCCCCTTCCAGCTCTCCCCTCCTCCCCTCCCCTTCCTCCTCAGCTCCTACTCTCACCCCCAGCCTAACTGTGGCTTCTGCCTGGGCAACGCTTTGCTTCTCACCCGGGAGCGGTGGTAGGGCACACCCACCCCCTCGTGCACGTGCTTGGGAACCAGCCTCGAAGGGCCATCAATACCGGGGCCCCGCGCGGGGCAGCCTCCTGCCCTCAGCTGAGGTTCTGCCGCAGGGGGAGGGTGTGTTGGCAAATACACCTTTGCGAAGCCCTGAGAACCCACCGAGGGCTGGAAACCCCTCTGCCTCTGTTGGAACACTGTAGACGTCCCTACCAGTTGAGACACTCCTAAGGACTGCTCGGGTCAACACATCAGAGGCCAGAGTTCCGACCCCAGCTCCCACTTTGAGAAACTCCTGCCTGATCATCCCGCCAGAGGCGAGGATGGCTTCGTGAACCTCATGCGTCTCCAAAGCCCAGCTCACCCCGTCTGGACACGGGAGGCAGTGCAGCTTGTGTGCAGGGGTCGAGGGCTCCCGAGTCTCCCTCTAGCCTCCTGGGCCAGGTGGCAGGTGAGCTGAATCCCACAGGATCGGAAGGAGGTGCGGGGAGGCACAGCGCCCTCCGGCTCTGGAGAGCCCGTGGGCCAGCTCGTGCCCGATCTCGCACGCCTCGGAGGAGAATGTAGGTTGATCTTCAGCATAGAGGAAAGCACAGGGAAGAGCTGCTGCTGAGAGAAGCAGTGGTGCACGGGCCACAGGAGACCACATGGGAGCTGCGGAGGCAGGGGGTGGTCTCACTGCCCACCCGGGAAGACTGGCGAGGGGGAGGGAGCGAGGGTGTGGTCCTGTCGAGTGTGGTCTGGGGGGCCTGTTGCACCCCCAGACGTGGAGGCCCGTGCTCCGAGTGGCTGGTGGTGGTCCCTGGAGCAGCGGCAGCCGCTCTCCGCAGCCGGCTCACCCTTCGCAGCTCTCTTCGGCCACCTCCGGCGAAGCCACCTCGCTCTTAGCAGCCTCTGACCCCACAGAGACAATGGCAGCCGCAGGTGGCAGTTCCCTCCCGGTCCTGCCACTGGCCTTGGAACATGTCCCCTCCCCTCCTGGGCACTGCAGCCGAGGTCCCCACCCTTGGCTCTGGCCTCGCTTCTCAAGCTCCCTCGGCCTTGCTCGGTTCACCCTCTGCCCTCTTCAAAAGTGCCATTCCCAAAGTGCAATCAGCTCACCACATCCTTCCCCAGCCCCTGCCTTCTCTCCCCACCAAGGTCCTCGGACGAGCAAGTTCTTAAATTCGTGAGTCTCCTGCCCCCCGCCACGGCCTCACTTCCCTGAGCTTCCCCTGGCGCCATCCGGCCTCTCCATCGAAGCCAGCCCTCACCCAGGTCACGAACGCCCTCCCCTCGCAGGCGTCACACCCTCAGCGCAGGCACGCCCTGCCCCTTCCCCTCCACTTACTCCAGCGGATCCTCTTTCTGCATAGGGGTGCCTGAGGTTCACTGGGCCGGCCCCCTTACCCCTCAGTCCTCGTCCTGAGGGCGGCCCCTGCTTCCCCAGGCCATCTATGGGTCACTCGTAGGCTGGGCCAGGGAAGACTCGAGATTGGGTCTCCCGAGGAGCACTGGGACCCCGCCCCCTCGAGGGTCCCCGAGCCTCCAGTGCCCCCGCCCCACCTAAACACTGGAGACCCCGCCTTTCTCCCACACAGGCCCGTTAAGGCTCCTCCAGCTAGGCTGGGTGCAGATGCTGCCCCTCCCTCACCTAACAGGTTCAAGCTGGCTCAGGCCGGAACTGCTTTCCTTCCTAAAGCCGCCCGGATGGCTGAGGGTTTAGCTTAACGGGATGAGCCATCTGGGGACTGCAGCGTGGCGACTGGGGAGCCTGGGACTGGGGTCAGGGGTGGGGGTGGGCACACTTCACATCTCCAGCCGGGATAATGACCCTTTCCTTCCCCATCCTATGGCTGCTCTTGGCCCTGGAAAATTCCGAACAGGCTGCTCAGCTGCTGATGGGGAAGCAGCTGAACAACCTTGGCCTCGCTGGGGAGGCCTGCAGGTCCCTGGGGAGAGAAGCATAGAGGGTGCGGAGCTGGGGCCTCTTAGCTGAGGCCTCTGGGGGAGGGTCTGTGCACCTACCAAGCACCAGGGGGCAGCCTTACCCTACTCCTGCCAGAGTGTCACGCAAGTCAGGCAGGGGTAGGGGCGGCAGGAATCCCTACCACCCTCCAGTTTGGTGAAAAGGTGTAGCATTGTCCCTCGGTTGGGCAGGCTCCCCTCTGCCTGGTTAGGAGACTCACAGAGACCTGTCACTCCAAGAGCTGGGACCCTGACCCCCAGCTACCAGTGCTGTGTCCCTCAGGGAGGGCCGAATGGCAGGAGACAGGGTCTTGGCAAAGCCCCACAGCACACACCTGGAGGCATACCAACACCCCCGCCCCAGCCGTTCCCCGATTTGGCCAGCTGGGCCCAGCCCTGCAGGAGGCGGAAGCACCCTGCACGCCCTCTGGTGCAGGGGAGCCGGAAAGCTGTAGGCCTTGGTACCCAACAGTGGCCCAAGCCGCAGCTGGGAGTCAGAGAAGGGCCCGCCCGAGATGGCACAGGCTGGAAGGAGGAGGGAAGAAGGGGGGCAAGGAGGTCGAGAAGGCAGCCAGGGTAGTGGCTGGCCTAGAACCGGGAAGGGCAGGTTAGGAGGGTCGACGTGAACCAGGCCCAGGTGAACCTGGGGTCAGGGGCGGTTCGGCTCCTGGGAAGGAGGTGCTGGCCGGCGCCCCAGGTAGCAGCCATCCAGCTTCCCGCTGGAGCGGCGTCGCCTGCTCGGGAGGAGGGCGGGAGGAGGTGGGCGGAGTGACGGGGAGGGCAGGCGGGAGGGAGGGACGGAGGAGGGGGAGGG
>NW_006784311.1:348380-348888 GCF_000442215.2 Lipotes vexillifer
GGCCCGGCCGCCCCCGCCCCCCGGCGGCCCCGCGCCTTCGGGCCCCCCCCAGTGCCGCCAGCGCCCCCGCCGCCCGCCCGCTCCCGCGGGGCGCCGCGCCCCCGGCCATGGCGAAGAAGAGCGCCAAGAACGGCATCTACAGCGTGTCCGGCGACGAGAAGAAGGGCCCCCTGATCGCGCCCGGGCCCGACGGGGCCCCGGCCAAGGCCGACGGCCCCGCGGGCCTGGGGGCGCCCGGCGGCCACCTGGCCGTGCCGCCGCGCGAGACCTGGACGCGCCAGATGGACTTCATCATGTCCTGCGTGGGCTTCGCCGTGGGCCTGGGCAACGTGTGGCGCTTCCCCTACCTGTGCTACAAGAACGGCGGAGGTGAGCGCGGGCCCCTCCCCTGCCTGCCGCCGGCCCCGCCGGGGCGCCCGTGCGAAGTCCAGGGGGTGGGGAGGCCCCCCCGGGACGGCCGGGGGCGGCCCCTCGCCCGCCGTCGCCGCGCGGTGGCCCAGCCGGGCGG
>NW_006784311.1:349062-360995 GCF_000442215.2 Lipotes vexillifer
CCCTTGGGGGGGGGGGCTTCCAGAGGTGAGGAGCCCTGGCTGCCCCCACAGGTCAGGCACACAAGTGGCACATTGTGTGGGCCCCCCACGTGTGCACACACGAACACACACACAATGGGCCACTCTGTCCCTCCCTCTGCTTTCCCCTCCCTTCCCTTCCCCTCTCTCCCCTTCCCTCCCCTCCCCTCCCTCCCCTCTAGCCTGGGCCTGGAACACTGGGTGCCTGAGCCAGGCTTGGGAAGCCTGCAGCCTGGGCCGCCTGGCGCCGCCGCTGGACACACTGCATGCACACCCCATGCCTGCCCGCCCGCCCGCCCCAGCCCAGCTTAGCAACAGCGATGGGCACGCGTGTGTCCTGTGACTGCAAAGCAGCACCAGGGTTGGTGGGAAGCCGCAGTGACTAGATGACGGGTGGGAAACTGAGGCCCAGAGAGAAGGCCTTTGCCCAAGGTCACAAGCAAGAAGGATGCTGAGACCAGAAGCCAAGCAAGCTGCAACCAAGCTCAGCTTTTGAGTAGTGGAGAGTGCCGAGTGGGGGCAAGGGTAGGGGTCCTGGAGAGGAGAAGGGCTCCCCCACCCCCAGCCTGAGGTCCCTGCCAGCCTCCCCCAACCTTGTCTCCTTCTGTCCTTGCTCACATGCCCTTTCAGACACCCTCCACTCTGCCCACTGGCAGACGACTGCTACCCACCTACCCATCCACCCTCTCCCCTGGACCTTCACACTTGCAGGAAAGAGTCTGGGTGCCGGCACAGGCCAGGGCTCCCTTCCTTTCGCCCAAGCTCGGCACATCCCCGGGCCTGAGCGCCGGCCACGGAGTGGCTTGTGTCCACAAGTGCGTGTGTTCTCTGTGCCCGTTAGTTAGGTCACCATAGGTGAGTAGGGGCAGAAGCCTTGTAGGGGACCCCCAGCCCAGGAAACAGGGCTCTAAGGGCCCAGGGGCTGCCGTAGGCCCCTCGACACTCCACCTCCCCAAGACTGTTCACCTTGGGCCCCTGAGTCAGCAGCCACCCCTCGCACTGATTCACTCAGTGGGAAGTTATGATGGGCCCCGGGCGGAGCCTGAAGCTGGGGCTCCACCCGCCTCCCAGGGCTTCTGAAAGCCAGGCTGGCTGGCCTGGCCTGGCTGAGTTTGGGTCAAGTCCCCACCTGGCTAAGGGGCCACCCTGTGCAAGTGGCCACCTTGAGCTTCATCCCCCAGGTGTGTTCCTCATTCCCTACATCCTGATCGCCCTGGTCGGAGGAATCCCCATTTTCTTCTTGGAGATCTCACTGGGCCAGTTCATGAAGGCCGGCAGCATCAACGTGTGGCACGCGTGTGTCCTGTGACTGCAAAGCAGCACCAGGGTTGGTGGGAAGCCGCAGTGACTAGATGACGGGTGGGAAACTGAGGCCCAGAGAGAAGGCCTTTGCCCAAGGTCACAAGCAAGAAGGATGCTGAGACCAGAAGCCAAGCAAGCTGCAACCAAGCTCAGCTTTTGAGTAGTGGAGAGTGCCGAGTGGGGGCAAGGGTAGGGGTCCTGGAGAGGAGAAGGGCTCCCCCACCCCCAGCCTGAGGTCCCTGCCAGCCTCCCCCAACCTTGTCTCCTTCTGTCCTTGCTCACATGCCCTTTCAGACACCCTCCACTCTGCCCACTGGCAGACGACTGCTACCCACCTACCCATCCACCCTCTCCCCTGGACCTTCACACTTGCAGGAAAGAGTCTGGGTGCCGGCACAGGCCAGGGCTCCCTTCCTTTCGCCCAAGCTCGGCACATCCCCGGGCCTGAGCGCCGGCCACGGAGTGGCTTGTGTCCACAAGTGCGTGTGTTCTCTGTGCCCGTTAGTTAGGTCACCATAGGTGAGTAGGGGCAGAAGCCTTGTAGGGGACCCCCAGCCCAGGAAACAGGGCTCTAAGGGCCCAGGGGCTGCCGTAGGCCCCTCGACACTCCACCTCCCCAAGACTGTTCACCTTGGGCCCCTGAGTCAGCAGCCACCCCTCGCACTGATTCACTCAGTGGGAAGTTATGATGGGCCCCGGGCGGAGCCTGAAGCTGGGGCTCCACCCGCCTCCCAGGGCTTCTGAAAGCCAGGCTGGCTGGCCTGGCCTGGCTGAGTTTGGGTCAAGTCCCCACCTGGCTAAGGGGCCACCCTGTGCAAGTGGCCACCTTGAGCTTCATCCCCCAGGTGTGTTCCTCATTCCCTACATCCTGATCGCCCTGGTCGGAGGAATCCCCATTTTCTTCTTGGAGATCTCACTGGGCCAGTTCATGAAGGCCGGCAGCATCAACGTGTGGAACATCTGCCCCCTGTTCAAAGGTGAGCAGCCCCAGGCAGCCCCTCTCACCCTCTCCCTCCGGGACCTCTCCCCTTTCCCGCCGCTGGGGCAAAGCTGGTACCCACTTGAGAAACAAGCCTGAGCACCTCCTGTCTGAGCACCGGGCCTGGGACGCCCCCCAAGCTGTGAGGAGAAACTGGAGGACGTGCAGACCACCTGGCTGACCTTGGGGAGATGGAGACTAGAGTGGGGGATGGACCTCTCCACCAGGGCGAGAAAGCCCAGTCCCAGCAGCGCCCGGGACAGGCCCTGCCGAGTATACTTGGCTCGCTGGGGCTGAAAGGAGGGTGGCTGGGCGTGAGACGTGATGGCAGGAGAAGCCAGAGGGCCAGCCTAAGGAGCTGGGACGGGAGCCATTGAAAGTTCAGGGTCTGAAGGGAAGGACCAGTGGCCAGGGTTACCGCCAAGCCCCTTCTGTGTGTGGGCAGTGTTCACCCATCAGCTCAAGGCTCTAGGAGGTAGGTCCTACTGTTACCGTCCTCAGAGGCTGGGGCACAGAGAGGTGAAGTAAGTGACTGGCCGAGGTTGCCTGCTGAGAGGGTGACTGTCTCCCACACTGCCCCAGGTCCCCAGAAAACCCCCCAGCTGCTGGTACGGGAGGCCACTGGGTGGGGGGCAGGTGGAGGCATGGCCTTCCTTCAACCATCATGGTGGCAGTGGGACCCAGGAGAAGGGGACAGGTATGTGAGACTAGGGAAACAAGAGGACTTGACTCTCAGATGGGGGCAGGATGTGTGCTCTGCTTTGGGGCTGGGGAGGATGCAGGAGGTGAAGCAGGGCGGGGGCAGGGAGCAGGGGCTGATTTGGGGGGACAGATTGAGGAGTTAGCCTAGCGCTGGGGACACAGCACAAGGGAGACTCCAGGGGGACTTGGGAGAGGTCTGGTTGGACAGCAACAGAGAAGGATCTAGTTGCATGGATGGTGTGGGAGGGGGAGGACGGCAGATGCAGGGAGCAGGATGTTAGGGGTCCAGCAGGGACCGCTGGCAGTGCCTGGCCAGATAGATAGTGGGGACGGTGGGGAACTGGCCAGAAAAGAGCCTGCGCGGAAACTCTGCTCCTCTCCAGGCCTGGGCTATGCCTCCATGGTGATCGTCTTCTATTGCAACACCTACTACATCATGGTGCTGGCCTGGGGCTTCTATTATTTGGTGAAGTCCTTCACCACCACGCTGCCCTGGGCCACGTGTGGCCATACCTGGAACACTCCCGACTGTGTGGAGATCTTCCGCCACGAAGACTGTGCCAATGCCACCCTGGCCAACCTCACTTGTGACCAGCTTGCTGACCGCCGGTCCCCTGTCATCGAGTTCTGGGAGTGAGTCAGGCACCTCTGGGCCAGGCCCCGCCTGTCTCTCTGGTCTCCCACACGTAGCTCAAGTCTGCATGTGTGTGCGTGTGCACGCGCGCGTGTCGGGGCCTGCCCTGTGGGGATGAGGCCAGGGGTGTGGAGCGGGCGGTGCCTGCCCACCTGGGGAGGGAAGCGGGGGGGCTGCTGCTGGGCCCACTGGGGACGGCGTGGGGCCAGGCCGCCAGGGGCTCCAAGGCTCCGGGGACACAGACTGCAGCGACTTCAGGCTGCAAGCTTGGCCCGGGCCGGCCAGGTGCATGGGGGAGACTGGCTGGACCCAAGGGCTGCGGCGGCGGGGGGGGCTTGCTGGCACAGCCCTCATGGGCCTTCCCTCCCCCAGGAACAAAGTTTTGCGGCTCTCCGGGGGCCTGGAGGTTCCGAGGGCCCTCAACTGGGAGGTGACCCTGTGTCTGCTGGCCTGCTGGGTGCTGGTCTACTTCTGTGTCTGGAAGGGGGTCAACAGGAAACGTACAGCCGGGGTGATGGCAGCGCTGGGGGCAGCACTGCCTGGGGGGCTGTGGGTGTCTGCCAGCGACCACTGCTGCCACGGGAGGAGACTGCACCAGGGCCAGAGCCCGAGGAGGGGCAGGGACTTCAGTCCGGGCCACTTGATCCCCACCCCCTGGCTGGAGAGTCCTCCCCACCCTGCGCCCCCAGGCCCGGCAGCCTTCTGACCCGAGTGGAGGTGGAGAGGCCCCGGCAGCGGCTTCCCCTTCCCTGGGGTGGGGGCATCCCTGGCTCGCCGTCCCTCCCTTCCACTTTCTCTGGGTTCTGGCTCTGCGTCAGCTTTTGACCTTCTCGGTCTGTCTCTCTCACCTGCCTGTCTGCCCTCGGGGACCCAGCGGGGAGCGTGGACCCATCCCTCCCTCAGGGGCTCCCTGTCAGGTTGTGGGGACAACTGTGTGAACAGACACACAATAAGACAGCGTGCCGATGGTTGCGGGACACGCGGGGCACGGCCAGGTCTCTGGAGGGCGGGAGCATTCCAGCAGGGTCTGCAGAGCAGCCGCTTGGCGCTGCTTGCGTGGGAGGCAGAGGCCTTTGCTGTTGTCTTGATCTTGCCTCTGTCTCTGGCTAGCTGAGTTCTAATCCCCGGCACCAAGGACCCCCGCCTCTCTGCAGACCAGGACCTGGAGTCGGCATGGGAGGCGTGGGACCTGCCTGTGGGCTGCAGCCTCGCTCCCTGCCAGGGGAGGGCCCTGCCTCTCCCTCCCTCTGCAGCTGACCTGTGCTCGCCGTGGGGCTGCTGGTGCCCCAGCCAAGCACCCAGCTTCCTTTGGGAGGAGTCGTGGCTCTGATGAGTAGAAGGGGGTGCCGCTGGGTGGCCTCCCTCCTCACCACTGAGCACACCGGCCAGCAGAGGGGGGGCGGGCGGGCGGGGACGGTGGCCTTCCTGGCAGCCCTGCACAGGCCAGGGAGGTGGGTGCCGCAGGACCCCTATGAGCACCCCCGCCCCCCAGGTCGTGTATTTCACCGCTACATTCCCCTACGTGGTCCTCGTTGTGCTGCTCGTGCGTGGAGTGCTGCTGCCTGGAGCCGTGGACGGCATCATCTACTATCTCAAGCCTGACTGGTCGAAGCTGGCGTCCCCTCAGGTGACGTGGAGGTCGGGTGGGGGGACACGGCGCGGGAGCAGGCTGGCCTAGCAGGGCTCCTCACGCCTGCTCTCCCCTCGCTCATCTCCAGGTATGGATAGATGCCGGGACCCAGATTTTCTTCTCTTACGCCATTGGCCTGGGGGCCCTCACGGCCCTGGGCAGCTACAATCGCTTCAACAACAACTGCTACAAGTAGGCACTACAGCCCTGCCACCCCTGCCCTGCCTGCGCGTGGGCAGCAGGCAGTCTCACCAGCCCACACGGTCCCCTCTGCCCCCAGGGATGCCATCATCCTCGCACTCATCAACAGCGGGACCAGCTTCTTTGCTGGCTTCGTGGTCTTCTCCATCCTGGGCTTCATGGCCACAGAGCAGGGCGTGCACATCTCCAAGGTGGCGGAATCAGGTAAAGACGCCCCAAGCCCCGGCCCGGCCTCCGGAGCAGCGGCAGCTGCTGTCTTAACGGACCGTGTTCGCGAACGCACACAGAACGACGTTCTGAGAAATGAGAACAATTCAAACTCAATTTGTCACATCACTCTGGGCCAGGAGGCCTGCCTGAGCAGCTGCGAGGCACAGCTGTTCAGCCATCTCAGGCCAGGCCACGTGGAGCCCCGAGCCCCCATCCATCTGTATGCAGGGGCCTCGGGGTATGTCCTCACACTTGCCTGAGTGTTGTAAAGGGAAAGGTCGGCCTTTTCTGGGTCAGTGGTGACCTGCGAGCACAGTAGCTGCTGGAGCCCAGGTCCAGAAGGCTGAGCCAGACACGCCACTCTTACGGGTACAGGTCTACCGAGGGCTGGCGGGAACCTTCCGGCCCCTGGTATGGCGCGCGCGCGCACGCACAGGCACGCGCACACGCACGCGCACGCACAGATGCATGCACGTGCACACACACACGCACAGATGCACGGACGTGTGCGCGTGCGCGCGCGCGCGCGCACACGCACACACGCACACACGCACACACGCACACACACACACACACACACACACACACACACACACACACACCGGGGCTCGAGTGGCCCGGCAGTGTCTTGACACAAGCGGAAAGGCCCTTGGCCACAGGGTGCCCTGGCATCGTCCACTCCTCTGGTACCGTGGTGCGGGGTGGAGGGGGACAGGACGTGTGTGGGGGGCTCCAGGTGTCCACACCCTGCCCCTTCCCCCTCAGGGCCTGGCCTGGCTTTCATCGCCTATCCCCGGGCCGTCACGCTGATGCCTGTGGCCCCGCTCTGGGCTGCTCTGTTTTTCTTCATGCTGCTGCTGCTTGGCCTTGACAGCCAGGTTTGCGACGGGGGGCGCAAGGGAGGGGGCTGGGAGGGGGGGGGGGGGGCACGGCCTGAGTTGCCCGGCCACAGTTTGTAGGTGTGGAAGGCTTCATCACCGGCCTGCTGGACCTCCTCCCGGCCTCCTACTGTTTCCGCTTCCAAAGAGAGATCTCCGTGGCCCTCTGCTGCGCCCTCTGCTTTCTCATCGATCTCTCCATGGTGACCGATGTGAGTGGGGGCAGGGTGAGGGACGCCCCTGGCCTCGGGCTGCCGGCTGCCACCTTCCCTGACCTGGCTGCATCCCCAGGGCGGGATGTATGTCTTCCAGCTGTTTGACTACTACTCAGCCAGCGGCACCACCCTGCTCTGGCAGGCCTTCTGGGAGTGCGTGGTGATCGCCTGGGTGTACGGTAGGTCTGGGCCGACAGGCAAGCCGGGGGTGCGGCGCGGTCAGGGGTGGTGCGTCTCTAGCTCTGGCCCTCCGGCCTCACGTGACCCCAGGAGCCGACCGCTTCATGGACGACGTGGCCTGCATGATCGGGTACCGACCTTGCCCCTGGATGAAATGGTGCTGGTCTTTCTTCACCCCGCTGGTGTGCATGGTAAGGGCCGGGAGAGGCCGGGCAGGGCGAGGCGCAGCAGGGGCCCGCAGCGGTGGCTGCCGGCTGAGCGCGAGGCTTCTCGCCCGCAGGGCATCTTCATCTTCAACGCGGTGTACTACAAGCCGCTGGTCTACAACAACACCTACGTGTACCCGTGGTGGGGCGAGGCCGTGGGCTGGGGCTTCGCGCTCTCCTCCATGCTGTGTGTGCCCCTGCACCTCCTGGGCCGCCTCCTCAGGGCCAAGGGGACCGTGGCTGAGGTCAGTTCCCCGCGCCCGTCTCCCGCACACCATCCCTCCCTCCCGCTGGCTGGAGACGTGACCTCCAGAGCGCCCTGCCCCTTCTCCCACCCGCCAGGACAGACCGCTGTGCCGGAGCCTCCGGGCCAGCCCGGAGCGGGGCGTGCGGGAGTTGAGTTGGCCCTCCAGGGCCTCGCTCAGGTGGTGGAGGCGGAGGAGGCCTGTCCCTAGCCTCTGTTCTGGCAGCCACTCGGCCCTCCGCTGAAGCCCTATTTATTTCCCTGGCGAAGGGAGCGGGGCCCGGTCAGGAGGGGCGCGGGCGCGGCCCCGGGCCCCAAGTTGGTGGCAGGTGGCGGGAAGCGGAGAGAGGCCAGGGACAAGCAGGTGCCCCTCCCCCGGGACTCAACGTGGCCCTGTCTCCCGCAGCGCTGGCAGCACCTGACGCAGCCCGTCTGGGGCCTCCACCACTTGGAGTACAGAGCTCAGGACTCGGATGTCAGGGGCCTGACCACCCTGACCCCAGTGTCTGAGAGCAGCAAGGTGGTGGTGGTGGAGAGCGTCATGTGACAGGTGCCCCGGCTCACATCACCAGCTCACCCTCTCGTAGCCATAGCAGCCCCTGCTCTGGCCCCCCACCCCCCCAGGGGGCTTGCCTTTCCCTGACACCTACGGGGTCTGCCGGGGTGGGGTGGTGGAGGGGAGGAAGCACCAGAGTGCTTATAACTAAAATAACTTTTTCCATTTTTAATAAAACGCCAAAAATATCACAACCCACCAAAAATAGATGCCTCCCCCACCCCCCTTAACCAAGCTGGTGCACACGCTGCGTGCCAAGCCCTGCCGCCCGCCCTCCAGTGCCCGCCACCGTCGAGTCTCACCTGACCCCACCAGGCCCTGCCTGCCTCTCTCCAGGCTCTGCCCGGCACACCCTTGGGTGCCCCTCACCCCAGGGGCAGCAGTGGCAGCTCGGGGAACAGGGAGACTGGAGGGCAGAGGGGGCAGGCGAGGGAGGGGGCAGCAGAACCAAGGCGAATATTTCAGCTGGGCTAGACCCTTCTCCCCGTCCCTTCTCTAGAAGCTTAGAGAGCCAGCCAGCAAGGGAACCTTCAGTTCCTGAGCCAATTGCCACCAATAGCAGTTGTGTGAGCTTGAGTGCATGTGTGCGTGAGTACGTAGGGTATAGACATAGATCTCTATTTCTTAGCCAAGGTGAATACCAGGTGTAAGTTGTGCCTGTGGGCAAATGAGGCTTGTATTTTGCACATTTTATAAAAACTTGAGATTTCTGCTTGTATATTTCTAAGAGAAACACCCCAACGTCCCTCTCCTTGCCACGCCCCATCCCTTTCAGCCCCTCTTACACCTCTGCCCCAGCCAAGGAGTGTGAATTTATAGATCTCATTTTCATAGGCAAAACAGAAGCTTCAAGCTGTCGAGTGTGTGAGTCTGTCGTGTGGGTATGCACGTGTAGTCCCTGGTCCCAGACTGGGGTGGGAAAAGTGCATGGTGGGGACCTCGGTGGGTGTCCGCACACTCCCCGCTCTGCCCACAGGTCGGCAGGGTGAGCCGACGCAGGGTTCTGCGGGGGGATCCGGACCTGGGGCTGCTCACTCAGCATGCTCAGGCTGACCCACACCCTGCGCCCTGGGCTGGGCGCCCCTGCGGCAGGGATCTGAGGTGGGCATCCGTCCCCCACCCCAGGGATCCTGCGCGCGGCTCCCACCTGCGAGCTTAAGGCTGACGCACTTTCTACGTCTCAAGTCCTCCGCGTAGCAGCTTCACTTAACCCACGTCTGTGTCACGTCCAATCCCGAGACAGCCGAGGGGGCCCTAGAAAGGCTTCCCTCACACCCTGACGTGGGCTGGAAGGGTGGGGGGCGGGTGAGGGCGGCGGTCCAGCGGGGACACCCTTACTGTGCTCAAAAGCCACTGCAAACATAGCAATAAAAACGTCATTTTCCAAAAGCTGGCTCCTGCCCGCCCTCTGTTTGTCAGGTGCCGGAGCTGCAGGTGGAGGCCTCCCCACCTCGAGCAGCTTCCTTGGGCAAGTATTCGCCCTGAGGGTCTCTGCACCTGGCACTGTTCTGGGAACTTGGAACGGAACAGGGAAGGAATCCGGCAGGAAGCCTTTTCCCCACGGAGCTGACATACTTGGGGAGCAAGGATAACGGTGTGCTGAAGAGGAGCATGCCGAGCGGGGAAGGTGGGTGTGAAGTCCGGGCGCTGAGGTTTGCAAAGGCTGCCCAAATGCTGCACTGAACAGGTGCTCTTCTGAGGGCAGGTGAGGGAGAAGGCTGGGGAGGAGGCTCCAGCAGAGCCCCCAGAAGGTGGAGATCACTGGGTGGGACCAGGGCACTAGCAGTGCAGGTGAGAAGTGTCTGGGTTAGGGACCTGTTTGCAAGGCAGAGCCAACAGGCTTTTGGGTGGCTGGGATGCCAGGGACGATGGCAGTTGCCAGGCCCTGCACCAGGGAGATGAGGAGGTTTGGAGGGGATGGTGGTGTCAACTGAGTAGAAATGTCCAGTAGGCAGGTGGACAAGGAGTTTGAAGTTCTGGAAAGAGTCTGGGCTGGAGACGGAATTTTGGAAGTTCTCATTACACAAAGATGGCCCCGAGAGCCCCGAGCCTGGATTAGCTCCCCGGGGGGCTGGGGGGTGGGGAATGGGCAGCTGGAGAGGGAGACGTGGCCCAAGCACTTGAGTGGCCCTGGGACACTCAAGAGGTGGCAGAGGGCTTCCCTGGTGGCACAGTGGTTTAGAGTCTGCCTGCCGATGCAGGGGACACGGGTTCGTGCCCCGGTCCGGGAGGATCCCACACGCCGCGGAGCGGCTGGGCCCGTAAGCCGTGGCCACTGAGCCTGCGCGTCCGGAGCCTGTGCTCCGCAACGGGAGAGGCCGTGACAGTGAGAGGCCCGCGTATCGCAAAAAAAAAAAAAGAAAAGTTGTCCCCCAAACATGATCATTTTGCTCCTCCACCTGTTGCAGGGGGAGGGCAAAGCACGTTTTGTTTTTCTATAAGTGCATCATTCCTTTGTAACAAGGTCACACGGAGAAGGGTTATATAGGGGAAATACACTAAACTGTGAACTTTCTAATCTCTGCAAGGAGTTAATTCCATTTCATTCCATAAAAAAAAAAAAAAGAGGTGGCAGAGAAGAGGGGGGACCTGCTGCAGAGTCTGAGGAGGCTCGGGAGGGGCCCCCGAGTGCCAGACGGGTCCTGGAACACGTGTGAGGACCCCCCCCAACCCCGCCCTGGGCGTCAGGGAGGAGGGAGCAATGGGCTCTGTCGGGTGCTGCCCACGGTCACGAGAAGTGAGGCCCAAGATCGCCAGCTGCGTTTGGTGACAAGGTCGGTGACAAAATCGTGGAGACCTGGATGAGAGAGGTCTGGTGTGGAAGGGCCAAAGCCTGATTGGAGTGGTATTAGGAAAGGAGTGGAAGCAACCCAAGTGTCCACCGACAGAGGAACAGATGAAAACAATGTGATCCATCCACACGATGGAACAAAAATCAGCCTAAAAAGGAAGGAAATTCTGACACCTGCTACAACACGGATGAACCTCAGACATTACGCTCAGTGGAAGGGAAGAAGCCAATCACAAAAAGACATAGTGTGTGACTCCACTTCTATGATGGCCCTAGAGGAGTCAAATTCAGAGACAGAAAGCAGAACGGTGGGTGCCAGCAGATGGGGGGAGAGGGAAGGGGAGTTAATGTTTAATGGCGAGAGAGGCCACACACAGTGTAAGTGTGTCACTCAACGATAATCCTAAAAATGGTTAAAGCAGAGTTTGAGATTACACACACTTTAGCCCAGTGTAAGAGAAGGGGTGGGGAAGACCTGGAGAAAGTGAACCCATTCAGGTCCTTGGCTCCATCCCGAGTGATAGGAGGAGGGGCGTGACGAGGCATGGACACGGGGTGGCCAGGACCAGCCCGGTCATCATCTGAGGCAGGCCTGGGGTGGGGGTCAAGGTTGGGAACCTGCTGCCCACTCTGAATGCCAGCCTGGGCAGAAGGGAGGGGGTGGCCCTTCAGAGAAAAGTGACAACTTGTTCCTCTTCAGTCCCTCCCAGGCCAGTCCCTCTCTTTAGCAAGGCACAGTCCCCTTAGAGAGGAGGGGGCTTTAGCCCTCAACCGTACAGCCGGAGATGGGCTCCGGCTGTGACACGGCCATCAGCCCATGCTCTGATGATCACCAAGAAGAACCCAGACAGAACGCAGATCACCGCAGAGCTTGGGAAGACACATCGGCCGAGCAGGCCCAACCCCAACTCGACCTGGGCCTTTAGAGCCTTTGCTGGCGCGGAGAGGCGCCTCGGTGGTGCGACAGCAGCCCAGGCCCTGCAGGCCCAACACCTGACAACTGTTCTTCCGACCCAACCCCCGTCCCACCCTTCTCTTAAAAGACTTTTCACCCTACAAACCTCTGCTCTCACCACGCCCACAACTCCAAGAACCCTGTGTGCTGGCAGCTCCCCAAACCTGCAGCCTGGCTCTCCTAAGCAGGCCCCTCACACCGTGCCCAGCCCCCACCCCTCATCCGCTCCTCC
>NW_006784311.1:361303-387858 GCF_000442215.2 Lipotes vexillifer
AGTCCCTGCCTCCCCAGCGGCCGGGCCTGCTGTCACCCCCAGGACCTCGTCACTCCCCACCCTGACTCATACCAACTCCTTAACGTCTCCGTTCCCCCGACCACCGCCATGCCTTGGCTCAGGTCCTCATCACCTCTTACCAAATGGCCTCCAAGCCACCTGCCACAGGCCAAGAAAGACTCAGAAAACATCAACAGCACAAAAAAGGGAACTTAGGGAATTCCCTGGCAGTCCAGTTGTTGGGACTCTGTGCTCCACCACAGGGGGGCCGGGTTCGACCCCTGGTTGGGGAACTAGGGTCCCACAAGCCATGCGGTACAGCCAGATAAATTAATTTTAAAAACTTAAAAAAAAACAAAAAAGGGAACTTGACAGAGGTCATGCTGCTTGGCCAGGGCCCTGAGAGCAGTGGGCTGGCCCCATTCACTTAGGAATCTGTCCGTCCAGTAGGGGCTGAGAACCCAGTGACCAGCAGCCTAGCGGGAGAGACAGGCAAGGAAATGGAACAGCCCAGACCCGTGGAGCCCACGGGGTTACCAGAGCTGGAGGCAAGACAGGGGATACTGTCGGGCACAGCCCCATTCGGAATGGAGGCTGCCGGAGGAAAACAGCCCTCAGGATGGGCCGGAGGGGCCCAGTTTCTGCAGGCGGCCCTCCAGTCTAGGCTGGGCGAGCACCTGGCTTTTCACCTGTGAGAGCCTGCTGCCCCTGCCACTGTCTCTTCCCGTCCCCAGCTGGATGAGGTGCTCCAAAAGTGGCCTTGTGCAGCTTCTTCCCCTCTGCCCAGCCCAGGGCCTGATGCCAAGGGGGTTCAGGGACCACCTGGGACTGAACAGGGAAGAACCTAAAGGCACACTGTTTGGACTTTGGCCTGCAGAAGTTCAGAGAAGAGTGAGCTCAGGGAGGCCGAGGTCGCCAGGGAACACTTCCTGGAAAAGTGGGACTGGCCCTCAGCCTCAGCATGGCAACCAGAGGGCGTCACCTGTGGGCTCCCTCCCCGGCAGACACCACCTAGAAGGTTGCCCAGAAAGGGGCAGCATTCCTGAGAACGTGGGGAAAGGACAGCCCTGAAAGGAGCCACCAGCCTGAGTCTGGCAGGAGCAGGTGCACGAAGCTGGGTGTCAGCACTCACACCTTCAGGGGCCCCTTAATTCCAAGAGAAAACACCTCCGACCTTACCCCAATTCCCCTCGCCCAGCCCTCAGGGCCAGCAGATGATGAGCACTAGGGCCTGCCCAATGGCAGCCACCTGCCAAAGCCAGCCCAGGGGGCCACCACGGGGGAGCCCGCTGCCAGAGCAGGCTGTCCGATCAGGGCGGTGCACCTACATGCTCACGGGCCGCAGGTGGCAGAGGAGCACTTTACCCGCCCGGAGGCCCTCCCCACTGCCTCGCTCTGCCCTGGGCCAGTCGCAGGTCACTGCCAAGGGCAAGTCTCCTCTCTTGCCAGCATTAGTCAGAGGTCATCCTGCAAACCTTCAGGAGGGGGTGGGGCAGGGAGTGACTGGTGGCACTCTGCCATGCTCTATCTGTCCTAAATGTGATGAACAGGACCCAGAGGAGGCAGGCGAGTCTGCCACCCGGAAGCCTCAGCGGTTTACCTTGCCTCTCAAGCTTCCCTGGGCCCAGCAGCCAACCCCCAGGAAGACAGACAGGACGGACACACCCCACGTGGCCATAAAGCGGGGCCCGGCCTGGGGAGCAGGAGGCAGAGGGGCAGAGAGGGCAAGTGTGAGCCTGCGCCCAGCCTGGGATGAGGGAGCCTTTAGGGGTTTGAACAAATGGAGACAAAATGTCTGGAAGGCCTCCAGGGCAAAGACTGGAGCAGGGGTCTCTGTCTGAGCTGCCTGCCGCCACCTTCCCAGCCACTCCAAGGAGAGGGATCACAAGGAGGTCTCCCTGCGGCCTCAGTTATACGCACGCACCACGGACACAACACAACAACGTTTATTTTGTCCCAAGAGAAACTACTCTTCCTGCTCCACTTGCCCTCCTGCAGGACCAGAGAAAAGGGGCCTTGGAGCCCCGAGCATCAATGTGCAACATGAAGGGGCTTAACCCAGCGGGAAGCAAGACCTGCCGCAGCCTCACTCATCCTGGGTGGGAACTGAGTCCCCTACAGAATGCTGGGAGAGCGTGGAACTGCAAGCAGCGTGAGGGAACGGAAGCGGAAGGGAGGGAGCCGAAGTACCGAGGGAGGCCGGGCTCTCGGGGAGCAGCCAGCCACGGGCGGGGAGCAGGGGCCCTCACTCCTCCTTCTTGTCCGTGGGGCCATCTACCTCCGCCTGCAAAGGGGACAGAAATTGCAAAGCAGTGGGTTGGCAGGCACGCTCCTCCCCTTCGCCTTCCAGCCCCTCCACCCCAGAGGTCCGGTGGGGTGCCCCTTTCCCCAGATGCCAGGCGGTCAGATGAGCAAGGGACCCCCCCATCAGCAGCACCTCACAGTCTGCCAGGATGGGAGTGGCCCCACTCCACGAGGGCTGTAACCCTAACTCCAGCCAGGCAGGGGCGTGGGGTGAGGGGCCGAGGGGAGACAAGCCTCTGCTGTCGCTCTTTTCTCAGAGCCCCAAGCCCGCAGCACCACCTTCTCCTGGGCCTCACTCACACCCACCCTCGTGCCCACGGCTGCCTCTGAACTTGAGTCCCTTCCAAGTCCCAGTTCAGGCTCTTCCCAACTCTGCACACCTTCCACAGGTCCTGCCAGTGAGCCCGCCCTGCACTGAAGCTGTTGGCCCCCCTTTGGGGTCTGGGCCCTCCTTCTCCACCTTCCACGGTGCCCAAACTCAGGCCGCCAAGCACTAAATCAAACCATCAGAATTTAGGGGTGTTTACCTAGCCCTCATGCCCAATTTCCAGGCCACCTGAGCTTCCAGACGCAGGTAGTCTGGGGACTCAGACCGGGCCTGCGGGCGGAGGTGGTGGCAATGACTCGGACCTACTGGGTGGGAGCTGGCTGTGATGTCCCCAGCTCTCGGCCTCACATCACCCCGCAGCCCCTACGGAGGGAAGGTCCGCAGCTAGCAGTGGAATTTCCCCTGCACGTCTCTGGCCGGTACTTGATGGGGCCCTTCAGTAAACCCGGACCAGAGTCAGGGGCCCCACACCATGGACCAGGGGTACTCCAGGGAAGGAGCTCTTCTCAAGGGCACTGATGCTGGGCACGAGGCTGGGCAGGCCCACAGTGCAGAGGGCTGACCCGACTGCCAAGGCGACCTTAGTAAGTGGCTGCCATCTGCCAGGCCACACACCCCTCCTGCTCCAGAACGGGTTCCGGCTGTTGGGCCCACGCTGGCCCCAGACTCAGCGGCAACAAAGGAAAAAAGGGGGACTGGGAGAGAAAGGAGCCAGCTTGCTGCCGAGGCCTCTCGAAGGGGACACGTTGGCCCTGAGGCTAAGCGAGTGGGAGGCCTGCTCTGCGCCTGCGCAGGGTGGGGGGGCTCAGTTCCAACAGAGCAAGCTGAGCATGCTGACCTGCAACTTCGCGTGCTCCTCCAACAGGCGGTCGTACTCCTTGGTCAGGCCCTCAGACTGCTTCCACATGGCCAGAGCCTCATTTTCAGCTTTCTCCAGTTCTGGGGATGATGCATGTGGTGAAGGAAGGAAAATTAAAAGATGAGGATTAGGGAGAAAAACGCCATTTGCTGTAGACAGCAGATGCAGCTGCCCCAAATCTGTCCCCAGTGAGGGTGTCTGGGAGACCACTCCTCTCAAGAAAGCTCCTCTGCCAGCTGCCTCGAAAGCCTCCAAAAGTGGGGAAGGGCTGGCCAACAAAGCTGGGACAAGTAGGAGAAAACCAAGGATCGCCCCCCAACCCCTTTAATGGAGGGACCCTGCATGGCTCTCAGCAGGGGTGACCGCAGGGAGGCTGACAGCATGGGACAAACATTTTGAAAAGGTTGGGGGTGAGAGCAGGAGGCAGGGAGCAGAACCCCTGCCTCAAAGCTGAGAATGAGAGGTGTGTCGAGAGAGGCCTTCAGGAAGGGAGCAGATAGGAACATCTCAAGCAGCTCTGATGCAGCCTTTCCTTCCCCACCCACCAGGCCCCTGGTGACAAGGCACACAGCGCCACTCCCCACGCCTGGCGCTGGATGAGATGCTCTGGAGTTAGCCCATGGGCCTCTGGGGTTCCTGGGCCCTCCTTGGTGGGACCCTGAGTGCACTGCTAAACCACTAAGCCCCATCAGCTGGGGCCGAGCCCGGCTGTGTTTGGGCTGGACGAGCAGGGAGCATTTTGTTTGTTTTCACGCAGCTCCTGAGCCTGCGTGTGAGTTTGTTATTAATACTTTGGCAAGAGAGGTGTGGCAGCCACCGGCAGAGGCTCCCGAGTTCTGGGGGCCGCGGGCAACCCGACGACAGTGCTCACTTTGCTTGTTAACAGCCAGCTCATCCTTCAGCCTCTGCAGATCAGCCTTCAGGCTCCTGTTCTCTTCCTCCACCTTCACTTCAGCGTCCCTGCCATCCAACTTGACTCCACCGGCAGCTTCCTAGGAACAGTGCCAAGGTCCTGGGTTACTCAGGAGGGAGGAGGGAGGAGGGAGGGAGGGAAGGAGTCCAGCTCCGTCCTCCCCACTGAGCTGTGATTCCTCAAGCTGCCCTGGGCACTTGCCCCTTCGGAAATGTCAGCACAGAACTGGGCCACTGCTTGTTCCCAGCCACCAGGCAAAGCCCGGGCCAGCAGGGCCACCTGCTACAGCTCCCAGGCCACACGCCCTGCCTGCCCTGGCCCCCAGCCCTACCTCCTTTCTCGGCAGCTCCTCCAAGTTGACCAGTCCATCCAACGACTCCATTTGCTGCCATCTGGGGATTGCTGCCAGTGACCCCCAACTGACCAATGCCATCGCTTCCTCTCCCCAAGCTCCACAGCTCACTCCACCCGAGAAGCCCCCAACTCACCCCTGCCCATCCAACTCTAGCCTGCCTATGAATCCAAGTCCATCCGTCTCCTTCCCAGCTTGGCTCACACCTCACCTCCTCTGACAAGCCTTCTAGGACTGCCCCACCTCGTCCCCAGATGACAGCAATCCTCAGGGGACCAAGATTGGTCCTATCCTAACTTGTGTTCTTCTGTGCTAACTTGCCCAATGTTCACAGCACACGGCTCAGATCCTTTGGGAGTCAGTTTATCAGGGAAGAGTCTGGCCTGGATGCACAGCGGGTAGAGGCAAGAGAGCAGCAAGGGCGCCCCCCTTCCCATTGCGTCCCCCAGACCTCTGCAGTACCCACCCCCTTCGTCCCTCCACCCAACTCCTCCGCTTTTCAGACAACAGCAGTGTCGCACGTTTCCCAGCCTGATAGGCTAACGGCAGCTGCTGTGGCCAATAAAGACTGTCACGTGGTGGGGGGGGTCGGGAAGGCTGAACTCACCTTCTTTAGCTGGTCATTCTCTTCCATGTACTTCTTGGCCGCTTCACTAGCGCTCTCTGCCTGCTTTTTAAAGGCTTCATTGGAGGCCAGCAGCGTGGCCTGCTGGGAGATAAGAGTCACCAGGCGTCTAAGCAGGCTGTAATTGTTTACAAAAAGAAGGGAGAAGTGAGCAAAAGAAAGAGGGAAAGATGGCTAGCATGAACTTCTTTTGTTTGCTCCCACCCCACACCTGCCTGCAGCCTAGACCTGTCCTTCTGGATTGCCAGGGAGGCAAAGCAAAACACACCGGCAACGTGAGGGGAAAGATGGAGCCAGGAGCTGTCCTCTGCCACCAGGATTACTAGTGCCCCCAAAAGGCCGCTCACAGCCCTGGGGCTCTCCTCCAGCCCAGAGGGCACAGGAAGCAGGAGCCTGTTAGGACACAAGGGGCCACGCCTAGATACAGCCTAAAGGCCTAGAACCCGGCACTTTACAGGGCAGGGCCTTGACGTGCCAAAGCAGCCATGCTGCCACTTTCCTCGCTGCAAGGCTGGGCTCACCTTGATAAACAAGAGCAGCCCAGGACTTCCCTGGGGGTCCAGTGGTTAAGACTCCGTGCTTCCAATGCAGGGGGCGTGGATTTGATCCCTGGTTGGGGAACTAAGATCCCACATGCCATGCAGCAAAACAAACACACACACCACACAAGAGCAGCCAGTGCTGCAGGGGCTTCCAAAGGGCCGGCCGAATCCTCCAGCCCACCTTGTGAGACAGTTGCTACTACTGCCCCCGTTTCACAGAGGGGATGTGGAGGCTCAGCATGCTGAAGCAATTGGTCAAGAGCCAGAAACGAATGTGGCTAGAGTCCGCACTCCTGCCTGTCTGACCCCGAGGCCTGAGCTGCCAACCACTACACGTTCTCGGTTTCCAGGGAACTACTAGCTGGGCCAGATGAGAGAGATGGAAACAATTCTTCTCTCCTCACCCACTGCCCAAATGCAGTCTACAGGCAGCTGCCAGACCACACCTGTTAGAAAACATCACCACCTTGAGGTTTCCCCAGGCAAGGGGGACAGAAAATGAAAAACCAGGGCCCAGGCACACACCTCAGGTTCAGACCAGCCATGAGAGGCAAGCACGTGGCAGCTGAGCACACGCTGCTCCGTTTCCCGACAGCCACCCTGCCCTCAGATGTTAGCTGGCAGGAGAGAGGACGGGAGGACTCAGAGTGGGGGGCGGCGGGGGCACTTCCGCACATGCCTGGGACAGGCCTGGCCAGCCACTGCCCCAAGAAGGGTGCAAAATAGGCAGGCCCCGGGCACGAGGGGAGGACTCAGCATGTCCAGGGTGCTTCCACAACAAAGTGCTCGCTCGGAGGAGACAAAGAAGCCGAAGCTCCGAGCCGTCTTCTCCGGCCTTTGCAGGGCTCTTGTGGACACCTGCTGCTCATCAGGCCCAAGGGGACGAGGGGACTAGGGAGGAATGGGAGAGCAAACAAGGCGCCCAGCTCTCCCTGGCCAGGCCCTGGCAGAGCCCCTGCTGGGAATGAGCCCTGAGGGGGAGCGGCTCGCAGGGGCTGTGAGGCACCCATCACGCTTCCTGGTTTAGGGAGTGGCTCCAGGGGCCCCTGTCAGGACCGGGAGAGCCAGGCTACTGGTTCCTGGCAGGAAGGGAGAGTTTCCAGTGACATGTGCTCTCTAAAATTAGCGACCAAGACCTCGTGGCCCAGGGCTCAGGTTTCCCTGTCTCAGCCGCAACTGCCCACCAGCCTGCCCCCCACCAGGCTGAAGCCCTGGAGGTGGAGGGGGCTCCCGAGTGCCCCAGGAGCCAGAGAGAAGCAACGTGCCTGAGTCACACAGGCAGAGTGGCAGTCACTGGGGGAGCCCAGAAAGAAAGGCAAGTCTGACTAAGCCCCAAGCTCGCAAGCACAGGGCGCTCAGGCAGCTCTGAGCAGATCCTGGCGATGTGGAGGAGGCTGCTCCTCCCAGCCGGAGACTGGGTTGGCGGGGGAGGGCACATGTGCCACCTGGCAGACCCAGCCAGCAAAGATGGAGCAGGCAAGCCCAAAGGTGACGCTCCCCCTTCGCCTGCCCCCCTGACAAGGCTGGGCAGGCGGCTGACATGGGGCGGGACTCCAGCAGCACTGTGAGCCACCACAGCTGTCACCCCAGTTACCCAGGGAGGCCAGGCCCAGGATGGTGGTGGCAGTGAGGACCACAGCAGTACAGCAGGGGCCGAGCTCTCCTCGGTGCCGTCCCAGCCCATCCCCACTTATGGAGAACCAGGGTTGCCAACAAGAGCCCAGGCAAACACGCGGTACCCAGCGCAAGAGCTGTCCAGGTAGCCTTCCGCCACCTCAACCTGCTCAGCCCCCTGCCCGCCCTCAGGGTCTCCCCCTCAGTGCAGGGCAAGAGCCTCCAGGGTAGATGCCCCTCCCCGACCACGTGTCTTTCACACAATCCATCCACGCCATCCATCCCCATCCTCTCCCTTCCTGTTAGACCTGTTCCTCCAACCCAGCCCCAGACAATTCTGGGTAATTCCTCCCTCCAGGAACCTCGCCCCTCAAGGCTCTGCCTCCCACCAGCCCAAGCCCCTCCTCTCTTCCTCCATTCCTCAACCAACACCAACCTATATCCTGCCCTGGCCACGCCACCAGCATGATCACCAGTGCCCTAACCACCCAATCCAAGGAGCAACCTGGAGTCCTTGGGGCACTCGCTCTGTAGCACCTGGCACAGCTGACGGGTCACCCCCTTGGAACTCTCCCCTACCCTTGCCTCAAGCAACCCTCACCGCCCACCAATCCCACCCCCAACAGGGGTTTATCTCAGCCAGATCCTGACACCCAGCTACCTACTCACCGGTGGCTCCTGCGTGTCCCTGAGACACGCCTGACTCAGCCCATCCATGACAGGCCAACTGCTCCTGCACCGCGCTATGGTGGACGCCGTCACTGAGCTACCCAAGCTCTTGGGCCTGCACGCCACCTTGGGCCCCAGTCATCCCTGTGGCCTCACTGCTTCTTTCCTGGGTGACTTTAGTAGCTCCTAAGCGGCCTCCTCCCTACCCTCCACCATATACAGCTTTGCAATCCATGCCCCCAAGGAAAGCCAGTGATCTTTCTCCAAGACAATCTGATCATGTCACTCCTCTGCTTCCATCCCTCTGACGCACGCCCACTGTTCTGGCTGGCACACAGCCCTCTCTGCGAGCTGGCTCTTGTCCCCTCACCACCCGCATGGCCCTCTGCTCGACTAACACCAAACCACTGGCTGCTCTTGAACACGCCAGTCCTCACTTGCCTCATCTCCTGTCACTGCACGTCAGCCCACCAGTCTGCAGGGGTGTCTCCCCTTCTCTTTGAGAACTCTCGCTGATGACTCAAGATCCAGCTCCAGGGGACTTCCCTGGTGGCGCGGTGGTTAAGAATCCACTTGCCAATGCAGGGGACACGGGTTCGAGCCCTGGTCCGGGAAGATCCCACATGCCGTGGAGCAACTGAGCCCGTGCGCCACAACTACTGAGCCTGTGCTCTAGAGCCCACGAGCCACAACTACTGAGCCCACATGCTACAGCTACTGAAGCCCACGAGCCTAGAGCCTGTGCTCCACAACAAGAGAAGCCACCTCAATGAGAAGCCTGCGCACCATGACAAAGAGGAGTGCCCGCTCACCGCAGCTAGAAAAAGCCCGCCTTCAACAACGAAGACCCAACGCACCCAAAAATAAATTAAAAATAAATAAAATTTAAAAATAAAAAAGGGGACATTTAAAAAAATCCTCCTGCCAGTGCAGGGGACGTGGGTTCAATCCCTGGTGTGGGAAGATCCCACGGGCCGTGGAGTAACTAAGCCTGTGCGCCACAACTACTGAAGCCCGCAAGCCACAACTACTGAAGACCACGAGCCACAACTACTAAAGCCCACAAGACACAACTACTGAAGCCTGCGAGCCACAACTACTGAAGCCCGCGAGCCACAACTACTGAAGCCCGCAAGCCACAACTACTGAAGCCCGCGCGCCTAGGGCCCGTGCTCCGCAACAAGAGAAGCCACCGCTATGAGAAGCCCGTGCACCACAACGAAGAGTAGCCCCCCGCTCACCACAACTAGAGAAAAGCCCACATGCAGCAACGATAGACCCAATGCAGCCTAAATAAATAATAAATAAATAAAGACCTAGCTCCATTACCACTCTCCCCTCAAAGCCTCTCCTGAACCTCCCAGGTCTCCCTTCCACATGTTCCCGCACCAGCCCCTGTGCCCCCTCATCTCGTTGCACGGTTCTTCCTCTCTTCTCCTCCCAATCATCTCCCCGCATCACACTGTCACTTGCTCCTCAACTGGCTGCCCAGCCACAAATGCCTTCAGACCAGGGAATGCACCTTCAACCTCTACACGCCCCCCACCTGGTCCACTGGGAAGGGACCCTGCAGATGACTCCCCCCGTCCCCTATGTGTGTGATGCCACACCTCAGGCCAGGACAGAATGTGAGCCTGGGGCCCTGGCTCTCCCCGAACTCAGCCTTCCGTCGGCCCAGCCACACAGAAGGGGACACAGGCAGACACGGGTGGGGCTTGCCAGTCAGTTGAGCAACAGGGTGACGAGAAACAGCAGCAGGAAGGCGCCATGTCAGACCCGTGTTGATGAGCCAGCCAGGCTTGTGACTGCAGCGGTAGCTGAATAGGCACTTAGGAAAACACTCATCACCAAAGCTGGGGGCAAAGCCCAGTGCCCCGGCCCAAGTCCAAAGGGTGCCCCTGCAGGGCCCCCGGCTAAGCCAAGAGCAGCATTCCCTAGCACGGCCGACCAGGCCTGCCCAGGAGCTGGCCTTCTAGAACTTCTTAGTGTCCCTCACACATTAGGCCCCATGCTCTTGTGCCTGTCCCCAATTCACCCAAGATCCAGCTCCAACACTCCCCGAGAGCCTCTACCCTCTCCCAGGCACATCAATGTGCCCTTTTGTGTCTGTCCCCTCAGTGTTCTGAGTCTCCACAGAGACCCAGGACAGAGCAGGGCATACGGTGGAAGGTGCTGAGCTTCAGAATCTTCAAATCTCAACAGCCCAGAGATGTCAGCCTAGAGAGAAGGCTGACGGACTGCTGTCCCCACTCCTGCTGGCCATCCTCCACCGTGCTCAGCTTGACTGCCCAAGTACTGTTATGCAGGTAACTATTCCTAGCCATTTCTGGACAACAGGTGAGAAGCCACAAGCTGAAGGGATTTCCCAAAGGTTCAGGGCTGGTAGAGGGGCCACGGTGTGGGTTAAATGCACCCAGCGACTGGGAGAGAAGTCAGTGCACAAATCGTAAGAGAATCCAGATGTGTCCTTGGCAGACAAACGTCATCCCCAAATACCTGAATTCAACTGGGTTTTCTCAGTAAGATGTTTCTGGACGCTGAGTGGGGCTTTCATGCTTTTATAAAAGGTTGAGTAAACAAGGATCGGCAGGAGAAACAGAGCCAACCATATCAAGGTATGGAGACGTGGTTTCACATGTGCTTTACACCGATCCTGTCTCCCTCCTGTGGGCAAACAGGGGGAGGCAGACTTGGACTTAACAGAAAGTGGGAAGAGAGCAAGGAGGAGGGTCCTCCCAAGTCCCAAAAGGAATATTCTATGCTTGTGGGCCCCCCCCCCTTGCCAATCCTGCCCACTAGCATTTACCAGGCATCTCCCAGGTGCCACGCCCTCGGGTCACTCAGCCCTCAGGGCCCCGCAGCGAGATAGGTGGGCAGGCAACTCCCCTCACCCTGCTGCCCTGGGGAAGCGGGAAGCTGGTGTCACAGCGCCACCTCTTGACTCTCCAGGCTGACTACAGCTCTGCCTCTGGCGCCGCTCCACAGGGTGGCAGGTGGACTCCGGGTGAACTCGGCCCAGCTCGCCAGCAAAAAACACTGAGGAGGCGGCGGCGCGGCGGCGCGGTGGCATGGGGAGGTGGCCACCGTGGCGAGGAGCCAAAAGCCAGGTGCTGCCCCAGCAAAAACTTCGGACAAAGCAGACCGGTAATAACAGGGTGGAAGCCGCCCCAGGAAACTCACCCTACAGAGTCTGGAGTCATGAAAATAAGGAGGCAGCAGAATGGGAAGGAGGAGAGTTTACTCAGAAAGATCCAGGGAAAACCTTTCGAGGGCTGCCCCCATCCATCTCAGGAGTACATCTCAGCACACGTGCTTGGCCTTCCTCTTAGCCCTTGAGTTCGGACCAAATGGGAGGGGGCCAGGGTCGAGGAAAGGCCAAGGCCCTGCAGCAACTTCAGCTTAAGCCCAGGTGGTGCCTATCTACCCTGGGGACAGCAAGGCCAGCTAGAGGGAGAGGGAGTGGGGGCGGGGGGGCCCTCTAGAGCTGAAGAGAACCAGCGAACAGGAGCAAGCCTGTCACGTTGCCTTCTTGAAACCAGGGAGCAGAGGGATTCTGTATAAACTGAGGGACAGAGAGCAACCAAAAGAGGCCAGACAACCTAGGCAGATGTTCCAGCGCTAAAATATGCTGGTGGCCCCCTGGCTACTTCGAGGGAATGGGAAGGAGGGAGCTGTTGACCCCCAGATGTGCCCCACGTGGTACTTCAGTCCAAAGGCAACAAGGCAGTGTCTCCAGCAGGCGATGGCGATGTGCTGTGGAAAAAGCCCAGGAAATAGGCCTGGCCCAGGCTGGGGAACCAACAAAGCAAAGAACGAGAGGTGGCATTGGCTATGCTGTCCAATACAGAGGCCACCAGAGGTCCTTTCAGTTCAAATAAATTAAAATTACATTAAGTGAAAAATCCAGCTCCTCAGTCACACCAGCCCCATTTGTTCACAGCGAAAGTGTCTCCAGCCTGCAGGCAAATTGGTCACATGGTGCTGGGCTGGAGGAGCCAATCGCCCTTCCCATCTCCAGCCCTGCTCTCCGCTCACCCTACCCTCTGCCTTCAGAGAAAGGGGCCCTCCTGGAACATCAGGCTTCCGATGACCTTGGAATCAGGAAGACTGAACCCCTGTTGTTTGGCACCCTGCCCCCAAAGAGGTCATTCACCATTTGCCTTTAGAGTATGAAGAGAATTCTTAGGCCAAAATCCAGTAGCTGAGCAAACAATCCATATTTTAAAAGAAGCCAATGCGTGTCAGATGGTCTTCCGTGGCCCCTTCGTAGCAACTCCCCCCGCATTAACACGGTCCCCCCTTTATCAGAGCCCCCTCCTGGGCCCAGCACCCACAGGACACCAGCACACTAGTAGCTGGGGTGAGTTTGGCTGGGGGAGGGGGAGGACTAGAAATCAACAGACTTATCAAAAAGGCTCTTACCCAGTGCTGAGCTGTGAAGCACTACTGTATTTGTAGTCTTAGAAAATGATGGCAGGGCTTCCCTGTGGCGCAGTGGTTAAGAATCCGCCTGCCAATGCAGGGGACACGGGTTCGAGCCCTGGTCCGGGAAGATCCCACAGGCCACAGAGCAACGAAGCCCGTGCGCCACAACTACTGAGCCTGTGCTCTAGAGCCCGCGAGCCACAACTACTGAAGCCTGCGCGCCTAGAGCCCGTGCTCCACAAGAGAAGCCGCTGCAATGAGAAGCTCGTGCACCGCAACGAAGAGTAGCCCCGGCTCGACGCAACTAGAGAAAGCCCGCGCGGAGCAACAAAGACCCAATGCAGCCAAAAACAAATAAATTAATTAATTTTTAAAAACAAGAAAGAAAATGATGGCAGCTAATGGATGGATCGTCGGATCAAGAGGAAATAAAGGTAAAAAATCCCTTTACCTGGCCTTCTAAGGTCAGTCCTCCACTTAAATCACTTTATCTTTGGGTAGGCCCCCGAGCAAACGTGAGCAATCACTACTGAGTTAGTTACTAAGGAGTTACTGTAAGGTTCTTGTAATAAGCAAGATGCTAGCATGCTTATGGTTTTTTAATAAAGTCCCTCTCTTTCCAAAGCGATAATCCAAAATATCATTTCGCCTGCAAACATAATATTTGGGATTGGTTTCAAGATAATCCAGAGAATAATGGGGAAGGGGGCAATCAAACGAGACTGGCCAGGGAGACACTCATGTTGAAGCTGAGTGACACCACAGGGGGTCGGCTCTTCTATGCTGCCGCCAGTGCTGAGAACTGGGTGCCCAGGGCCCTGAGGAGTCCTCGGCTTGGCCGCCTCCAACCCTTACTTGGCCTCTCCCTGGGGCAGCCCTCCCCCCCACCCTCTGCTCTGGCTGCAGTACCCGTCCTCTCTGTCCTTCTGTCCCACTCTGCTCTCCCGCCCCCACTCTCCCCACCCTGTGCCCAGCCTGGAATGTAAGACCCCTGAAGGCCAACACCAGCTTTCTCTTCAACTCCCTACCTAGGCCCAGCACAGCCTACCACACGAGTGGGAAAAATTCCACAAAATTCTCTCACTACTTGGGGTGATACCAGTAACAACTACCATTTACTAAGCACTCCCCACGTGCCAGGCATGATGCTGAGAACATAACCCAAGTCACCTCCACCCTCACACCAAGTGCTCGAAAGAGGCATCCTCAACCCCTGCACAACAGGTAAGGAAAAAGGCTCTGGAGAGTTAAGTGACTTACCCGAGATCACACAGCTAGACAGTAACAGACCCAGAATCCAAACCCAGCCAATTCCAAAGTCCACTCTCACTATGCCCATCTGTCTCTCAGGACCACCATGGGCTGTTATACTCCCTTGGGCAAGGGAAGAAAGCACCCCGTGGCCACTGCAGGCGGCAGAGCCCAGGCTGGACATTCATCCCCGCCTGCTGGGCCCACGTGGCCTCCGTGGACATGGTGGCTCTGGCTTGTCTCGCCATCAACACAAGCCCCAGCGGCCGCCTGGGCACCAACTATCTGCAGAGCTGAACGCTGGCAGCAAGCAGGGCTGACCCAAAAGCAAAGAAAGCAGAGCAGAACGTCCCGCTCACCCCAGAGGGTCTGGATGGATTCCGCCCCACCAGCAGCTTAAAGGGCACGATCACCTTCCAGGAGACAACCCAGCCCCCAAGTCACTGGCGGTTAAGCACAGGAACTTTGTAGCAAAGCACGGGCAGCTCCATCTGGACTGACTGTGGTGACACAACCCAGCCCCAGAGAGGTAGGCAGAAAACAAGAGATAACTGTGGACCAAGTTCAGGTCACTACAGATCAAGGGGCCTCACGCACAAGGGTGGACCTTCCTGGGTCTGGATGGCGACCACTACTTGGGTCCTGACCAGTAACATTTTAGCAAAGGCGGAGAAAACAGAGCACTGCTCTCAGAACATGCAAAACTCAGTCCAGCAAGAGCTGCTCTGCAGCCACACCTGTAGCTCCAGAGGGATGCCGACCAGAGGCGCTCCCAGAGCAGGGAAGTAGGCACTAAGGCAACGGATGAGCAAGAGCACGCGAGACAGAGCCCGCGCTGCCGAGTCCACACTAAACGGTGCCCTGCGCCACACCCGTCACAGACCAGAGGCCCGCTACGCAGTGCTGGGACTAACGGCATCTCGGGGCACCCAGACATGTGTCTTCAAGAGCACCGCCCCCACCCCCCGGCGTTCCTGCTGCCAGAGCTCAGGAGACCTGAAGAGCTGGGCATCCAACCTAAAACACTCAACACAGCAGTTCAATGAGTTCAACCTGGACATGGGCCTGAAGCTGTCCCTGTGTGCCCAGGACACTCCATTCATTCCCTAAGGTGAAGGTGGCACAGAGCCAACCAGACTAAAAGGGGTGAGCCCAGGTCCCCACGCTGCCCCTCACAGGCCGCTGGGGCCCTTGGAGGACAGCTCTGTAGGCCAGCCCACAGCACAGCACAGGCCTTGCATGGCAGAATCAGGAGGGAAGGCCCAAATAAGCATGAAGAGGAGGTCTTGGCTAGACCAGCAGGCAAGAGCTGGGGGGTTCCAGGCACAGACCACAGAAATACTCAGAGAAGGGGACCCACAAGGCTGGTTCACGACACGGGGCAGCCGAAGCAGAGACTGCAGAGGGATGTAGGTTTCAAGCCTTGATGCCAAAGGTGCTCTGAAGGCACTGGAAGCAGGGGGTGGTGGAGTGGGTTTTACATGCCAGAAAGGTCACTTGGCAGGGGCAGGGTGGACAGGCTGGGAGACCAAAGCCGGCGGCAGGAAGCCTACTTGGGATGATGCAGCCCAACTGTGGCAGCACTTCCCCGGGTAACGAGGAAGAGAGGCTCAGGAGGTGAGATCCCTGGCTGTGGAGTGGGGACAGAGTTTCAGTTTTGAAGATGAAGAGTTCTGGAGGCTGCCTGTACAATAGTGCGCACGGGCCCAACACTACCGAGCTGTACACTTAAAAATGGTTCAGATGGCCAGTTTGATGAATGCATTTTACCGCAATTTAAAAAAAACACACAGTTGCAGGGGATCACATGGGACAAAATAAGAGAGGCAGAGCACCCCCAGGCTTCTGAGTAGAGACAGCTCTTCTCAGACTTTGGGGCCCAGCCCACAGAGAAAGGAGCGTGAGGACCTGGGAAGGTAGCAAGCTGCCCCACGTCAGGGCGACCACGAAGCAGATGCAAGACAAAAGCCCAGACCCTGCCCCCTGCCCCTCCCCCAGCAGACTGTTGCAGGGAAGTGCAGACTTGTTTAAGGACGTGATGCGTCCTTTAAGCCTGGGGCCCCTGTTTTCAATTATGAGGGCTGCTCAAGGCTCCCCCCAGGTGCTTTTTTTGGCCGCCCTGCACAGCCTGTGGGATCTTAGTTCCCCAATCGGGATTGAACCCAGGCCCTCAGCAGTGAAAGCGCAGAGTCCTAACCACTGGACAGCTAGGGAATTCTCCCCCAATGTGCTCTTGACCCCAGCCCCATGAGGAAGCAGCGCCCCGCCCAGCCTCTCTTCTGAGCATTGCTCTCTGCCTCTGTGGTCCCCTCACCCACTAACCTGCTGTCTCTCTCCCAGTCTTGCCTCTCCCTGCATCTGCTTTCATTCCCCTCCATCTCGCTTCCAGGAAGCGGCCAGCACCTCCCTGTCGCCCATTCCTCGACCCCTCGGTGCAGTCATCCCCCTCCTCTCCCCCGGCTTCCTCGTTCTTTCCAGCAGGCCTCACCGGCTCCCTTCCTTCCACGTGGGTGGGTGTGCAGCCTTCCTCTGGGTTCTGCCACAGCTGCCACTCTGTGGGCGCCCATAGGAGAACCACCACCACCTCAACCTCAGAGGCTTGGCATCCCCACTAGTTCCTCCCCTTTCTTCCACCAGCACCTCTGAAACCAGGTTCAGGCCACCAGCATGTCTCAGTTCAGCGACCTCTAACTTGGTCCCCCTGCTTGCAGGCTCTCCTGCTCTACTCCAGCCCAGGCGCCAAGTATGAACACGCCAACTCTGACCATGGCACAGCGCCACTGGAAAAACTCAGTGCTCTACCACACAGAGTTCGGGTACAAACTCTGAAACTGGCATTCAAAACCCTCCACCCTCTCTCTGGCCACTCCTGACCCATCCACCCTGATCCACGTGCTCTTTTCCAAACAGCCTACAGGAGTTCAGGGACTGAGCCAGTACCTGCAAGTGAGACTTGCACAAATACAGATGACAAAGAGACAGACAGTAAGAGGGGCAGAGACACTTTGAAGAGTACCAGGCGGTCTAGCTGAGAGGCACGCAAAGTGACAATTGAGAGGGGTTTTCCCTGTTTATGATATCAGAAAAATGGGGAGATCGGCCTGATGTTCACCAGCAGGGAATTGGTAGACACCTAAGAATGCTGGCAACAGATGGGTTGTCCTAGAACAATGTTAATGACAAACTCAGTGGAAGACCCATGTTCCCACGTGGTAGTTACAACTTGACCCTGTTTTGAAGAAGCATGTGGCTGCTGAGGTCCCATCACTTTAAGTCTGAATTCTCAGCTCTGCTGATGACTAGTTTGGGGAACTGGGGTCTCTGAACCTCAATTGTTTCTTCGCAGAGCTACTATAAAGATTAATGTGTGCTTGGCACACTGAACGCTTAACAAGTGGTAGCTGCTATTAGGTATAGAAAAGTCTAGAAAAATATTTAACAAACGTATGTGTCAACAGTGGTTATGATAGCATTTTAGAGGATGTATTTTCTTATTTGTTTAAAGCCTCAACTTCCTCCAAAGGTTTTATACTACCAGATTACTTAATAATCTTCAGATGTACAAATGGTACTAAGAGATTAAAGTCGTTGGACTCCTAAAACTTAGACTAGTAAGACTGATGTACAGATCATGTACTTGATCCAGGCACCTTCCTACCAAAATCCAGGGGAAAAAAGCAGCCCACTATCCAGTCTACGGTCTGAGGCAGGCTATACACCAACAATCCGGCACCAATTGCTCACTAGCTGGCATCTGAACAGAGGGTCGGAACTCGGTATGAGCTTGGGCTGGCCACTTAGAACCTGTGCAACTCAGGCCGCTCCATCTCTCTTGGGCTGCCCTTTTCCATTTATAAAGGCCCACTGAATTATGAAGGATTATTAAAGTCCTTACTGACTTCAAGCAGAACCAGAACCCAAACACCTCACACGCACACAGGCGAGGCCACCTGGCCATCCAGTCTTCAAGATAAGCTTTTGTTTTTTTTCTTTCTTTTTTGCGGGGGGCCATGCTGCGTGGCTTGTGGGAATCTTAGTTCCCTGACCAGGGATTGAACCCAGGCCCTCGGCAGTGAAAGCGCAGAGTCCTAACCACTGGACGGCCAGAGAATTCACACGTAATCTTTTTTCTTCTTGGATGGTTAATGTCATGCAAATAGAGAAGTTCCTCAAGGGCCACAGCCGCCATACAGGATCTGACCCCTAGACTAGGGAGGAGTATATCATCTCAGAAAATTCTAGAAACAATTAAACAGCTCATTTGTGGGCAACTGATGAATCCACACTGATCCTTGGGGGTCACTGTTTCCTTTTCTAAGAAGTCACACAAGACCAACCTCACATCCTTTTTTTGACCAGCTACCGGCCAGGGACACGGGAGGGTATGGCAGGCACAGCAAGCTAAGATGGACAGGCAACAGATGTATGGCTGCTGGAACAACCAGGCCCAAGAAGTTACTATGCCCAACATGTTTTAAAGGGAATTCAATGAAGCCTTCCTTACACGCCTGTCAAATGGAGAGGTCAGAGCAAAGTGAGGGAGGCAGCTGACACGACAGAGCACAGAGCGGGACTGCGAGGCAGCATGGGACCTGTGGGCCCAAATCTCACTCTCCTCTCTCAGCCTCCGCACGTCCCTTTGGGAGCAGGCGAGGTATAAACAAGGACTGCTCTTCTTCGAATTCACCTGTTTGGGTTAGGAGACTGCCAACTACTCTGTACCCTGACGGTGGTGGTGGTGTTATTCTACTCTGCATTTGTCAAACACTCACAGAACCAGATGCCCATTTGTGCTATATGCCAATGTTTTAAAGTCAACTGCAGGAATTAAGCTGGAACACCTCGCTTCAGTGTCGCAGAGAGGACAGAGCTGAGCACACACTCACTCGTCTGGTACACCTGGCTACCCACTGTCCCCTGGCCTTCTCAGATAATACCTGCCCTGGAGATCTCCTTCTGGAAGAGTTCACAAAAGCAGAGCAGTCAGGAGAGTCTCAGTCCACAAGATCATACTTCTTTTTTGAAGCTTCCTGAAACCCTAAAACTGTAAGGTATGTGTCCAACTCCTCCCAGCCTTCTCAGTTCCTGACTCTCAGAAGTTGGAAGACAGCAGCCTTGCAGATCACTCCTATGATCAAATGTATCCCCCTGAAAAGCCCTTTCCAGCTCCACCACGCGGCACTTCCCAACTATGACCCAGAGAGGCCAGGCTCAGCTGAGCAACTGACTTTTTTTCTGAAAAACTGAAACCCAGTCATTCCAATGCCCAAGAATCCATACACTGACCCTACTTCTCAGTAACCTCACGGTAGGCTCTTCCCAATAACTCCGGAAGCCCTTGGCCCCCAGGCTCCAATAGCCCTCATGCTCCTGTGACAGACAGGTCTACATCTGGGAAGGCCCTGGGGACAGGGTCGGTCTCAGCCCCTTCAGCCATTTCTGCCCACTCTTCTCAGGACAGGACCCCACACACAAAAAGCCCCTGTTCAACTGGTCCCTTTTTTTTTTTTTTTTTTTTTTTTGGGCGGCGCGCCATGGCTTGTGGAATCTTAGTTCCTGGACCAGGGACTGAACCTGTGCCCTCAGCAGTGAAAGCGCAGAGTCCTAACCACTGGGCCACCAGGGAATTCAACTACATAAGCCATGCATTTTTTTTTCCTAATAAATTTATTTATTTATTTATTTTTGGCTGCATTGGATCCTCGCTGCACACGGACTTCCTTTTAGTTGTGGCGAGTGAGGGCTACTCTTCGTTGTGGTGCGCGGGCCTCTCATTGCGGTGGCTCGGGCCCAGCCGCTCTGCGGCATGTGGGATCTTCCCGGACCAGGGCACGAACCCACGTCCCCTGCATCGGCAGGCGGACTCTCAACCACTGTGCCACCAGGGAAGCCCTCAACTGGTCCCTTTTAAGCTGGGCTCCAAAGAGCCTCTCCCAGAGGAGGGTAACGCCTGTCATTTACTTCACTCTGTGTACAGAAAGCAAGCTGGTGATAAGACATTTGTCCTAAAAGAACGTGTTGCAGATTACGGCAGAGCCAGAACGTGGTCTTCTGACCTTCTAGTCAGCCCTCTCCCACCCTCCATGCTGCCTCCGGAGGTCAGGAGAAAAATCAGAGGCCTCTGGGGAAACTGTGTGGTTCCCCTAACACAGAAAGGGCCTCCAGTTCAAGGCCACAGACTGAGGAGGCAAAGTCATGGGCTAGCCCATAGGTCCCTTCACAGTCCCTCACCCCTCCCCACTCACAAGGACAGCAGCAAGGAAAAGCCAGCAATGTAGAGGTTCCTCTGGGCACGGAAAAGCTTCATGTGGAAGTGTTCCACAGCCCCGGGGTTGTTCTGGAGGTTCACCTTCTCCGTCACGTCGTCATACTTTCGAATCTCGCGAACAGCATCTGTGGCGGAGCAGAGAAGAGATATGGGCATTTAGCTCCCGCTCAGACTAGGCTGGCCTGTCCAGGTAAGACAGGCGGCATGAGCTGGGGCAACCTTGCTTCCCTCGAGTCTGTCTCCCCTGCTATCCCCCTTCTATACACACCTTGGGGGATGCCTTGTCAGAAGTGCTGCCCTTGGACCTACTCTCTCCTCCAGCTTTTCTCATGTTACCCCTGGACCCATTCTACCCAGGCCATGAGCCTGCTCTCCGTGTCAGGATGCTCACCGAATCTGAGACGTCGCCAGCAACAGAGGCAGCTCCCCTTTCCCATGGTGCCCCTAATGTTTGGTTCTGTTTATCTCAAACTGGGCTGGTCATGGGCCATCCAACTGATAAGCCAGGGTACTCCTGTTTATGGAAATGCCCGCTAGGGAGGCATGAGCTGCCTAGGAGTCAAGACCTGAAGCATGCCTGCTAAAGATTCAAAGGTTTTCATTTCTAAGCTTTATAACCCATTTTATTATTTAAACTGTTTTATTCTGATTACAGAAGAAATTCACACTCATCAAAGGTTCAAACATAGCAGAAATGCAGGAGTAAGAATCCCATAACATAATCACCTCCAGCAGGACCTGCTACATGTGGCCAGGTTAGCTAAAAAGCAGTCATTTTCAGTCCCATTACCTCATTCTCTTTGCAATACACACATCTGAAATTACCCCAATTCCAGGTTTATTGTCCCTCTCCCCCAAATTAGACTACAAACGCCACGAGAGCAGAAATCTTTTCTATTACAGCCCTAGGGCCTAGCATAGTGCTAGGCACACAGGGGGCACACAAAGACCTGCTGAATGGTGAACAGCCTCTGCTCTAGAGAGCTGCTGCTGGCCACACAGCACTCTGGTTCACCCGTATATTCACATCTATGCGTTTGTGGAACAGAAATGGAACCATCACACAGGGAGGGGGAAGGGTAAGCTGGGATGAAGTGAGAGAGTGGCATGGACATATACACACTACCAAAAGTACAACAGCTAGTGGGAAGCAGCCGCATAGCACAGGGAGACCAGCTCGGTGCTTTGTGACCACCTAGGGGGTGGGATGGGGGGGTGTGATAGGGAGGGTGGGAGGGAGACGCAAGAGGGAGGGGTTATGGGGATATATGTATATGTATAGCTGATTCACTTTGTTATACAGCAAAAACTAACATAACAAGGTAAAGCAATTATACTCCAACAAAGATGTTAAAAAAAATAAGGAAAAAAAGAAAAAAGAAATGGAACCATCCCATACCTACTGCTTTTCTCCCTCAACCCTGAAATCTCTTTTTTCTTGAGGTACACTGATTTGTAACATTATATAAGTTTCACGTGTATAACATTTCTACTTCTGTATACCGTACAATGTGCTAAAAAACATGGAATGCTTCATGAATCTGTGTGCCATCCTTGTGCAGGGGGCATGCTAATCATCTCTCTCTTTCCAATTTTAGGATATGTGCTGCCAAAGTGAACATCTGAGACATCTTTTTAAGTCAGTACGTAAAGAGCTACCTAAAGAGGGCTCTTAATGGACCCCCATGGGAGAGGGTTAAAGTATCACTGTATGGCTATTGTCTGGTTCTTAATTTCTGGTTTGAGACTGCTTGTTTTTTAAGCTGATCTTACATTATAAAAGTCTGTCCCCCTTTACTGGTGTTCTTGTGTTACATCTATATCATGAAGCGAGCCCTCTTTCAACACTGTTAGCAGGGATATAAACCAGGACAACAATGTTTTTTATGGACTGCGTGTTCCTGGCCCCCAAAATTCCTAAGTTGGCATCCTAACCCTCAACCAGATGGTATTAGGAAGACGGGCCCCTGGGAAGTGAGCACGAGGCCCTCGTGAATGGGATTAGTGCCCTTATAAAATAGACCCCAGAGAGCTCCCTTGTCCATTCTTCCATGTGAGGACATGGCAAGAAGACAGCCACCTATGAACCAGGAAGAGAGCCCTCACCAGACACTGAATCTGCCAGCACCTTAATCTTGGACTTGCTGCCTCCAGAACTTTGAGAAATAAATGTCTTTTGTTTAAGCCACTCGGTCTATGGTCTATCGCAGCCCAAACTAAGACATAAAATTTTAAATGTTCATGCCCTTGGTTTCATCCATTCCACCTCTATGAATTTACCCTACAGAAAGATTTGCATATATGTGCAATGATATGAAGATGCCTATAAAGAAGGAACTACAGTATAACCATATGATAAAATACTACCCAATCTTTAAGAAGAATGAGACTGCTATAAGAAAAAAAGCCTAAGATACAGTAAATGGAAAAAGCACAATCCAAAACAGTGTGCACTGTGATCTGAATCCAAGCCAAAACGGTATGTACTAGTTTAATAAAGACGGCAGCATAGAAAATGCCTGTGGAAACATACCATAAACTTTTAACAATACTTACCTGTGAGACACGGGATTATGGGGGACTTTACCTTTCTAGGTTGAATTTGTGAATTTTTAAAGATGTGTTATTTCTGGGATTTAAACAAACAAAAACCATGTTTTCCTACACTGTCTTCTGCATCCAGAAACCCCAGCACCTCCAGGACCACCTCTGGCTGATGGCAGAGAGCAGACCGGGGATGGGGGCGTTGGGCCAAACTAGCCCAAGTCACGCAGCAGAGTGTTGCCCTCTATCTCAGGCCTCCAGCCCAGGGTAGTTGACCCTGGACCCTCATTAAGCCCACTCCCCCAGTGAGATGTGCCCTAGGCCCCTCCCAGTGATGGCTAGGGGCCAGCCAGGCCTGCAGCTTCTAGCTGGTTATGTCATCAGTATTTGCTACTAGCTAACAACTTATTTAGGTAGGCCGCTCTAGATTATGCTTCTTACCCTTAAGATAGAAAGCAGCCTATCATCATAGCAGGATGTCTCTCTAGAACATCCAGGTAGTTCCCTGACCCCCCAAAAAGAAGAATGGCACCTTTGCCAACTACTGCCTTCTGCAAAGGGCCCCCCCGGCCCACTCTGCCATACTAGGAGAGTTCGTGGAGTCTGGTTTGCAGAGGGGCAAGGCCCCAAGTGAACACCCTCAGCACGGTCCCTCCCCACCCCAATTCTTGCCCCCAGCCCACACCCAAAAGCAAAAGCACACACACCCAATTCCAAAACTCTGCAGCCTGGCTTTTCCTGCTCAGGGGAAGACACGCATAATCCCTACCTGTTCTGGACTCAGAGGCCGCTCAAGGAGAGAACCCTGATTGGAAAGAGCTGCCTCTTGGGGCTTTACCAAGTATTTCAAGAACAGTGAGGTCTGTGCGCAGCTGGCAACCACCCTCCACGGCTGGGAATGGATAGGCTGCACCTCACCTGTTCAGAGGCAGTCCTGCCTGAACCTATCCCATCAGGAAGGAGACACGCCTAATGCTGCAGCTGGTGGGTGGAGCCCTGCACATTCCCCTCAACTATGGCCCCCTGGCCTCCCACCCCCTGCCACATTTCTGCTGGGGACTCAGGGAGACAGAAGTGCTCTGAGTCTAAGCAGGCATCGCACCTTGGAGACAGGACCACTGTCTATGGCAGAGGTGAGCCAATACTTTGGAGACCAAGCAGGGGGATGTATTGATCACTTACTGCAGCAAAAGGCACATTTAACAGACAGATGAGAGCTATACTGATTCCTCGGGTCTCCAAACAATCACGCCACCACCTGGCCTCAGGCCCCACCCCTGTTCATCTTTCAAGCCCCTGCCGGTGTGTACCTCAATGCAGGGTTTATAGAACTTCAGAACTGGAAGGACTTCGAGGAACCTGAAGTCTGACCCAGATCCAGAGAGGTCTGGGATTTGCCCCCTAGATATGCTATCAGACCTCTTGCCCCCCCCCCCACCGTATACTTCAAGACATGGCGGCTTCTTTCCCAGCTTGGCTCCCTATCTACTTGGTAGCTCAGTCCCCTATTTGAGGCCTGTTTCAGGCACTGAGGGAGAGACTGACGCTGCTAAGTGCCCAAGGAGCAGCACTACTTGGACCAAGGTCAGCATGAGCCAGTTAGCTTCTCTTGGTTTCAGCTCTGGAAGGGCGTGAGGAGCTGCCTGAGACATGAGGTGGTCATCGCCGGGTACACAAAGGCCGCCGGTCAAAGTGAGGGCCCTGCCAGCAGCCAGCATCGCCGTTTTTGTGCGTGAAAGGAGCCTCCTCCCCCAAGAGAAAGACAGGCGCCCTTCAGTGGTCTGTCTCTGAGAAGCCAAAGCTGTACACTGCTCAAGGAACATGGCACGGGGCTTTGCAGCAGAGGCTACTTTGGTCAAAGGGTCTAGGTCAGGTAGCCGCCCTCAGCCACAGCTCACTCACCAATGAGCAGCAGCACAAGGATGACAACGAGAACCACAAAGAAGGTGTTGCCATAGGTCACTACCAAGTGCACGAGGCGGGACTTGAAAATCTTCTGCCATCTGTGAAGAAAACAAAAAGGCTAAGGCCTGAAGAGAAAGAACGCATGCCGGGGATCCAGGGCCCTGTGAACAGAAATACAGTTTTGCACTCGTCTCCAATGGCTGAATATCCCATACAGATTCAGCCTCAGCTGCATGCAATTCTCCAATTTATGACATCCATTCAAGAATGTTAAAAAGAAAAAAAAGATACGTGTCCGTGTATAGAAATTTCTGGAAAACCAGTCTTAAACACTGGTAGGCTCTGGGGAGGGAAATGGGAAACTTACTTTCCCCTCTGTAGTATCAAAATGCTTGCCACGTACACATTTCTTTAAACTGTTTTCCCCCATGACCAATCGTGGTTCACCTAGACTCCCACCACCCTACATTACCATGAAGCAGACCCCAGACCTCTCTTTGTTTCCCTCCATGAATACTTCAGGATACAGCTCTGTCAGAGAAGAGCCTTCCAAAATACTGATCACGATGCCATCACCAGACCTCAAAAATATCAACAAGAATCTCTCATCATCAGAACTCCAGAGCCAGAACTCCAAAGTCCAACTGAGACAATTATTTTTAGTTGGTTTGTTTGAATCTTGACAAGATTCTGATTCTGCATTTAGTTGGTAAGTATCTTAAGTCTCTCTTATTCTATAAGCTCCCTCTTCCCTTGCTCTTTTCTTTCCCAGTTTACTGTCTGCAGAAATCAGGTTGTTTGTCCTACAAAGCTTCCCAGATTGCAGCTCCAAGGGGGCCTCTGTTCTGCATTTCCTGTGAACTGTACGAGGTGACTCATATCTCGCTTTTGTCAAGAATATTCCTTAAGCAATGTTGTATACTTTCTATCACATCACAACAGGGCCTACACTTTTTCATTAAAAAAGAGCTTTTAAAAAAATATCCATAAAAACACAGCCTTATCTGTAATGCCCCAATTTAAGTCCAAACGTGTTCATATAGTAAATGTAATTAAAATTAATTTCAAGTTAACTTTTTACAGGTCCTCTGTTCAATGAAAAGAAACATGGCTCCAGCCTTCACAGGCTGAGTAATGCTCATGAGGGCACTACGCAATGCCAGTGAGACTAGTTAAGAGGACAGAAGTCACCGAATCAACGGCAACGTGACCCCGTGATGCAAGTTTTGCAGATCCCACAATGCCATCCCCTGAACGCCAGGGCCCCCGGGGGGGCGGCAGGAGGGCATCATTCCCAGAACCATAACTCGGTCTTCTCCCTTCTGGGACATTCTGAAGACCAGAAGGCAGGGCGCACAGGAAAGGAACTCGGCAAGATGTGACAGAGCAGAACTGTGGGGAAGGTTGGCGATAATCAACACAACCCTTGCCACCCCTACCCCAGACAGGTTCTATGTGTTTCCATCTGGCCTCAATTCCAGGGCCCACCAACTCTGCAGGCATAAGCTGCGGAGCAACTCTCCCTGGCTCGCCTGCCCGCTCCACGGGCCATACCTTTTGGGAGAAATGAAGGGAATGCAGAGAAGCAGCACAGCGAAGACCTCTGCATAGAGGAAGGTGGCGACTGCAGTCCACTGCAGACTCATCGTGTTGCTAGCAACTTTCCAACGGAGAGATGTGAGCCTGTTCCTGCGGGAGCACAGAAAAAACAGGAGTCATGACAGCTGGGCGGCCCCCGCACCCGACCTCAGAGCCTTCCAAGGCCTGGCTGACACGGGCTCGAGCCCCGGCAGTCTGGGCGCTAACACACCCAGAACCGCCTTTTCGGACAATTCCTTCCCGGTGGAGTCCGGGAGGCTCCTCACGCCTGCGGAACCGGGGCAGCGTCTGGAATCGGAAACCCGTGGAGCCCGGAGACCATCCTCGCAGCCCCGCGGGCCCGGGCCCGCCCCCCCC
>NW_006784311.1:388096-388668 GCF_000442215.2 Lipotes vexillifer
CCAGACGCTCCCGCCCCGCACACCCCAGCCCCCGTCTCCGTAACGCCCTCGCGCTTTCTCCCGAAGCTGCAGCGCCCCCGTCCCCCGGAGAAGCCAAGGGGCCCTGGCGCCCGCGGCCCTCCCATCGGGGCCCACAGAGAACGAGCAGCCCCTCCCGGGGTAGGAGCGGGGCTCCAAGGTCTCCCGACCACTGCGTCCGCCTCCGAAGGGGAGGAAGGGCTCGGGGTACCTCAGAAAGCCCCGGAGAGCGACTCCTAGAGAACGGGAGTCGGGAGTTTCCAGAGAAACTTCTAGAAGACTGTCTCCTCAAAAGCCGGAGGAGCCCCTCCCGGCCGCCCGGGTCGGCCACGGCGTCCACCCCGCTCCAGAGGAACCCCGACGTGGCCCCGACCCAGCACGCCCTCCCAAGCCCCACCCCGGCGGCTCCTCCGGATGGACTTGGCCGTCGCCCCCCGCCCCCGAAGACGGCTCCACCCGCCGCCGCCCCGACTTCCCTCTGCCCGGCCCTGCCCTCGCACTCCCGGCTCGGCACTGGCCCCGCGCCCCGGGCCTCGCCGCGCTGCCCGCCGTTC
>NW_006784311.1:388824-401232 GCF_000442215.2 Lipotes vexillifer
CCCCCCCCGCCTCGTCGAGGAGCCGGGGCACCTCGGCGACCCCGGAGACCGGCCGGGAGCGCGGGCTCGCTCACCGAGTTTCCCACAGTCAACCGTCACGCCTCGTCGCCGCCTAACTCTCTCACCTCAACCTCGGCCCCGCCCCTTCCCCGCAGCCGGAACCGGAAGCTCCCGCCGGGTCCCGCCCCGCCCCCAACCGCCGCGATGCCCCGGAGGCCCCTCCCAAGGCGGTTTTCCGCCCCGCCCCCGAGCCGAGGCTCCGACGCCCAGGACTGGGGAAGAAGCTGCGCCTCGGGCGCGCGGGGAGTCGGGGCGAGGCCTTGGCGGGAAGGCGAGGTGCAGCTTCTCTAGCCCACGCGGTCCTCCCACGTCTCTGTGGTCCGGGGAGGGGGCGGGGCCCAACCGTGGGGCGAGAACGGGGTGGGGCGCCCCGCGCCCTGGCTCCGCCTCCCACCCCTCCTCCGCCTCCTCCCCTTCCCCCGAGTTCCCCCTGGGGAAGAGTGGGTGGGTAGGTGGGGATTCCCGGCGGGTGGCGGAGTCACAGTCGCTTCAGCCAGGCTGCGGAGCGGACGGACGCGCCCGGTGCCCCGGGGGAGGAGGAGGAGGTGGAGAGGAAAAGACGCCCTCTCTGCCCGAGACCTCTGGAGGCTCTGACCCCAGGGGCCAGGGGACTGACAAGTTCCTCCACCTCGGCTGCCTGAAGAGGCCGCGACCCTGGAGGCCCCTGAGACCACCGCACCAGGGGGCCCAGCACCACCCGGGTGGCCTAAAGCGACAGTATCAGGGACCACTGCGAGGTTTCCAGTTGCCTAGACAACGAGCCTGGGGTCAGAGCCACCACCCTTCCAGCCACCTGCCTCCTCTGCTGCCTCAGGCACCAGTCCCAGACCCGTGAGTCCAGCCCAGGTGACATGACGGTGCTCTCGACCCCCCGGCCCTCGCGGGTGACCACGCTGAAGCGCACAGCTGTGGTCCTAGCCCTCACGGCCTATGGAGCCCACAAAATCTACCCCCTGGTGCGGCAGTGCCTGGCTCCGGCCAGGGGCCCTCAGACGCCGGCTGGGGAGTCCGCGCAGGAGGCCTCCGGGGCCACGGTGGGCGCAGCGGCCAAGGCCGGTGTCAACCGGGTGTTCTTCCAGCGACTCCTGTGGCTCCTGCGGCTGCTCTTCCCCAGGATCCTGTGCCGGGAGACGGGGCTGCTGGCGCTGCACTCAGCCGCCCTGGTGAGCCGGACTTTCCTGTCGGTTTATGTGGCCCGCCTGGACGGCCGGCTGGCCCGCTGCATCGTGCGCAAGGACCCCCGGGCCTTCGGCTGGCAGCTCCTGCAGTGGCTCCTCATCGCGCTCCCCGCCACCTTCGTCAACAGTGCCATCCGCTACCTAGAGGGCCGACTGGCCCTGGCGTTCCGCAGCCGGCTGGTGGCCCACGCCTACAGCCTCTACTTTTCCCAGCAGACGTACTACCGGGTCAGCAACATGGACGGGCGGCTCCGCAACCCAGACCAGTCCCTGACGGAGGATGTAGTGGCCTTTGCCGCCTCCGTGGCCCACCTCTACTCCAACCTGACCAAGCCGCTCCTGGACGTGGCTGTGACCACCTATACCCTGGTTCGAGTGGCCCGCTCCCGCGGTGCCGGCACAGCCTGGCCCTCGGCCATCGCTGGCCTCGTGGTGTTCCTCACGGCCAACGTGCTGCAAGCCTTCTCGCCCAAGTTCGGGGAGCTGGTGGCAGAGGAGGCGCGGCGGAAGGGGGAGTTGCGCTACATGCACTCCCGGGTGGTGGCCAACTCGGAGGAGATTGCCTTCTATGGGGGCCACGAGGTGGGGCAGCTTGGGGCACCGGAAAGCGCGTAGCTGGGGGCTCAGGGGCAGGAGAGCCAGGGCTGCCTCCGGCTGATGCCAGAGGTGTGGGCCAGCCAGGGCCTTGGGCAGCTCAGATGGCACAGTAACGGAGAAGCAGGAAGGCTGGGTGGGGACTGCCCTGGGCCACTTCTGCTTCTGCTCCGCCTCACTTGTCTTGGCCTTAGGGCTGTGGACCCTAGCGATTTGAGACTAGAGTTCCCTGGTTGCCCCATGCCTCTAGCCAACAGAGAGGAGGCTCCTGCCATCTGGGGACGCGGTCTGCTGCCTGGCCCCTCCTGGGCCCCCAGACCCTTTGAAGGCTGGCCTCTGGCCCAGCTGGCTGGCCGGGCAGGCGGGCATTATGGGCATGACTCAGCCCAAGCGGAGGTTAATGAGCAGCGCGCAGCGTGCCGGCCGCAGCGGTGGTGGAGCTCAGCGCTCCAGGCCAAGGCTTCCCCCATCTGGAGCCCGAAGGCCCGCCTGGCTGTGGGGCTTGGCTGCCTCCCCGAGGCCCCGGCCCAGGATGCCGGGCCCAGGCCGCCACTGCGGCAGGACGCACTTCCTGCCTGCCCGGCAGCCACCCTGCCCCCAGCGTGGCCGCCCTTCCGCCCAGGTCCCAGTCGTGCAGCTTCCCAGCAGGCCGGGTCGGGGGGCCGGGCCAGCTACGGCCAGTAGCCCAGTAGCCCGGGCCTAGGAAAGGTTACTCCAGGCCAATGCTCCCTTTATCTCGCCTCAGCCCCTCCCCTTCCTCGCGCCTGGGGTTGCGGCTGCCTCTGGCTAGGCTCTCTGCAACTCTGGTTTCAGTTCCCAGTGTTTCTCGGGGGAGGGGCACAATGGCATCCATCTCGTGAAGGCCCATGTGTCCTCCCCGGGTCAGGTGGCCTTGTGCCCCAGACCTTGTCTCACTGGCTGCGCATCACATCAGGCAGATAGGCAGGCTTGTCTCTGATTTTTAAAAAGCGTTTATTCCTGAGCAGATAGGGGGCATCCCAGGCGTGGGCTGGACTCCAGATTAGGAGAAAAAGCGCCTGGTCTGCAGCTGCACCCCCCTCTCCTCCTCTCCTGTCCTCCAGGCCGCAGGGCCTTGGCAGGCAGCCGTGGCCTTGGGTGAGGCACTTGGCACGTTCCCCGTAGCTACATTGTCAGCTCCTGCCAGCTCCCAGCATGAGCCTGGATTGCCCAGTTGCTCATTTCAGGAACAGGAGATGGGCTTGAGGCAAAGCCACTGAGCGGTGCCGCAGACCTGGGTGGTGGGGGGTAGAAGAGAGATCACTGGCTCCTTGAAGGACTTCCTCTGGGCTAGTTTCAGCAAATCGCATGCTCACCGGGAGGATTCACCGGCCAGGGCGGGAGGGACCTTGTGAGCGTCCACAGCCTGTCTGTTTAGGCCTCAGCCAAAGGCCTGAAAGCAGTGTGGAGTGATGGGCCTTCATGGGTGGGTTGATTGCCCTTACTGTATAGGCAGGTGGCTCACCCCAGTCCCATTGGCGGATGTCCCCATGCCCAGGCTCAGATCAACAGGCTAGGGCAGAGGTGACCGGCTGGAGGGCAGACAGCAGGGTATTCTGCTGTTACTGGGATCTCGAGGCTTATTTAGACACGCGCATACAAACACACACAACCTCTTACTGGCTTGTGCCTAGGTAGACCTTTCTTCATAAGTGGAAGCATGAAGCATCGTTTACAAGAATTTGGTCCTCCTAATAGCTCAGCCAATGTGATCCAAATTCCATACCTCTTGCTACCTTCAGGCTGTGTGAGCTGGGGCAGGTCACTTTGCCTATCTGGGCTGCAATGGACATGAGAATATACACACAGTGGGGCGTGGTGAGAATCAAATGGAGAGTCAGCTGTGAAACCACTTGGCAAAGGAAACTGTTCCAGGCTGGGCAGCTATTGTCGGTCAGGGGTGGGAAGGCGGGGCTAGGGCATGTGCCCCCCGACCAAGAAATCTATGCCCCAATGGCCACCTTGCTCTGACTGCTTCCTGACCACTCCAGCCCCCTGCCTGTCTAACTGCTGCTGTCACAGGGAGCCTCTTTCTCTCCCACTCCCTCTCCTCTCTCTTCTCCAGGCCCTGCACAGGTCCCTCTCCTGAGATGGCAGGTAGTGGCCAGTGCAGGAGGGAGAGGGCAGGGGAGGCCCACTCACTGCTGAGCGGGTGGGCCGGAGTCCTCAGCTGGCTTGGGCATGGGGCTGTCCACTGAGGGCGATGCCTGCACGAGCTGGCTTGGGAGTGTGCCCTGCAGGTTCTGGTGGGAGAATGCAGTGCAAGTGTGTCACCCAGAGGAACTGTGGGAAAGTAGAGGGAGGCGGAGCCTAAGCAGGTAGAGGTTATTGAACCAAGTTTTTCAAAACCAACAACCACCTTTTGCTTTCCTGGCTGTCCTTCGCTTAGTTCAGGATAGCCCCCCAGCAGTTGCCCAAAGAAACAGGCAAGGTGGCTGCCCTCAGCCCATGTCGAGAAGCTGTCCAGGGCAAAGAGAGGGGTGTGGTGAGCACTCCAACTGAAGAGGTAACAGAAAGGAGATGAGCGTGGGCCTCGGGAGGTGGGCGGGTGAGCCCCTTCACCGCCGCTGTACCCCAATGCTGTGATGTCGATCCCATACCTCCCCCGAGTTTGAGACCTGTCCCCTGTAAACGTGGCCCAGTCCTAAACCCCGGCTCTCAACCTTGTCGTGGTCGTCATACAGCGTGGCCTGTGTGAGCGACACTTGGGGACTCTCGCTGTCGCCCCTGTGGGACTGACCGCCAGGCCGCTGGGTCTCCGGTGCCCCATCCCTGCAGGTGGAGCTGGCCCTGCTGCAGCACTCCTACCAGGACCTGGCTTCGCAGATCAACCTCATTCTGCTGGAGCGCCTGTGGTATGTCATGCTGGAGCAGTTCCTCATGAAATATGTGTGGAGCGCCTCGGGACTGCTCATGGTGGCCGTGCCCATCATCACCGCCACCGGACACGCGGCGTCAGGTGAGCGGGCGCCTGTGCTCCTGCACCGCTGGGCTAGGCTGGGGGGCCCCGTGCTCACCCGGCTCACCTGACTTTTCTACTTCTGGGCTCGGGGGGCACCCGGCAGGCCACACTCTCCCGGAGCTCCTTGCTGCCTGCCGCCCTGTGTGCGGCTCCCCTTTACGGCATCTCATGCTTCTTGGTCCCACTTGGCCAAGCCCAGGGACTGCGACTCAGGAACAGCCTTCACCAGGCGCGTGCACCCTTGCGCATCTGGCCCTGCCCTCGGCTCATCTTGGAAGTGGGTGGGTGGGGAGGTACGTCGAGGGAGCCCCCTCCTGGCTTGGGCTTTGGCTTCCCACCCACGCCTGCAGTAGCTCTTGCAGGTTGTCGAGGGCAGAGCCCCCTTCCCCAGGGCCTTGGGGGGACTGGGAGGGATTCGCATTTTGTTCTTCTGGTTTGCAAGGAATTCATTCTGTTTGCAGCCTTTTCATGGTTGCCCTTCGAAGGTTAATGTGCTTACTTGAGAACAGTCTGGGTTAATCAATAGCTCCTCCTTCTCTGGGCCCTTACTTAGAACACGTGGACTGGAGGACCAGCCGGCCTGACGTGCTGATGTCCCCAGCAACAGGTTTGCCGTTGCTTTATCCGGTTGGTGCGTGTTCAGATTCACCTGTGAGTTTCTGCTTTCTTGGCTTCCCCGCCCTTCCCCACGGCCCAGTGACCCTCCTTCAGACAGCCGTCCTTCAGAAGTCCTTACTGTGACGCTTTCATCATGGAGCTTCGAGATGATTTTCTTGTCTGAAAATGTCTTTGTTTTATCCTCCCCCTACCCCCAAACTGAAGTTCAGTTGGGTGAGGGAGTTGAGACGGACGGTCGGTTTCTCTCAGCCCATTGACAACATCCCGTTGCCTCCGTTGGAAAATCTGTTACCAGCTTAACCGCTCTCAGCAGGCTGCGTGGTCTCCCTGGTTTGACTTTTCTCTTTTTCTGCAGTTTCTTTAGGAAGCGTTTGCCTGTGTGTTTCTCTCTATTCTGGCCACTGAATACTCAGACTGTTCCATCGTTCTGGAAAGTTCTCAGGTGTTATCTTTTCAAATATTGCCTCTCTCATTCTTTTTACTCTTTCCTTCTGGAACTCTCTCGACGTGTTGGGCTTCTCACTCCTTTGTGACTGTCTGTCTCTCTTCACTTTTCCCCATCTAGCACTGTCTATGCTGAATTCTGGGAGTTTTCCTCAGATTTTCCTGCTCACACATTTGCTAGTTTTCTCTTCGGCTGCATCTAATTTGAATTTTCTTTTTTTTTGGCCACACCGCGCTGGCATGAGGGATCTTAGCTCCCCGACCAGGGATCGAACCCGTGCCCCCTGCATTGGAAGCACAGAGCCTTAACTACTGAACCGCCAGGGAAGTCCCTAATTTGAATTGTTTTTTATTTCAATGGCTATTTCTGTAAAGTTCTGCCGGCGACCATATTAATCATGCTCGTTCCATGGTCTCTGGGCAGCTATTCGGTTGTCTGAATTCTTGGGGGTCTAAGCCAGCTTTATCTTCCGTCTGCTGGTCTTCTTTGCTCGTGGTCCTTGTGGGTTCTGCAGCCTAGCTAGAGGGTAGGATTCCCCTGCGCACATTTGCTTTAGTTTTAGCCAAGCAGCTGCCCAGTAATGAACCAGTTGGAGGCCACTTTCATGTTAACTTCTCTGCTTGGGGCAGGAGGGGTCCCCACACTTGCAGGTGATATTAATTTGCAGGCCAGACACATAATTACAAATTCTCAGAGGAGACCTTTTGGTCCTTGCACCTAGAGCCCTGTCTTCTCCATCTCTGGGGATGTCACAGGAGCACCTGGCTACTGGCTTCTCTTCTCACTCCTGGGAATTTCCCTTGCTTTCCTGCAAGCACAGCTCTGATTTAAAAGGTGTTATATTTTATGCAGTTTGGTAGTAAGAGGGTTTTCAGGTATATGTAAAGAGGGAGAGCCTGACGTGCGTGTTTCAGAACCAGAAGTCTCTCTGATTCTGTCCCTATTGGTGTCTCTCCCTTGGGGCTTCCGTACCCTCAGCTGTCTGTCCCTCTCTGGGTGACCCCCAAGAGGAAAGGTCTAATTGAGGGGGTAGTTGCTTCCACCAATGGACCTACACTAAGGGTGGCCTTGATTTAGGCCAGGAGCATGGGATCGGACCCAGGAGGAAACCCAGCCGTGGTTTCCGTGAGGAAGTGCCTGTGGCCGCTTCCCTCTGAAGCTGGCACAGGGCACAGCTCAGCCTGTCTAGTCCCCGAGGCCTCTCCCTCCTCTGAAGGCCTAGGACTTTTTGGCGCCTCTGCTGTGTCGGGCTTTGTGGGCGATTCAGAGTCCTGAGCTCCTGTCCCCACCCTCATGGCCCTTATAGCCAGTCACCTGTGAACATGTGGACCGCTCCCATCCCCCTGGCTCACTCCGCTTGTCTCACTGGCCTGCTTCCACCTCAGGCCCTTTGCTCCTCTGCCACCCACGGCCCCTCCCTCCCTCTATGGGAGCTTTGCTCGCAGGCACCCTCTAGGTGAGACCACCGCCCCGCCTTTCTCTCCCCCTCCCCTGCCTCGCTGCTCTTCAAAGTGCTGAACAGCCCATCTGCTCCACGTCTGCGGCTGCCTTAGAGAGGCTCTGCCACTTCTTTAAACTCAAGGAGGCCAGAGGTTTATGTGTTTTGTCCCTGCTGTGTCCCCAGTAACTGGAGACAGAGAGCGCTGGGAACCGGGTGGGGAGGCCAGCGATTATCCACAGGGAAAGATGTAGCTACCTTTGCCTTTCTGGCCTGCCTGCATGGCGGCCTGGCCGGGAAGAGCTGTCAGGTGTCTGGCTCTGGGGCACTCATCTTAGCCCCCAAGGCTCCGGGGAAAGCTGCAGAGGGTTATGCTGTCTCCAGGGAGGGGCCCACTGTTGCCAGGGTCCCCGCGCAGACCCTTTCCCTTTGTGCGCAGTCCCTTTCCAGCTCTCAGGATGTCCGGGGAGGAGGGTTTGTGTCCCCCCTGCCTAGGGACCTTAGACTGTCAGAATCACCACTCCCCTCCCCCGCCCAGTTCCCTGGACTCCTGGTGCTCTAGCCAGCTGTCTGGCCCTATCCACCCCACACTGCACCTGCCCTGACCTGACTCCCTGGCCCTTCCCAGCCCACCCCCACCATCACATCCTTGAGGCTCCAACCTCAGATCCATTTATGCCCCTGGATAGAGTTAGCCCTCAGAGTTGGCCTCCCCCTTGCTCCCCATCACCATTTCCAGAACATTCCTTGTGTAAAAACCTTGCCCCTCTAGGGGGTCCAACGGTCAAGGGAGTCAAGGCCATTGACAGGAAAGGGTTGAAGTGAGCGACCACGGGGTCTCAATTGAGACAGAAAAGAACAAAGCAAGTCAAGACACGAGCAGGCTCTCAGGGAGAAATAGTAGCATTGAAGACAGCCACAGAATACGGCAGCAAGGGGAGAGATGAGGGCTACACGGGGTAGACCGGAGGTCTGAAAGGGGATATTCCTGTTTGAGAGGCTCGGGAGGGGCTGCCGTTGTAGTACAGGACACAATATCTGCGTTATTGAGACGTAATTAACATACCATATAATTCGGCCTTTTTAACGGGTACAATTCAGTGGTTTTTGATACAGTCACAAAGTTGTGCAACCGTCACCACTATCTAAGTCTAGAACATTGTCACCACCCCAACAAGAAAGCCCGGACCCATTAGTGGTCACTTCCCACCCCACCTGGCAGCCCCCAGCGACCACTAATCTTCCTGTTGCTATGGGTTTGCGTCTTCCGGACATTTCATATAAATGGAATCGCACAATATGTGGCCTTGTGTATCTGGCTTTTTTTACTTAGCATCGTGTTTTTACGATTCATCCACACTTTAGGATTAATCAGTACTTTATTCCTTCTTATGGCTGAATAATGTTCCATTGTACGTACATAGCTACCACATCGTGTTTATCCACTCATCCATCGGTAGACGTTTGGGTTGTTTCCATCTTTTGGCTCTTAGGAACAACTGCTACGCATACTCGTGTATCATTTTTTGTGTGGACCTCTGTCTTCACTCTTGGATATATGTACACCTAGGAGTGGAATTGCTGGGTCATTTGGTAACCCTCTGTTTAACATTTGGACGAACTGCCAAACTTGTCTTCCACAGCAGCTGCACATCGTTCATCCCCACCAGCGGTGTCTCATGGCGCCAGCTGCTCCGCTTCCTCACCAGCACTTTTACTGTCTTTTCAGCTGTAGCCACATCCTAGTGAGTGTGAAGTGGTGTCTCATTGCAGTTTTGATTTTGTATTTCCCTGGTGACCAATAAACATCTTCTCGTATGCTTCTTGGCCATTTGTGTATCTTGCAGAGGAAATGTTTATTCAGACCCTTTGCCCATTGTTTAATTGAGTCGTTTGTCTCTTCGTTGTTGAATTGAAAAAGTTCTTTATGTATTCTGGGACCTGGGACCTGGGCCCTTAGCAGATATATGCTCTGCAGATATTTTCTTCCAGTCTGTAGGTTGTGTTTTCACCTTCTGGATGACTTACTTTGGTGCCCAAAACTTTTTACTTTTGTCGAAGCTCCCCTACCTGTTTTGCTTTTGTCACTTGTGTTTTCTGGTGTCGCATTTAAGGAGCCATACCTAATCCCAGGGCACGAAGCTTTACCCCTGCTCTCTTCTAAGAGTTGTGGTCTTAGCTGTTCCGCGCAGGCCGGTGCGGCGCTGCGCTCTGCGAGCTCCTGTGTGTGGTGTGCGGTAGGGCTCCTTCCTCTGCGTGTGGGTGCCGGTTGTCCGAGCACCATTGGCTGGACAGACTTGCTCTCTGCCCCAGTGGGTCAGTTATGATTTCCCACTGTCCTCGCCACTCCCCACCCCGCTGTGCCCCGCAGACTCGGAGGTGGCGAAGAAGGTGGCCCTGGAGGCGAGGGAGGAGGAGCTGGTGAGCGAGCGCACGGAAGCCTTCACCATCGCCCGCAACCTCCTCACAGCTGCCGCGGACGCCATCGAGCGGGTCATGGTGTCCTACAAGGAGGTAACCCCCCGCCCAGCCCCCGCCCCTACCATCTCCCCTCCCTCCCCGCCCCCACTGGCGGGGGCTGAGCCACGGTCGCCCTCCCTGCAGGTGACAGAGTTGGCTGGCTACACAGCCCGGGTCCACGAGATGTTCCAGGTATTTGAAGACGTCCGGCACTGCCGTTTCAAGAGGCCCGGGGAGCCAGAGGACGCTCAGGCAGGGGCCGGGGCCGTGGTGAGGTCTGGTGTCCGTGTGGAGGGGTCCCTGCAGATCCGAGGTAAGGGAGCCCTCCCCAAAGAGGCCGCCCTGGTCCCAGCCCTCCCACAGCAGGCTGCCCGGCGCCCCACGGAGGGCTTCCTGGGCACGTTGCGGCCTCCGCAGCCCTCCCTCTCAGAGCGGCCGCCGCTGGCCACCGTGCTCACGTGCCCAGTCCCTTCCAAGTGCCCCGGCCAGGGTTTCCCTTTGCGAGAGAGGGGGGCGCAGCTCCAGTAGGGGCTGGGGCGCTGGGGAAGAGGCCCCCAGGCGTCGCAGCCGCCTTTCAGGTGGTGTGGCGCTGAGGGGCTGCAGGGGCGGACGCCACGTTCGGGCTCCAGAGGCCAGGGAACCGGCTTTGCCCCTCCGCCGCCCAGAGCACAGCAAGGGGGCTGTAGTCAGCTGGTGGGCAGCCGCACTGTATTCCCAAGGGCCCCTGGGCCACACAGTGGCGTGCCGTCGCGGGTGGGGGTCCGTGGTGCCCAGCGGCAGGTGGCGGGAGAGCTCTGCTCCCTCTCTCCCTTCCTCGCGTTCTCTCTCCAGGCCAAGTGGTGGATGTGGAGCAGGGGATCGTGTGTGAGAACATCCCCATCGTCACGCCCACGGGGGAGGTAGTGGTGGCCAGCCTCAACATCAGGGTACGTCGAAGGGCGGAGGGGAGCCCCAACCTGGCAGCACGGGCAGAGCCGAGCCCAGCTCTGGGGCCCGGGGCCTGGCCTTCTGCACGCACCTCAGCCCTCAGCATCCAGCCTGGCCAGCCTGCCCGCACTGCCAGTAGCCATTGACCCCAGGTCTACGTGGCAGGCAGGCTAAGCTCAAGGTGAAAGACCAATGTGTCTCTGACTGACTGTTAGTTCTGGGGCAGTGGAGTCAGAGCTGATTAAGAGAGACCAGTGATTACCTGGGCTGGGCTGGAGTCACCCAAAGGTTCCTGGCCCTATCGTTGGCAGCACCCCACGCCCGCCCCTGTCCCTGAGTAGCCCAAGACTTGGGGACTCTGGTGCAATTCCAGCTGTGATGAAAGAGGTTCTCTTCCACTGACCCGGGCTTGAGGTCCCACAGATTTGCTGTGAGAGGCCCCCAGGGCGGGTGTGTGCCGCGTGCAGCCTGGCCCACTGGGAGGGCTCTCAGCCATTACGTCAGCTGTCTGTGGTGAGGATGCCCTGGGGGCAGACATCCACCAGTGACCTGTGTCCCCAGCCAGAGCTTTGGACAGGGTCAGGGAGTGATAGAGTGAAGGGGAGTCCTGGGTGCAGTAGTTATTCATTCATTCATTCATTCAACTAACGTTCCCTGAGCTCCAGGCTGGGCACTGTAAACCACAGGTAAATCAGGGGAACCCCAAAGGGTTACAGAGATCCTGGATTTGGGACTTCCCTGGTGGTCCAGCGGTTAAGACTCCACGCTTCCACTGCCAAAGGGTGCAGGTTTGATCCCTGGTCAGGGAACTAAGATCCCACATGCCGCCCAGTGTGGCCAAATTAAACTTTAAAAAAAAAAAGAGAAAAGATCCATGGTTAGATGGCTGTCCCGGGTCCAGCGAGGGCCACAGGAAAGGTAGAGTAGAGGTCTGCATCCCTGGGGGAGTAGAGGTCACATGAAGCTTCACCCAGGGCAGGGACGAGGAGCCAGGGGCTTCGGGCCCAGGTCCTGCAGGGGCCACGCATGCCCCGCTGAGGAGCCAGGGCAGCAGAAGCCACGGCCAGGCAGGGAATAGGCAGGAAGGGCCAGTGCCTAGAGCTCCTTTCCTTGATCTGCTGAGAGGGGGCCTGAGAGCCAGCTGGAGGCTGGACGCAGGCCAGTGGTGCGATCCCCATCACCCCTGGCAGTAGTCACCCTTGGGGTGTGGGGCTGCCACTGACGGCCAGTTTATGCAGGGTGAATGGCTTCCAGGCAGGCCCTGTGGAAGCCCAGCTGGGCAAAGCTCAGAGGCCATGGTGGGCAGGGGCGTGGCTGGTTAGGGAGCGAGGTCAGGTGAGGAACCGGTGACCAGGGGCTGAGCAAGGGCTCTGTCCTGGCAGAGCCGCTGGTGGAGCTGGGCTCTGGGGCTGGGAGATGTTGGGGGCGGTCGGAGAGATGCACGGAAGGAGACGAGGCAGCTGTGGAGCTGGCTGGGGCCACGCAGCTCCCCCGGAGCCAGGCACACAGAGGAGCCGGGGCCTGACCGACCAGCCCTCCCACATTTGCACAGAGGTAGGCCTGGGCCCTGCCCGGGAGACTTTACAGTCTAACGAAGGAGGAACAGCAAACGAGGGGCTCAGCCAACAGAAGTTCACATCAGGGTGTCTAGGCCTCTCCCGGCTTCTGGTGTTTTGCCTTCATCTTTTTTTTTTTTTTTTTTTGGGCC
>NW_006784311.1:401445-421239 GCF_000442215.2 Lipotes vexillifer
GCCTTCCCTGCCTTTTGGTTTTTGTCCTTCCTTTTTTTTTTTTTTTTTTTTTGGGCCGCGTTGGGTCTTTGTTGCTGCGCGCGGGTTATCTCTAGTTGCTGCGAGCGGGGCCTACTCTTCGTTGCCGTGCGTGGGCTTCTCATTGCGGTGGCTTCTCTTGTTGTGGAGCACCAACTCTAGGCGTGCGGGCTCAGTAGTTACGGCACTTAGGCTCAGTAGTTGTGGTGCACGGGCTTAGTTGCTCCGCGGCATGTGGCATCTTCCCCGACCAGGGCTCGAACCCCTGTTCCCTTCATTGGCAAGCGGACTCTTAACCACTGCGCCACCAGGGAAGTCCCTGCCTCCATCTTCACATGGCACTCTCCCTGTGCACGTGTCTCTGTGTCCAAATGTCCCCTATTTATAAGGACACCAGGTCACACTGGATTAGGGGCCCACCCCACTCCTCATCTAAATTTCATTATATCCACAAAGACTCTATTTCCAAGTAAGGCCACATTCTGAGGTCCTGGGAGTTAGGACTCGAACACAGGACTCTTTGAGGGGACATGGCTCAACCCATGGCACTGACCGAGATAAACCAGATGGATGCGCGTATCCGCCACACTCTGGGATCTCGCAAGGACTGCACTGGCTGGAAGGCCCTTAGTGTTGCTGTGATGTCACACATGGCGGGGGGCAGCGGAAGCTGTACCCCACGTGCCTTGACTCCGTGCCTCATGCCCTCCCCCACCCCGAGGACGGCGGGCTCCCTGCCATCTGCACGCTCCCCGCCTGCTCGGGCGGCCTTTTTCCTATAGCAGGTGTTTCCAGAACACCAGTGGACATGATGTAATCAGCTCATGGCGGGCCTCAGGCGCTTGACACTTGGCTTCCGGGTGAAGTGGGCTGCAGCTGACGTTGACCTTCTGGGGCGCGTACCCGTTTGCTGGACTGTGGCAGAACAGGCCCTCCTCCTGGCCCCCTGCTCTCTGGTGCATGTCGAGGCCCTAGGGGACAAGGCAGTGCCTGAAACAGGCAGCCGGTTAGGGCTCTGGATACCAGAGCTCACCCTCGGGGCCCTGCCATTCCTCACCAAGAGATGGAGGATGGCATGTGCTGGGTGCGGGGGCCTCTCCGAGGCTGTCAGGCGGGCCATGGGTAAGGGGAAGGAGGCCCAGGCCGGCTTCCACGGCTGCTGCCTCTACAGGTGGAAGAGGGCATGCACCTGCTCATCACGGGCCCCAACGGCTGCGGCAAGAGCTCTCTGTTCCGTATCCTGGGCGGTCTCTGGCCCACCTATGGCGGCGTGCTCTACAAGCCTCCGCCCCAACGCATGTTCTACGTCCCCCAGAGGTGAGCAGCGGGGTGATGGGGCCACCGGCAGCTGGGCGGGATGGGGGGGAAGGGAGAGAGCCAGGGTCCCCAGGTCCGCCCCCACCCCTTCTGACCTGCGGAACCTGACGTCCCGGAGATGGCAGGGCCTGAGGCCCGGGCAGAGGACGGCAAGGTGCTGCCACCCCGCCCCGACCTGCTCGCCCAGCAGCTTCACAGCTGGGGGTGCGTGTGCACGCGTGAGTGCGTGTGGGCGAGTACCTGCACGTGTGCCGTGATGCGTGTGTGCAGCCTGAGTGTGCGTGCGTGTGAGTGGGTGGGCGCGGCCTTCCGGTCAGCACCCCTGGGGCAGGCAGGGCCCATGCGGAGCCTGCTCGAGAGCAGGGCATCGGCAGGGAAGCTGGGCCGCCCTTCCCTCGGCGGACACGTGGCTCTCCCGCAGGCCCTACATGTCTGTGGGCTGCTTGCGCGACCAAGTGATCTACCCGGACTCTGTGGAGGACATGCGAAGGAAGGGCTTTTCAGAGCAGCACCTGGAAGCCATTCTGGACATCGTGCACCTGCACCACATCCTGCAGCGGGAAGGAGGTAGGGGAAGGGGCATCCCACTCATCAGTGCCACACGGGACGCCATCGATCGATCGTCCTTTGTCCCAAGGCTCAGCTGGGGAACCTGCTGCTGCCCCTGCCCGTGCCTCCCTCCTGGCCCCCGAGGGATAGTCCCCGAGGGACTGCCCCAGCCAACATTCGCGAGTCCGAAGTGCTACGTGGCCTGGGGAGCCCGCCCCCTGGGGAGGACCGACAGGAAGCGCGCGGCCCCAGACGGCCTGAGTGCACTGCACTCGGGAAGGGAGCCAGGCCTGGCGGGGGCCATCCAACGGGGCACCCTCTCCAGGCTCTGGGCTCCGTGGCAGGCAGGGCCTCTTGGGCCAGGCAGGGAAGCGACAGGTCAGTTATGCATTTCAGCGAGAGGGCAGAGCACGGATGTGGGCGGGGCAGCCTGGAGCGTGCGGAGCAGAGGTGGAGGGGACGCCTGCCCACCCACGTGTCTGGCTCGAGCCTGGGCGGTGTGTCCCCTGGGAAGAGACCGCAGGAGGGAGGGACAGGCCGATGGCCAGAGAATGCATCACTTGGGGGCTTCTCAGGTTGGTCTTTAATTGCCTGTCATGCCCAGAGGGGCGGAAGAGGAGAGTGCGGCCCAGCTGTCAGTTTGGATTTTTATACTGAAAGCTGAGTGGCAGAGGTCCGAGTCCTACCCACGCTACCAAGTGGCAGCTTGACCTTGAGCAAAACCTGATCTCTTGAGATGCTTTCCACCTGTAGAAGGGGCCAGGTACCAGTCTCAACCTCAGTGCCAGCAGTAAATGAAAGAGTGCCTGTGAGGACCCATGGGGGCTCTGCAGGACGTGGCAGATGACTCATGAGAGTCCCTCCCAGGTGTCGTCACCTGTGCAGAAAGGGGGCCGCAGGCGGTGGATTCAGCGGGGCTGTTCCTCCCGGGCCTGCCCTGGTCCCTGCAAAGCTTCATCCCCAGCTTCCCCCTGGCCTGGTCAGGCCTCTTTTGCTCGCCCTGGGAGTGTACCCCTCCTCCTGGGCTGCACACACCCCTGAGTGCCTGGGGCCCCTGAGGCCGAGCCCCACTCCACAAAGGCCCCCAGGTCACTCTGCTATATGTGGCTTCCTTTCCCAAGGTCACCTCACAGTCCAAGGTGGCTGCTCCGGCATCACATCATATCCCAGGCCATAGAATGGAGAAAGTGGCAGGGGCGGGGTGGGGGTGCAAATCATAGAGTGAATGCCGTCTGTCCTTTAAAGAAAGTTCCAGAAGCTGCCACGTGTGTTAACACTTACACTTATACCCCATTGGCCAGAATTCAGTCCTGTGGTTAAACCTCTCATCAAGGCAAGCTTCGGGATTTCGTCTCTTTTGTGTGTGGCCACGTGCCCTGCCAAAACCTCTAGTTTTCTGGAAGGGCAGTGGAGGGAGCAGGCGAGGAGGCGTTTCTGATGAATCACCCACTTGCCTCCTGAGCCTGGCTGACGTGCTCCACCAAGCAGAGACGCATAGGCCTGGCGCTTGTGGGTGAGAAGCCTTCTGGAGAGCCCGTCGCAGCCATCCTTGGGGCTCTGCCATGACTGTTTGATGCCCACTGGCACTTCATTAGCACCCCATTAGGTCCTGTGTGAGTTCGCTGGCGCCACAGATTGGGTGGGGCAAATGACAGAAACGTGTCGTCTCCCAGTTGTGCAGGCCGGGAGGCCAAGATCCAGGGGGGTGGGCAGGGGCAGTTCCTTCTGGGGACCGCGAGGGAGGGTGTGTTCCAGGCCTCTCTCCTGGGCTTGTAGTTGCCGTCTGCTCCTTGTGTCTTCACGTCGTCTCTCCTCTGTGTGTGTCTGCGTCTCCAAATGTCCCCTTTTTATAAGGACACCAGTCCCATCGGATGAGGACCCACCCCCGTGACCTCACTTTAACTCGATCACCTCTGTAAAGACCCTGTCTCCAAATGCAGTGGCATTCTCATGTCCTGCGGGTGAGGACTCCCATGTATCTTTTCTTGGAGGGGATGTAATTCTGGCCCCAACCCTTTTGAACTATTCCGGTGTCCCAACAGACGGACAGGTACCCAGAGCACATGTTCCCAGTGGACAGCCCTTCTCCGAGTCACGTGTGCTGCTGTGTTCCGCTATTGTTGGTGGCCCGGCCCCTCCCACCACAGCCACTGCGCCTGGGCCCAGGCCCTCTGCCCCTGCTGCCCAGCCCTTGTTGAACTGAACAGCGACCTTTGTCTCCTGCCAGGTTGGGAGGCCGTGTGTGACTGGAAGGACGTTCTGTCCGGGGGCGAGAAGCAGAGAGTTGGCATGGCCCGCATGTTCTACCACAGGTGAGCCACGCTGTCCTGAGTGGTTGGGCTCCCTCGGGCACTGGAGGTCCTCCGAGCCAGCGGCAGAGACAAGGGTGCTGCCTGGGTGCTCCCAGGAGCCTGCTCGGCATCTGTGCTCCCTGGGAGCCCCTTAAGCGGGGAGGGCAGCGCCACCAGGAGGCCTTGCCCTGCCCCCCAGGGCCCAGCAGGGATGGGATCGAAAGGACAGGGGGTCAGCACGCAGGTCAGGCTTCCCGCCCCCACTGGGGGCTGGGGCCAGCCCAGGCTGTTGGGGCTGTTGGAGGGTCCACAGGCTCACCCACTCAGCCCCCACCCCCAAGGCCCAAGTACGCCCTCCTGGATGAATGTACCAGTGCCGTGAGCATCGACGTGGAAGGCAAGATCTTCCAGGCGGCCAAGGATGCAGGCATTGCCCTGCTTTCCATCACCCACCGACCCTCCCTGTGGTAGGTTCCCTCACTTCCGGCGAGCGACGCGCCCGTGGCTTTGCAGCTGGGGAGGGGGCGGTGCTGCCAAACAACCTCCGGCTCCCTCTCCTGGGACAGGAAGTACCACACACACTTACTACAGTTCGACGGAGAGGGCGGCTGGAAGTTCGAGAAGCTGGACTCGGCCGCCCGCCTGAGCCTGACTGAGGAAAAGCAGCGGCTTGAGCAGCAGCTGGCGGGCATCCCCAAGATGCAGCGGCGCCTCCAGGAGCTCTGCCAGATCCTGGGCCAAGGCCCTGGAGTCCTCCAGGCCGCTGCCACCTGACAGACGGCCCTGGCTCTTAGCCCTTGGCCCACGCCCCACACCAAGCCCTCGGATCACGTGAAGGAAACGGAGCGCCTGCCCACCAAGCCTTCCCCCCACCGCCCCGCTGCGGGCCCACCCTGCATGCTTTGCCGTCCTCCCAGGCCTCCCAGAGGACAGCCAGCGAAACCCGTGCCCACTTCCCAGCCCCACCAGACTGGGACCTGGGCAAGTGGATAGGGGAGAGGGGCCAGAGGCGCGGCCCCGCTCACAGCACCAGCCTGTGCCCAGGAGCCTTGGTGTTTGCAGGGCAGCGCCTCCTAAGTCTGGAGTCCCCCCATTCCCTCCTCTGCGGTCCCTTGGAGACATCACAGACAGTCCATCTCTCTATTGCCATCATCGCAGTGGCACGCCGAGGCTCCCGTCCCCCGGAACACGCTTACTGCCATAAAAACAGCCAAGTGGGCCCCGCTATGAGGCAGGGCCCGTCATCTGTGCCCCTTCTCCCCACGAGTCATCCCAAAGAGCCCTTGGGAGAAAGAATTGCACAACATTTCCTACCGAGCAATGACAAGAATGTAGTCCCCATCCCCCTCCGTCCCTAGCCCTCTCTCCTTCAGGCTAATTTATTGGATTCCTCTTTGTAGCCCTCTCCATCGCCAACATGAGCACCCTGCCAGTGGGGGAGGTGGCCTGGGCCCCCAGCCAGCCCGCTACCCCACCGGCCTACACTGCCAACCGCCAGGGCGTGGGTGGGGGCGGGGATGCTGGGGCTGCCGGGCGTGAGGGCACCGCTGTCCCAGTTCAGTGCCAAAGAGGGGTCAGTGGGGAAGCTGTCTCTGCAAAGACTGCCCCCACCGAGGGGGAGACCCCGCCGCCACGCCGCCGTGTGCCTTTCGGGCCCTCAGCCCTCGGGTCGGGGAACCTCCCTCAGTTCCTCAGTAAAAACCTCCTGTGGAAAGTGCAGTCCTGCCTCCCAGCGTCTTTGTCCGTCGGGGCTTGGGAGAGAGGCGGGAGGGGCAGCAGTGGCCTGCGTGGGGGGGAGGAGCCTTGATCCCACCCCCAGCCGAAGATGCTGCCCTGCGCGTCCTCCGGCAGACGCAGCCGTGGGCAGGCGGCATCAGCAACATCCCTCGAAAAGGATGGCTGAGCCGGAAGGGGACTCTGGACCCAGCCCGACCTTGTGCCGGGGTGGAGAGGAGGGGACCGAGGTCCCATCCACCCGTGACGGACGAGCTCCAAGAGAGATGCTGAGAGAAAACCAGTGAGCTGCCAAAGGGGCTGGCAGGGGACACGGAGGAGGAAGAGTCCTGAGCCAGCCAGGCAAGGAGCAGTGGGGACACAGTGCTTCTAGACCTCCTAGGCGGGGGGCGGGGGGACGCTTGTGCCGAGGCCCAGGGGTAAATCAGGAGCAAGATGCAGGATATCAATGCCAAGTGCAGGGGGGAGGGAGGGGCCTCACTTCCAGAGCCTGGCATTCAGAAGCAATGAGAAGCCACTGAAGGGTTTTCAGCACAAGATGGAAACATGGGATTCATGCTTAAAGGAGGCTGCGTGGAGGGTTGCCGGGAGGGAGGCAAGAGCACTGCGCTTGGCTCACGCACTGCTGCTGGGACAGAGGTGGGGCAGCCATCGTGGGGAACAGTGTGGCAGGTCCTGGAAAGCTAGGCAGAGTTCCCGTGTGACCCAGCGCTTCCACTCGGAGATGTAGACCCAAGAGAATGGAAAATAGATGTTCAATCAAAACCTTATACCCTGGGCTTCCCTGGTGGCGCAGTGATTAAGAATCTGGCTGCCAATGTAGGGGACACGGGTTCGAGCCCTGGTCCGGGAAAATCCCGCATGCCACGAAGCACCTAAGCCCGTGCACCACAACTATTGAGCCTGCGCTCTAGGGCCCACGAGCCACAACTACTGAAGCCCGTGCACCTAGAGCCCGTGCTCTGCAGCAAGAGAAGCCACCGCAATGAGGAGCCTGCGCACCGCAACGAAGACCCAATGCAGCCAAAAATAATTAATTTTTTTTTAAAGTCTTAAAAAAAAAAAAAAACCTTATACACAGGGCTTCCCTGGTGGCACAGTGGTTAAGAATCCACCTGCCAATGCAGGAGACACGGGTTCAAGCCCTGGTCCAGGAAGATCCCACAAGCCGTGGAGCAGCTAAGCCCGTGCGCCACAACTACTGAGCCTGCGATCTAAAGCCCACAAGCCACAACTATTGAGCCCGCGTGCCACAACCAATGAAGCCCACACGCCTAGAGCCCGTGCTCTGCAACAAGAGAAGCCACCGCAATGAGAAGCCTGCGCACCACGACGAAGAGTAGCCCCCACTCGCTGTAACTAGAGAAAAGCCCGCGCGCAGCAACAAGACCCAATGCAGCCAAAACTAATAGATAAATAAAATTCTTTTAAAAAAAACCTCATACATGAACATTATTAACAGTACTATTGATGGTAACCAAAAGTGGAAACAGCTCGAATGTCCATCAACAGATGAATGGACAAACAAAATGTGGTCTGTCTGTACAATGGAGTATTATTCAGCTTGACAGAGAAAGCAGACCAATGGGTGCCAGGGGCTGGATAGTGACTGCTGAACGGGGTCAAGGTTTCCTTTTGGGGTAATGAGAATGTTCTGGAACTACAGAGGTGATGGTTGCACAATACTGTCAGTATGCTAAATACCAACAAATGGTGCACTTTAAAAGGGTTAATTTTGTGTTATGTGAATTTCGCCTCAAAAAATAGATAATAGGTGATGGATACATTGATCATAAAGAGGTAGAAGTGACCAATGATTGATAGATAATAAAGAGAGATGATAGACTGGTGATGATGATAGATAGATGGATGGATGGATCACGGGTGAAGAGATGGAGAGACATAGACGAAGGAGCACACCACTTGACGCAACCCAGGCCAGACGTGCTGAGGCCTGAAATCCCAGATGCACTAGAGAGAATAGAAGAAAGTCATGCGGGGGGTACCTCAGACTCTGAGGGAGGGGACGGGTGGAGTGAGAGTCAAGGTGACCCCTGGGTTCTGGCTTGGGTGGCCGATTGGGCGATGGCATCCATTGCGGAAGAAGGGACAGGTCTGGGAGAAGGTGCTGCCTGATTAGTGCTTGCTGGGCCCAGGCCCTTGGCCCCAGCGGAAATGATGAGTAAGCGCTGGGAGGGTGTGGCTGGCTGAGAGCTCCAGACTGGAGGTGGTCCGATGGTGCATTGGCCAGCAGAGAGGCAGCTGGTGGTTGAAGAGACGCATGGACGCGAGGTGCTTGGTCTCTCATCTGGGGGATGGGAGATAGACGGCATTTTCTCTGAGTTTTTTTTTTTTTTTTAATTTATTTTTGGCTGTGTTGGGTCTTCGTTGCTGTGCACGGGCTTTCTCTAGTTGCGGCGAGTGGGGGCTACTCTTCGTTACGATATGCAGGCTTCTCATTGCGGTGGCTTCTCTTGTTGTGGAGCACAGGCTCTAGGCATGTGGGCTCAGTAGCTGTAGCACTCAGGCTCAGTAGTCGTGGCTCACAGGCTCTAGAGCACAGGCTCAGTAGTTGTGGCACACGGGCTTAGTTGCTCTGCGGCACATGGGATCTTCCCGGACCAGGGCTCGAACCCGTGTCCCCTGCATTGGCAGGCGATTCTTAAGCACTGCACCACCAGGGAAGTCCCTTAGCTGAGTTTTGAGGTTAGGATTTGTTCCTGATCCAGGACAAGTGGCAATATGGAGGGTTAGGAGGTGTTCCTCCATCTCTTCCCAAGATTGTGCAAGCCGTCCCTACCTGATAATAAATCCTTTTTTTTTTTTCAACTTACAAAGCTAGAATGGTTCTGTGGTCTGCCACCAAACCCTAATTGATACAAATGGAAACAGACCTACCCAGCGAATACCATTCAAAAGGAAGTTAGTGGAGAGAAATTAACATCAGACAAAGTACACCTCAGGGCACAAATCATTATTAGGAATAAAAGGGGTTGCTGCCCAATGATTAAAGAAATAATCCATTCAGAAGCATTAACCATTCTGAATGTGTGTGTAGCTGCCTAATGACAGAGCCTCAAATGTACATCAAACAAAAAGTTAGCAGTGGGCTTCCCTGGTGGCGCAGTGGTTGGGAGTCCGCCTGCCGATGCAGGGGACACGGGTTCGTGCCCCGGTCCGGGAAGATCCCACATGCCGCGGAGCGGCTGGGCCCATGAGCCACAGCCGCCGAGCCTGCGCGTCCGGAGCCTGTGCTCCGCAGCGGGAGGGGCCACAGCAGTGAGAGGCCCGCGGACCGCAAAAAAAAAAAAAAGAAAGTAGCAGTAAAAGGAAAAATTAATAAATTAGTAAATTCACCGCAGTAAATCACACTATCTCTCCCTCCAATTGGTAGCTCAAGCAGACAAAAATAGGAAGAATATAGCACAGATTGAACGCGCTTGATTAACAGACATCCCAAAACTAGAGACCACACACTTCAAATTCACCTTGAACACTTAATAAAGCCCCATGTTCTCACAACAAACCTCAGCAAAAGTGGGTGTCACACAGATCATGTTCTCAAACTGCAATAGAATAAAATCATAAATGGATAATAAAGCTAAAATTAAGTCCTCCCATATGTTTGAAAATTTAAATTTACAAATTTAAATTTACAAATACACTTCCCAATAACTGATTGGTCCAAGAAGAAATATAATGAAAATCTAAAAAACTGTTAGAACTGAACAACAGTGAAAACGCGACATTTGAAAACGTGTGCAGTGTAGCTCAAGCAGTACATAAGAGTAAATGCATAGCCTTAAAAAAGTAAGCTGAGCCCCAACCCAGGAAGTCAGAAAAACCACAGTAGAATAAACCCAAAGAAAGTAGAAGGAAGGAAATCACAAAGACAGCAGAAATTAATGAAATAGAAAAAACAAAGATCAATGAAACCAAAAGTTGGTTCTTTGAAATTAGTAAAATAGACACAAGGCTCTGGCAAGAATGAAAGGAGAGGAAAAGAGGGGTAGAACCACGGATACCATAGCCCTTTCCAACATAATGAGAGACTCTGGCTTAAGCATGGGAGCTTGGACAACTGTGCAAGAGGCTGCTAGATCACATATATTTCAATTATATATATATATATATATATATATATATAAAATCAGCTTTATGTATATGAAGCTGCTAGATGCTCACATCTTTACCCCACCTCATGCAGAAGACCAGACTTTACTCTCTGGCAAGTTAGAACAGAGGGTCTTTGGAAATGCAGATTAAAGCCACAGTGATATATCTTTTTATTCCCATCCACTGACTGATAGAAATTAAAAAGTCAGACAATACCAAGTGTCGGCAGTGATATGGAGTAGCAGGAACCTGTACACTGTGGTGCTATACAAACTGGTACAACCGCTCTGGAAAACAATTTGGTGTTATCTAGTAGAATTAAAGATGTACATATTTATGGCCTAACAAGGTCACTCTCTTGGGCACACCCTAGAGAAGGTCCTTCACAAATACCCCAGATTACATGTACAGGTCGTTCACAGGCAGCATTGTTTATCATAAGCAAAAGCCAGAAAAAAACCAGGTGTCCATTAACAGGTGAATAAACAAACTATGTTGCAGTCATATGATGGAAAACCATTCAGCAATAAAAATGAATAAACTCCAGCTAGATGTATCACACTCGGATGCATGTCACAAATGTAATATGGAACTAAAGCAACAGGTTACAGAAAAATACATCCAGTATGATTCCATTTATATAAATTCTAAAAACATAAAACCAAACTATATATACTGTTTAGAGATGATGCATATATGGGACAAGTAAGAAAAGTAAGGAAAGGCTAGTGGTTGCTTATGTCAAGGGAGGAACAGGGTATATGGGGGCTTCAGAGTCATTGGGAATATTGTCTTCTGGTTGACAGTAGGGACACGTGTAGCAACAAAGGATATAATAAACAGAGTAAAAAGGCCTCCTACAGAACAGGAGAAAATATAAGTCACGTATCTGATAAAGGGTTAATATCCAGAATATACAAAGAACTCCTACAACTCAACAACAACAAATCAAATTACCTGATTAAAAAATGTGCAAAGGGGGCTTCCCTGGTGGCGCAGTGGTTGGGAGTCCGCCTGCCGATGCAGGGGACGTGGGTTCGTGCCCCGGTCCAGGAGGATCCCGCATGCCGTGGAGCGGCTGGGCCCGTGAGCCGTGGCCACTGGGCCTGCGCGTCCGGAGCCTGTGCTCCGCAGAGGGGGAGGCCACAGCAGTGAGAGGCCCGCGTACCGTGAAAAAAAAAAAATGTGCAAAGGGGCTTCTCTGGTGGCGCAGTGGTTAAGAATCCACCTGCCAATGCAGGGGACACAGGTTCGATCTTCCCTGGTCTGGGAAGATCCCACGTGCCGTGGAGCAACGAAGCCCATGCGCCACAACTACTGAGCCTGCGCTCTAGAGCCCAAGAGTCACAACTACTGAACCCACGTGCTACAATTACTGAAGCCCACAAGCCTGGAGCCCGTGCTCCGCAACAAGAGAAGCCACCGCAATGAGAAGCCCACGCACCACAACGAAGAGCAGCCCCCGCTCGCCACAACTAGAGAAAGCCTGTGTGTGGCAACGAAGACCCAACGCAGCCAAAAATAAAATAAATTAATTTTTTAAAAAAAGATTGAAAAAAATGTGCAAAGGCCTTGAATAGACATTACCCCGAAGATGATATACAAGTGGCCAACAAGCATACGAAAACACGCTCAACATCACTAATCATCAAGAAATGTAAACCAAAGCCATAATAAATTACCTGACACCCATTAGAATGGTTGCTATTTTTTTAAAAAACCCAAAAAACCCCAGAAAACATCAAATAGTGTCAAGAATGTGGAGAAATTAGAAGTCTTGTGCACTGTCGGTGGGATTGTAAGATGGTGCAACTGCCATAGAAAACGGTAAGGAAGTTCCTCAGAAAATTAAATATAGAACCACCATGTGATCCAGCAATCCCACTTCTGAGTATATATCTAAAAGAATTGAAAGCAGAGCTATTTACATATCCATGTTCATGGCAGCACCATTCACGATAGTCAAGAGGCAGAAGCAACCTCAGTGTCCATTGACTGAGGAAAGGATGAACAAAATGTGGTCTATACACAAAATGGAATATTATTCCTCCTTAAAAGGAAGGAAATCCTGCCAGATGCTACAACATGGGTGACCCTTGATGACATTATGTTATGTGAAATAAGCCAGTCACAAAAGACAAATATTTCATGATTCCACCTACGTGAGGTCCCTAGAAGAGTCAAATTTATAGACACAGAAAGTAGAAGGGTGGGTGCCAGGGGCTGGGGAAAAGCAGAGTTGTTTACTGGATATAGCATTTCAGTTTTGCAAGATGAAAAAGTTCTGGAGATCTGTTTCACAACAATGTGAGTGTACCTAGCACTGCTTAACTGTACACTTAAAAATGGTTAAGATGGTAACCTTTATGTTATGTATTTTTTACCACAATAAAAAAATTGACTCAAGAAGAAACAGAAAACCTGAACAGTCCCATAATTATTAAGGAAATCGGCAATGTAATTTAAAATGTATGGATAGAGGGTCTGGTGGCTGCAAAAACAAGGAAGGCCTAGATAGTTTTACAGATGTATTCCATCAAGCCTTTAAGGAACTGATAATCCTTGTCTTAGATAAATTGTTCCAGGGAACAGAAAAAGAGGACGTGCTCCAAAAACAACAACAAAACCAATCCAGCCAATACACCACAACAAAGTTGAGTTTAGCCCAGAAAATGCAAGGGTGGTTTAACATTAGATAATCAATTAACACAACTGAACACACTAACTGATGAGAGGAGGAACATTCTGTCATCAACTCAGTGCTGTTTCTGAATGCGTTGGAAAAAATTCAACATGTAGCAAACTAGGACTGGAAGGGAACTGCCTTAATCTCATAAAGGTGCCTATAAACACCCTCTGCAAACATCTAATTAATGATGAAACCTTAAGAATATTCTCTTTGCTTCCATTCAACCTTGTACCGTCCAGGGAAGTAAAGTGAGAAAAAGAAACCATAGTTAAAAGGACTGGAAAAGAAGGAACAAAACAGTCATTCCTTCCAGATGGCAATGACCGTGTAAGTAGAAAACCAAAAAGAATCCACAGGGGACTTCCCTGGTGGCACAGTGGATAAGACTATGAACTCCCAGTGCAGGGGGCCTGGGTTTGATCCCTGGTCAGGGAACCATATCCCACACGCATGCCGCAACTAAGAGCTCATGTGCCGCAACTAAGGAGCTGGCAAGCCGCAACTAAGGAGCCCGCCTGCCACAACTGACACCCAGCGCAACCAAATAAATAAATAAATTTTTTAAAAAGCCACCTGGGCTTCCCTGGTGGCGCAGTGGCTGAGAGTCCGCCTATCAATGCAGGGGACGCAGGTTCGTGCGCCGGTCCGGGAAGATCCCACGTGCCGCAGAGCGGCTGGGCCCGTGAGCCATGGCCGCTGAGCCTGCGCGTCTGGAGCCTGTGCTCCGCAGCGGGAGGGGCCGCGACAGTGAGAGGCCCGCGTACCGCAAAAAAAAAAAAAAAAAAAAAAAGTCACCTTCCTTGGAAAAACATAAAAAGAATCCACAAAGAATTATTAGCCCTAATACAAGCATTTATGAGGTTGCTTGAGACAAAATCCATACGCCAAAGTCAATTCTGTTTCCTTTGTTGTACACCGGAAACTAACACAGTATTGTAAATCAACTGTAGTTCAAGTTTTTAAAAAGTCAATTGTGTTTCTATGTACCAGCAACACAATCAGAAGGTGAATTAAGAAGAAGATAGCATTTATAATGCCATAAAAAAGCAAGTCCGGGGACTTCCCTGGTGGTCCAGTGGCTAAGACTCCACACTCCCAATGCAGGGGTCCTGGGTTCGATTCCTGGTCAGGGAACTAGATCCCGCATGCCCCTTCTAAAAGATCCCCCATGCCACAACAAAGATCCCTCACGCGGCAACTATGACCCGACGCAACCAAACAAATAATAAATAAATAAATATTTTTTAAAAAGCAAGTCCCTAGTAACAGCTCTAACAAACACGTGATGTTCAAGTCCTTAGGGGAAAATGTATTGAAAGGATCTTAATAAATGGAGAGAGACGCTATGCTCAGAGATGGGGAAATGATATTTTAGAGATGACTAGTCTTCAAAGGGATTCAAAATTCAACAAAATCTCCATTTACCTCTTCAAAAAAATCCCAACGGTGTTTCCTGGAACTTGACAAGCTGTTTTTGAAACTTCTAAGGAAAACTAAAGGGCCTAGAATAGGTGACAGAATTTTGAAAGATGATGACCCCCTCCCGGTATCAGGGCTTGCTTGTAAAGCTGTAGTAAGTAAAACAGGGGTAGACAGAGAACTACATTCAACATCCTGCCATAAACCATAATGGAAAAGAATATAAAAAAGAATGTATATATGTGTATAACTGAATCACTTTTCTGTACAGCAGAAATTAACACAACATTGTAAATCAACTATGCTTCAATTAAAACATTAAAATAAAAAATAAGACGGGGGGACTTCCCTGGTGGCACAGTGGTTAAGAATCCGCCTGCCAACGCAGGGGACATGGGCTTGAGCCCTGGTGCGGGAAGATCCCACAGGCCGCGGAGCAACAAAGCCCGCGCGCCACAACTACTGAGCCTGCGCTCTAGAGCCCGCGAGCCACAACTACTGAGCCCGCGTGCTACAACTACTGAAGCCCGCGCGCCTAGGGCCCGTGCTCCGCAGCAAGAGAAGCCACCGCAATGAGAAGTCCGCACACCGCGACGAAGAGCAGCCCCCGCTCGCCGCAACCAGAGAAAAGCCCACGCGCAGCAATGAAGACCCAACGCAGCCAAAAAAAAGTCCAGCGAGGCATCACCATTTCACACCCATTGCACTGACCGAAAGTACGAAACTCAAAGTAAAAGTACTAAGTCCAAGTACCGGTGAAGATGAGGAGAAACAGAAATAAGTGTCTATACAGTGGCAGTGGGAGTGTCGTGTGGGCCACCAGCTTGGAAAGCAATTCCTCCACCCCTGGCAAACTCGGAGCGCACGTGCCCTATGACCCGGCGAGTCCCCTTCCAGCATCTAGAGAGCCCTGCCCTCAGCAAGGCCACCTCCCCACCCCTCGCAGGGATACAGATGGAAGGATCCCACGCAGCTGGGCGAACGCACCATCCACATGGATCGGCACAGATACATCTCCAAAGGCCAGCTGCGAGGGGAAGGAGACACTGGCAGCAGGAAAACAACAACACGACTCCCTTTGTGTAAGATGTTAAAACTCACAAAGCTCGCAAAGGTCCTTCACGGTTGTCACTGACTTCACACTAGGGGCTGCCTGTCTTCTGCCCGGGACCGGTGGACGCGGCCCTTGCAGGCCATACGCATACGTACTTATTAAAACTTGTGTTGCCTGGAGACAGATTTATTTTCTTCTGTGGAAAGGTAGGACAAATGTTCCCAGCACTGGGACTGAAGGCGTCTGTCTTTCCCGAAGCCGCTAAGGACACGTGTGTGCTGGGGTGGAGGCTGAGGACGGACACGGTGGAGGGGAGGGGCCCAGCCAGCCATGGGGCGGACAGTGCTTCCAGTCTTAGTGCTCAGAGGCCCTCCCCCATCACTCTCCCGACAGCCTGCCTCTCCCGGAGCTTCTAAATCCCTCCCTGGCCCCTTCTTGGGCACTTGGCCCCCCTTGGGGGAGGGGGGTGGAGCCCTCCGGATCTGCTGGGCCTTCAGGGTCCAGCTCGCTCACCTCCCCTGACGGCCCTGGTCTCCCGGTTCCCTCTTGTGACTCCCACCCACCCCCAGTGCTCTTCACCCCGAGCCAAGCTTCTTACGCTAAGACCCCACCAGCTCCATTGGCCACCTACTCCTGCCCTGTGGGCCCCTCAGTCCTCCCCTCCACTGGCACCCCTGCTCCACAGGGAGTGATGCCCCAGCAGAAAGAGCCCAGGGATCTCCTGGATCCTTCTGCGTTCGCCGCCTACACCCTGTCCACCGCCACGTCTCCTGGGTCCTGCTCCCCCTCTCCATGCCTACAGCCCCCCCCCACCCAGGTTTCCCCCATGCTCTCCACCCCTGGGCCACCAGCTTGCGCTTGTTCAAATGCAAACCTGTTTGCCAGCCCATGGCGAGCCGAGTCCAAGTTCCTCCAGACTTGCTTGCCAGCCCTCTGCAGCCTCGAAGCCCACCTCGACCAACCTGTGCTCCAGGTAGGAGAAAATGCCCTGTGGGCGTGGCACCTGCAGTCCCCATCTCCCTTCCTGCCCGATGCCTGCTGCCCTTCATGGCTCAGGGCCTCGTGGCCTGACGGTTAAGGGCAGGGGCCCGCGGTTGACCCTTAGCCTTACCGCTCACTAGCCCTGGGACTTTGTGCAAGTTTCCTAACCTTGCGAGCCGCAGTTTCCCCACCCATGAACCAGGGGAAATAACTGCACCCTCTCTGGGGTCATTGGAAGGACTGAATGAGTTCACGTACACAGAACACTTAGACCAGCCCTGGTACACTGGAGGATGACAGTAGGAGTAGCACCGTGTGCTTCAAGGTCAGCTTAAACCTCACTCCCTCTGTGATGCTCTCCATGATGCCCTGAGCACCCCTAGACTTGACTCCCCCTCCTTGGTGACCCACAGTGCCCTCCACAAATGGGCTGTCCTGGCAGTGGGGTCTCATCTGTTGGCAAGTAGTTCTGCCCCTGAGACCCGGGAGACTCTTGGGGCAGGTGGCAGTGGGCTTTGTCTCTGAACGGTGCCAGTGCCAGGGCCAAGTCTGGCGCTCAGTCAGTGCACTTCTTGGAAGGCTATGGAATGCCCGCCTGCCCCCACCCCCCCATGGGAGGGCACCGCCCCCTCTCACCTCCTCCGGGCAGGTGCGCGGCCGGCCCTCTGCCATGCCCACCGAGGCCGGCAGAGGGCAGCAGTGCCCTGCCCTGCGCCGTCGGGCAAAGGGGTGGGCGCGGAGGGGCTGGGCTTCCTGGGCCACCCAGGACAACTCGGGCTGGGAGCGATTGCATTGTGGGGAGGGAGACTGGGGCTCCTCCGGGACGCACTCCTGGCACCGCCAGCTGCTCCTCGGCCCGGCCAGTGGCCCGCTCAGGTAGGCAGGAGCCGGGGCTGGCTAGGGCGTGGGTTGCAGGGGCTGCCAGGTCGGGGTGGGGGGCGCCGCCTGGGAGCAGGGAGAAGCCAGGGGTCCACAGGCAGACTAGCCCGAATCAGGCAAAAGCGCTTAGGAACCAGCCCAAGTCCTGCGACGACACCTCCTGATGCCTGGGGGCACGGATCCCCCCAACCCCGGCCAAGGGGTGGCCCTGGCGCTGGGAGGTAGGGCTGCAGCTGCTGCCCCCAAATGCAAGAGCTGGCGCCTCTGGCCACGGGGCAGGGCACGGGGTAGGGAAGCGGCCCGCCTGGCTCCCCTCTCCTACAGCCACCCAACTGGCCCAGCCAGGTGGCAGCGAGCCCTGCGGCTGTCACCTCACCCTGGAGCCTGCCTGCTGCTACCGCACCCCGTGGAGGAAACGGGGAGCCTGACTCAAACACACCTGTTCCCACACCTCGGGTCACGGCCTGAGCCCTGCCGCCTTGGTGTGCGGACGGTGCCCTCTGAGGGAGGCAGAGAAGCCGGCCGCCAGCTGCCACTCCCTTCCCCACCCCACACGTGAAGGGGGAGATCCAGACCCATCCTGGGATGGTATTTCCCCGAGCGAGCGGGAGGGGGATAGCCTGCGACCAGTTGCCAAGTCTGAAGCTAAGGGCTGGGTTCCCAACCCCTCCTGTGCATCCTCTATGCCTCAGCCCCCTCCAGAAGCACCTCCGCTGGCACCAGACTGTACCTGGCACGACTTTGCCAGTCCCTGGGGGTGGGGGGGCGTGAGGGGAGAGGGTCTCCCAGGCGGGCTGCCTTGGCCAGTCTCTCCCCTGCCCCCCGCCTGGACAAAGGCAGGCATTGAGGTCAGGACTCGCCTCCAGCAAGGCGCCAAGGCTACCGAGGGTGAGGCCGGCTACGCAGGGGCGCAGGGCCCTGGCCCTCGCAGGGGGGCTCCGTGGCCCACTCTGCGCCCTTCACAGGGACCCCGGGGGGACACGGGGAGGAGCACGCTGGCTCGCACGGGGCGGGAGTGGGGGACTGGTTGTGTGGGTCTCATTTTTCTGGCTGAAGGAAGCCCTGTCCCTTTGTCCCCAGATCCCAGGGGGTGTCTCTCTGTGGGTGGGGAGTGGCAGGGAGCCCCCTGGTCAGAACAGCCTGGATGGGGATAGGAACACCAGATAGCGGGTCCCTGGCCTGGGCCTCTGGACAGAGGGGACATTGTTGGTGTGGAGGCAGGGCTGCCTTGGCCGGGCCACTATTGACAAAGCTGCCAGCTGTGGTGGAGCTCGGCTGCCAGGCCTCGGCCCCCCTGGCCTCCCTCCTCCCCCGGGGTTGAGTGTGAATGGAACCAAGCCTTGCCTGTCTCCCTCCTACTCAGGACAATGCCCCCCACAGCCATCCTGTGCCCGTCACCACTGCCCCGGGGGACGCCTCTGCTGCTGCCCTTCGCTGCGGTAAGTGCCTGAGTCCTACGTCCCCAGAGAACCCCCTCTGGGGCAGGGCAGGCAGATGAGGAGTGCGGAGGAGCCTGGAGCCTGGGCTCCCACGCGCTGCGCCTCCAGCTGTGGGCCGTCTGCCCCTCACCCGCCGCAGACACTGCCGCCGATACCAGGGTTCAGAGGAAACGGCCCTGTCCCCAAGCCTGGCCTGACCTTCCTGTCTGTATTCCCAAGATAAGGGCCCAGGGGCGTCCTCGGAGCTCTCCCCGCAGCTGGCACGCCCATGGGGGCCGGAGCTGGCAGGCTGCTGAATGACAGTGGGCCCACTCCTGGCTGGCACGTGCCCACACGCCCAGCTGTGCGGGACCTTGGCTCAACTCAGGACCTGGCTTCTACCCCGTCTTTGTGGCTCTGTGCCGGGGTCAGGAGGAGGGAGGCGTGAGGGGCCATCACGTCCCAGGGACTCGTGGCGCGTGTCACCTGGGCACCGCAGGAGGCTGCTGGGCAGCGGCTGCTAAGGCCCCTGGCCAGGAGGTGAGCTGGAAGGCGCAGCAGAACCCTGGATCGGAGCCTCCTCTGGAGGCTAGGGCCCCGCCCTTCCCCTCAGGGCTCAGCCTTGGGCCCCAGATGGGTGGGGCAGGGAGCCCATGCCCGGCTTCTGGCCTGGACGTCCTTTCAAGCTCTCCTCTCCCCGCCCGCCCTCTCCCGCTGCCGTCTTCTCACTCCACCGACCCCCCACATTAACCCTACCCGTGCCAGTCCCGGTGGACCCTGGCTGCTGGGGCTGCTGGGGCAAGGGACAGGCCTCCCCCAACCCCCTGCACCCCGGGTTGTCTCTTGGTGCCCCCCAACTCCCCCATCCCCGCTCTGAGCACCCCCAGCTCAGTCTGGGGCCCTCCCAGCCCTCTGTTCTCTGCTTCAGCCCTGGCCACCGGCCCCTTGCTGTCTCTGGGGCAGGCAGCGGGGGTCTGGCTCTCTCCTCTCTTCCGCTGGCTTCCCAGGGCAGCTTTTCTCTCCCACCCTCGCTGGCCCTCAGGCCCTGGTCTCTGGGCTCCTGTCCCCTTTCCCCTCGCCCTCCGCCGCCCTGCACCGCCCCCGGAGAAAGGCGCTCCCCACCCTCCGCCCTGCTCTCCTTTCTGTGGTCTCTCCCCGCTCTGCCACTCAGTCCTTCTGTTGGTGTTCCTGTGGCTTTTCAGGATCTGCCCCCTTCCACAATCTAGATGCATATAGAGTAGATGAAGGAAATTCCTCGCGCATGCGTACACCCCGCCCCCATCTCCTGGGGACTCTCCGTCCGTCCCCCCCCTCCCCCCCCCCCCCACC
>NW_006784311.1:425823-436511 GCF_000442215.2 Lipotes vexillifer
GCCTCCCCCAAGCCCCTGCACCCCGGGTTGTCTCTTGGTGCCCCCCAACTCCCCCATCCCCGCTCTGAGCACCCCCAGCTCAGTCTGGGGCCCTCCCAGCCCTCTGTTCTCTGCTTCAGCCCTGGCCACCGGCCCCTTGCTGTCTCTGGGGCAGGCAGCGGGGGTCTGGCTCTCTCCTCTCTTCCGCTGGCTTCCCAGGGCAGCTTTTCTCTCCCACCCTCGCTGGCCCTCAGGCCCTGGTCTCTGGGCTCCTGTCCCCTTTCCCCTCGCCCTCCGCCGCCCTGCACCGCCCCCGGAGAAAGGCGCTCCCCACCCTCCGCCCTGCTCTCCTTTCTGTGGTCTCTCCCCGCTCTGCCACTCAGTCCTTCTGTTGGTGTTCCTGTGGCTTTTCAGGATCTGCCCCCTTCCACAATCTAGATGCATATAGAGTAGATGAAGGAAATTCCTCGCGCATGCGTACACCCCGCCCCCATCTCCTGGGGACTCTCCGTCCGTCCCCCCCGTAGTCCAAACACTTTTTAAAATTTTGTTTTCTGTCCAGTTGGAAAGGAAATACATGATTGACTTTACTTCATCATTCACATAGTCCATGTGGAAAACATTAGGGCCGTGAACTCCCCCTCCCCTTCTGTCTCTGTCTCTCCTGGATTCTCCTTTTCCTCCTGCACCCTCGTCCTCCATTCCCATGGCCGCCCTGACTCGTGCCTTCCTGCCCGGCCTCCCCCAGGGCCCCGCGATGGCGCCCCGGCCTCCGCTGGGCGCCTGCCTGCTGCTCGTGCTGCCGCTGCTATGCCCACCACTCGCCCCGACGCGGGCACACCGATTCCCGGCGCCCAATACCACCCTCAACCGCTTGGCGCTGGCCCCAGGCCGGGGCGCGCTCTACGTGGGCGCGGTGAACCGCCTTTTCCAGCTCAGCCCCGCGCTGCGGCTCGAGTCGGTGGCCGTCACAGGCCCGGTCCTCGACAGCCCCGACTGCGTGCCCTTCCGGGAGCCAGCCGAGTGCCCGCAGGCCCGGCTCACCGACAACGCCAACCAACTGCTGCTGGTGAGCGGCCGGGCCCGGGAGCTGGTGGCCTGCGGGCAGGTGCGGCAGGGAGTGTGTGAGAAGCGGCGCCTCGAGGATGTGGCGCAGCTGCTGTACCGGGCCGAGGACCCCGGCGACGGGCAGTTCGTGGCTGCCAACGCCGCGGGCGTGGCTACGGTGGGCCTGGTGGTGCCCGGGCCAGGCCGGGACCTCCTGCTGGTGGCCAGGGGCCTGGCGGGAAAGCTGTCGGGCGGGGTGCCACCCCTGACCGTGCGCCAGCTGGCTGGGCCACAGCCCTTCTCCAGTGAGGGCCTGGGCCGCTTGGTGGTGGGCGACCTCTCCGACTACAACAACAGCTACGTGGCGGCCCTCGCTGACGCTCGCTCGGCCTACTTTGTCTTCCGCCGCCGTGGGTCCCGGGCACAGGCCGAGTACCACTCCTACGTGGCTCGGGTCTGCCTGGGGGACGCCAACCTCTACTCCTACGTGGAGGTGCCCCTCACCTGCCGGGGCCACGGCCTCATCCAGGCCGCCTCCCTCGCCCCAGGCGCCTTACTGGGGGCGTTTGCTGCCGGCCCAAGGGGGGCGCAGGCGGCCCTGTGCGCCTTTCCCCTGGCTGACCTGGACGCGACCATGGAGCGGGCCCGGCGCCTTTGCTACACCACGGGCGGCCGGGGCCCCGGCGGCACGGAGGAAGCCACCGTGGAGTACGGCGTCACATCGCGCTGCGTCACCCTGCCGCCCGTGAGTGGCTGGGCCCGGGCCTCACCCCTGCCCTCTCACCTGAGGCTTTCCGCACCGCACCGCCACCTGGCAGCGGCTCCCGCCTCTCCCGTGGCCTCGTGTTGCCCGGCCTGCCACCCCGGCCCTGTCCCTCTGTGGACCTGCAACATCTCTCTGACCAGGGCCGGGGCTGCCACACGTAGTCCTGGCCGAGGGCAGCTGGACGCTCTCATGTGACAATCGCCTGTGACCTCTGCTTTAGAGGATGTCAAGGAGGGGCCCGCTCGTCTGAGTCTCCTCGGCCAGTCTCTTCCTCTGTGCGGTGCAACCTTGAGCCCTTCTCGCCTGCTGCCTTGCCATCCTGTGCTGACTGCAGCTCTGGGCCCAGGGAAGGTAACTCGTGCCTCTTCCGGGAACTGAATCCCCCCTCTCCGCCCCTGCAGGACTCCCCCGAGTCATACCCCTGTGGCGATGAACACACCCCGAGCCCCATTGCGGGCCGCCAGCCCCTGGAGGCGGGGCCTCTGCTGCAGCTCAGAAACTCCATCAGCGCAGTCGCAGCCCTCCAGGCAGACGGACACACGATAGCATTCCTGGGGGACGACCAGGGCCAGCTGCATAAGGTAAGGGCCTGATGAAGGCGGGGCGGGCCATGGCCAGACCCCCGGTCCCAGCCTCAACGCTGCCAGGCCGGGCCCGGCCTCAGTGGTCTGACTGGATGCGCTCCTGCCCTGTGGTGGCTCACAGAAGCCCCGTGAGCCACCGTTTCCTTCCACACCTCTCGGCCTGTGTCCTGCTGGCAGGTCGGAAAGCCAGGCCACACACTGATGGCTGGCTCCCAGATGTGTGGCTTAGGATGCCTCCCAGGCGGCCCCCACTTCTCCAGCTGATAAGAGGAGACTCTTGCCTTTTCATGACCTGCTTGTCTCCCCACAACTGCCCTTCCTCCCCTGGCACCCAAGGGCCCCACTCAGGGTGGCTCTGCCCCCCTAGCTGGGTGAGGCTGAAGCGAGGAGGTGACATGGGCAGGCTGGATGCCCATGGGCCTGCCCCACCCTCCACAGCACAGCGTGGCCGCCCTGGGCTGGCAGGAAGGGGAGACAGCTCCGTGGGCCGGGATGCTCCCCGGGGAACCCCAGCCGGGACAGCACCTGCTCCGAACGGTTAGCCTGTGGCCATCTTGAGAGCGGGCCTTGGCTCGGCGGTCTGGCCCAGCCCTGCCCTTGTCATCCCCCCAGGTCTTCCTCAATGGCACCCGAGGCCAGGTGTACCACTCACAACAAGTGGGGCCCCCGGGCTCGGCCATCAGCCCCGACCTGCTGGTGGACAGCAGCGGCAGCCACCTCTACGTGCTGACTTCCCAGCAGGTGAGGACTGTCCCCGGGGTGGGGGGTGAGCACACGAGGCCCGAGGCCCTGCAGCCACCACCTCCGTACCCCGCCGCCTGTCCAGGTGGACCGCTTACCCGTGGCAGCCTGCCCCCAGTTCCCCAACTGCAGCAGCTGCCTCCAGGCCCGGGACCCCCTGTGCGGCTGGTGTGTCCTGCAGGGCAGGTGAGTGGGGTCCGCTCCCGGAGCACTTCTAGGTGGGCCAGGAGGCCGGGTCGTGTCCCCGAGGTGGGACGCGGGGCCGTCGCTGAGTCCCCCCATCCTGCCCTGCGTGCCCAACCGAGAATCTGGTGGGCATCCCCTTCCCCCCACTGCCCAACCTGTCCACTTCACCTCCCCCCAGCCCCCTCTGGGCCAGGCCTCCATCACCTCTCTCAGGTGTCCCCTGGCCCACTCCAGCTCCTCTCCAGCCCACGCTCCACACGGCGGCCTCAGGAATCCCTCACGGCAACCCTAAGCCAGGTTCACGTGCTCATGTGCTTGGCCCCTTCCTCTCTGAGCAGAGTCCCTTTCACCCCCACTGCTTGCTGCGCTCCAGCTGGGCCGTCCTCCCAAGCCCCTTGCCGCAAATCACCCAGGGAGCCTGAGTCCCACACAGGGACCCAACGGGCCCCTGCCCCACAGGTGTACCCGCAAGGGCCAATGCGGGCGGGCAGCCCAGCCCAACCAGTGGCTATGGAGCTACGAGCACGGCCGCTGCCTGCACATCCAGAGCCTGCTGCCGGCCCACCATCCCCGCCAGGAGCAGGGCCAGGTCAGATGCCTGCCGCCGCCTGCTGGGGCGGGGGCTGCCCCGTCTTCCTCCTCTCCCGCTGCCTCTGCTCCCAACCCTCCCTTGCCCTGGATCCCTCTCCCTCAGCGAGCTGGGCCCCCCAGGAAGCCCCCACCTGCTGTGCTTTCCTCGCATGCGTCGCAGGTCACCTTGTCTGTGCCCCGGCTGCCCACCCTCACCATGGACGAGTACTTCCACTGTGCCTTTGGGAACTATGACAGCTTGGCTCACGTGGAAGGGACCCACGTGGCCTGCGTCACCCCTCCCCAAGACCAGCTGCCGCATAACCCTCCAGGCACAGGTGAGGGGCCCCCGGGGCGAGGGGCAAGGGGGGAGCCGGAGGGGCAGGAGCCACATGGCCGCCCCTGCCACCACCATGCCCTCCCCTGCCACCACCATATGCCCCTCCCAGAGCATATCACCTTGCCCCTGGCCCTGATGTTCGAGGACGTGGTCGTGGCTACCACCAACTTCTCCTTCTACGACTGCAGTGCCGTGCAGGCCTTGGAGGTGGCTGCTCCGTGAGTGCCGGGCCCAGCTGCTGGGTAGGGGTGGTGACTCCCGATGGCGCCCCACCTGAGCAGCCCCCCGTCCCCCCAGGTGCAGTGCTTGTGTGGGCAGCCGCTGGAGGTGCCACTGGTGCCCCCAGAGCAGCCGCTGTGTGTATGGGGAACGCTGCCCGGAGGGCGAGAGGACCATCTACAGTGCCCAACAGGTGGGCGGGCCCAGCCTGCTGGCTTCTCTTCACCTCCGCCGTGCGCCCGCCCTACCCCGGGCCCGCCTAAGGCCCCTCGACTCCTAAAGCGCTAAGGGGTCTCCTTCCCCCAGGTGGACACCCAGGTGCGGGGCCCAGGGGCTTGTCCCAGGGTCGAGGGCCTGGTAGGCCCCCTCCTGGTGCCTGTGGGCTGGGAGAGCCGTTTGGCCCTGCGCGTGCGGAACCTTCAGCATTTCCGGGTGAGCATTCCGGTGGGTGGGGACAGCAACAGCGGGGGAGGGGCAGTGGTAGCGGCTGACAGTGTCCAGGATGCTGACAGAGCCCACCCCCAGGGCCTGCCTGCCTCCTACCACTGCTGGCTGGAGCTGCCCGGAGAACTGCAGAGGCTGCCAGCCTCCCTGGAGGAGGTGGCTGGGGACGCCGGCCTCATCCACTGCCAGGCGCAGCAGGTGGGCAGCTGCCCCATAGCCTCACCTGCCACTGGACGCCTTCTGCAGCCCTTGCTTGTCCCGGGCCCTCAGGGGCTCGCCCCCTTCAGCCTGTCGTCACTCAGGAGGCCTGCTGTGGGCAGGCCTGGGCATGCACAGGAACGTGGTGCCCACAGCCCCTGCTGGGAGATGCAGGGGCCCTGAACAATGGCACCCATTCTGGGAGGAGCAACCTGGAGGAGGCGGGCGGGGGTCAGGGGGTGTCCCGAGTTGGGTCGGGCCTGACCCCGCCCTCCACCCACAGTTCCAGCCCTCCATGGCCCAGTGGGAGCTCCCCGTGCCCATCTACGTCACCCGGGGCGAGGGCCAGAGGCTGGACAATGCCCGCACTCTTCATGGTGAGCCTGGGGGCGGCACAGCAGGCAGGGCAGGGTGTGCAGCCGGGGGAGGCGCCTCAGCGCACCACCTGACCTTCCCTAGTGACCCTGTACGACTGCGCTGTGGGCCACCCCGACTGCAGCCACTGCCAGGCAGCCAACGGGAGCCTGGGCTGCCTGTGGTGCAGCCACGACCAGCCCACCTGTCGCTACGGGCCGCTGTGCCCGCCTGGGGCTGTGGAGCTGCTGTGTCCCACACCCAGCATCGACACGGTGAGCCCCCAGCCCCCCACCATGGCCCAGCCTCTCACCTCATCCCCCATCCCCCATCCCGGTCTGCCTGGCCCCGCCCTGCCCCCCACTGTCTTAGCTTTACCAGGGTCAGCGCAGCCCTGCCCCAGGCCCCCAAACCCTAGCAGCTGTGTCCCACCTCGGTCTGGTCGGCTGGCCAGGCACCCCCCGACACCGCAAAGGAGGAGCGAGTTTCGGGCATCCCATCACCACCCTTCCCTGTTGCAGATTGAGCCCCTGACCGGCCCCCCCGAGGGCGGCTTGGCCCTCACCATCCTGGGCTCCAACCTGGGCCGGGACTTTGCCGACGTGCAGGACGCCGTGAGCGTGGCTGGCCGGCCCTGCAGCCCTGACCCCTCTCTCTACCGCATCTCTGCCCGGTGAGGCATCCTGGCAGCCGGGGGCGGAGGGACGCCCTCCCAAGGAGGCCCTCAGAGACTGGCCGCCCAGAGAGAAGGGAGGCTCGCAGCCAAGAAACGTGGGCCCGGGTCAGATGCGCCGAAGGAAGATGAGGCCGGGGGAAGGAAGCGGGGGCTGGCAGCGAGAGGAGTGGAAGGGGTGGGCTCTGGGCAGCGGCTGGCAGGCGGCCTGTGGCTCCCGATGGGCGAGGGCCCGGCCCACGGGGGTCCTGAGCAGCTATCGGGCCTTCGCTCTGCAGGATTGTGTGTGTGACATCTCCTGCCCCCAACGGCACCGTGGGCCCAATCCAAGTGGCCGTTAAGAGTCGGCCACCGGGCATCTCAACCCAGCACTTCACCTACCAGGTCAGTGCCCACCCAGGGTGGTCCCCACAGAGGGGGTAGTAGAAAGAAGGGGCAGGAGGGCAGTGACACCTACGTGAGGATTTCCAACTTGACCTAAGGTTAGTGGGAAGCGTCACCTCACGTCCAGGAGGGAAGCCACGCGATCCGAATGATCGTTCTGGCCACTGAGTGGACGGTGGGCTGTGGGCAGTGGTGGGATGGTAAGGACGCTGCCCACCGGCCGCTGTCTAGGAGGGAGGCAAGCAGCGGAAGCAGTGGGTGCAGCGGCCACCGGATGGCCAGGGGGACCACTCGGGGATGCAGAGCTGTCAGGACTTGCTGCCCACCTGGCTGCCTGCGGGCAAGGGGATGGGGGAGAGCAGGGATGCCTCCAGGTGCCAGCCTGAGCCCTCGAGACTTGCTGGGGCCAGAGAGCCCGGGCTGGGAGCAGTGGGTGCAGGGGCAGGTGCAGCACCCCAAGGAGGTGACTGGATCTTAGGGCTTAGAGTTGCGGGGAGGGGGGCTTGAGAGGTGCAAGCCGCGGCAGAGGACGAGGAGATGCAGTGAGGAGCGAGGTGGGGCAGGGCGGCTGGCAGGAGAGCTGCAGGGCTGCAGAAGCTGGGCACAGGGCTTCCGGAGGGAGAGAAGGGTCTGCCGTGGCCCAGGAGGCAGAGCTGAGAAGTGGGCCTCCACGTGCCCCAGCTTTCCCTGTCCCCCAGGACCCCGTCCTGCTGAGCCTGAGTCCCCAGTGGGGCCCCCAGGCAGGGGGCACCCAGCTCACCATCCATGGGCAGCACCTGCAGACGGGAGGCCACATCAGTGCCTTTGTGGGCAGCCAGCCCTGTCACATGTGAGTCCCTCCTCCTGGCCCCGGCTGGTCGCTGTCAGCTGGGGATACTCCCTACGGGCCCCAGCGTCCCCTTGCGTACAGTGGGGGCGATGAGCTCAGGGCTCCCCAAGGCCCCCGTGAAAGTCCCAGGTTCACGGCTGCCATGCCCACCCCAGGGGTCTCTGCCCTTGGTGAGGGAGGCAAAGCAGGCCTCTGGTGGGGAGGCCGGGCTGAGGCTAGAGCCCAAGATGCCAGACACCTCCCCACCCTGCAGAAGGGAGCCAGTGTGTCCTGAGACCATCGTGTGCCACACCACGCCCCAGGCCAGCCCAGGAGAAGCTGTGGTTCGAGTGGTCTTCGGCCATGCCCAGCGCATGCTGCTCGCCAGCCCCTTCCACTACACCGCCGACCCCCAGCTCGTGGCGGCGGAGCCCAGCGTCAGCTTCCGGGGGTGAGGACCTGATCCACCTGGGGCAACCTGTGCACCCTGCCGGGAGGCCGGACAACCAGGACTGGACTGGGCTGCCCGCCGCCCCTGGTCCTGCTGAGTGCTATCCTGGCGCAGGGGCGGGCGGCTGATCCGAGTCAGGGGCACGGGCCTGGACGTGGTAGAGCGGCCCCTGCTGTCCGTGTGGCTGGAGGCCGCGGAGGAGACGGCTGTGGCAGTGCAGCCCCGGGACCCGACCCCCAGGGGGAGCTGTCGGGCCCCCGCCGCAGCCCCCCAGGCTTGCACCCAGCTTGAGGGGGGCCTGCTGCAGGTGAGGCCCCACCAGCAGGTGACGCCGTGCCCCGCGAGGGGGTGGGGTGGCCCCCACGTCCCTGGGAGCGAGTGGGCAGCCCCAGCTCACCCTGCCTCGTCCTGGCCCCGCCGCCTCGCAGTGCTCCACCGTCTGCTCTGTCAACTCGTCCAGCCTCCTCCTGTGCCGGAGCCCTGCAGTGCCGGACGGGGCCAGCCCACAGCGCGTCTTCTTTGCCCTGGACAACGTGCATGTGGACTTCGCCCGCGCCAGTGGGGGCCAGGACTTCCTGTACCAGCCCAACCCCCGCCTGGCCCCGCTCAGCCGCGCCCGCCCCTACCGCCTCAAGCCAGGCCACATCCTGGACGTGGAGGTGAGGCCTTCTGCCGGCCGCCGCTGCGCGGGGGCTGCGGGCACCAGCTGGGTGGCTCGACTCAGGCCCCGGATCCGGCTTCCAGGGTGAGGGTCTCAACCTGGGCATCAGCAAGGAGGAGGTGCGCGTGCACATCGGCGATGACGAGTGCCTGGTGAAGACTCTCACTCTCACCCACCTGTACTGCGAGCCGCCCGCGCAGGCCCCGCGGCCCACCAACGGCTCCAGGCCCCTGCCGCAGTTTGTGGTGAGGCTGGGCCCCGGGGGCCGGGCTGGGCGGGCGGAGCGCTGCAGGCCGGCGCTCAAGAGCCCTGCGTCCCCACCGCAGGTGCAGATGGGCAACGTGCGGCTGCCGCTGGGCCCCATCCAGTACGAGGCTGAGCCCGCGCTCTCTGCCTTCCCCGCGGAGGCCCAGGCGGGCCTGGGCCTGGGCGTGGCCGTGCCGATCGCCGCCGTGCTCCTCCTGACCCTCGTGTACAGGTGAGGGGGCCGCCCTGCCATGCGCGCACCCGCGTCAACTCCCCTCCTCACCTTTGGAAAGGGTGGCCCACGGCAGGCCTCTGCGCAGGCGGCCATCTTGGCTCAGTGGCCTCGGCCCAGGCAGTTCTGGTCCAGTGGCTGACACCTGGCCCCTGGGCCGCAGGCACAAGAGCAAGCAGGCCCTGCGGGACTACCAGAAGGTTCTGGTGCAGCTGGAGAACCTGGAGATCGGCGTAGGCGACCAGTGCCGAAAGGAGTTCACAGGTAGGGAGCGGGCGGTGGGGAGGGGGTAGAGGGCGGACCTGGGCCTGAGCTCACACCTCGGTGGCTCCTGGCCTACAGACCTGATGATGGAGATGACTGACCTCAGCAGCGACCTGGAGGCCAGCGGGATCCCCTTCCTGGACTACCGCACGTACGCCGAGCGCGTCCTCTTCCCCGGGCGTGGCAGCTGCCCGCTGCAGCCCGCCCTCGAGGGGCCCGGGGAAGAGGGCTGCCGCGCACCGGTGCGCCAGGGCCTCATGCAGCTCTCCAACCTGCTCAACAGCAAGCCCTTCCTTCTTACGGTGAGGGCCGCGGGGGCGGGCGGTGGGCCTGGGCGAGGAGGCGGGCCAGGCAGCAGGCGTGGGCTCAGGCGTGGGAGGACACGTGAGGCGCAGGGCTTCCCGGGGTGAGTGCCAGCACCCCCTCCTCCCGCCTAGCTCATCCACACCCTGGAGGAGCAGCCCAGCTTCTCCCAGCGGGACCGCTGCCTCGTGGCTTCGCTGCTGTCCCTGGCACTGCACGGCAAGCTCGAGTACCTGACCGACATCATGAGGACGCTGCTCGGAGACCTGGCTACCCATTACGTGCAGAAGAACCCCAAGCTCATGTTGCGCAGGTTGGCCTTGGCCTGACCGGTCCCGGCAGCAGGGGAGCTGGCTCCGTCCAGCCTTGTCCTGGAGTGGGTGGGGCTGGGAAGCCCCGGGAGGCGGGCTGGGTCCGGAGCCGCTGGTGGGGAAGCAGATGGGCATCCTGAGCGGCGAGCCGGGCACAAAGGGTGGCCAGGCGGAGCAGCTCTGCCCTCCCGCTACCGCCTGCCTCAGCCTGGAGACAGGGTGGCCCTGCAGCAGCCCCTCTGACCCGGGGCCCGCTCCCTGCAGGACGGAGACTATGGCGGAGAAGCTGCTCACCAACTGGGTGTCCATCTGCCTCTACGCCTTCCTGAGGGTGAGGGCCCCTCTCCCCTCACGCCATTCTGGGGCTGCTGCCTCTGGCCTCACTGATCTGCGCCCCCATTCTGCCCAGGGGCCTCGGGCTCGAGGGCGGGGGGCCGGTGAGGGGAAGGCTACGTACATTTGCCCGGCTGGATGTGAAGCAGAGGCCGCTGTCGTTGCCTGCCGTCCATCTTCGCTCCGTGCAGCGGGCTGCCCCCCCTGCCCGCACCGCCCACCGGTCCCCCAGCTGACGCCAGCCCTTCCTGGTGGTTGCAGGAGGTAGCGGGTGAGCCGCTCTATGTGCTCCTGCGGGCCATCCAGTACCAGGTGGACAAGGGGCCCGTGGACGCCGTGACAGGCAAGGCAAAACGGACCCTGAACGACAGCCGCCTGCTGCGGGAGGACGTGGAATTCCGGCCCCTGACGCTGATGGTGCTGGCTGGCCCAGGGGTTGGTGGGGCTGCGGGGGGCAGCGCGGCGCAGTGCGTGCCCGCCCGGGTGCTCGACACGGACACAATCACCCAGGTCAAGGAGAAGGTGCTGGACCAAGTCTACAAGGGCACCCCTTTCTCCCAGAGGCCCTCAGTGCATGCCCTAGACCTCGGTGAG
>NW_006784311.1:436555-439302 GCF_000442215.2 Lipotes vexillifer
TGCTGGGGGGCTGGGGGCATCTTCCTGGATGTACCTTCCCTTGGGGACATCCATCATTTCTTGCAGGAGCTTCCAAGTCTAAAGAGCTTATTATTCTCTCCTGTACCATGTTGCTCTTGGGACTGTAAATCAAAAATTCCATCTCGCAGAAATCCTCGATTCTCACGCAGAGGAGAGAAAGAGAGACTCAAAGTTGGTTTAACCTCCCTGACACTGGGTCCCCCCAAGAGTGGCGCTCAGGCCTGGCTGGTCACCTAACCCTGTCGGACGAGGACCTGACCTCAGTGACTCAGAACCGCTGGAAGAGACTCAACACCCTGCAGCACTACAAGGTGCCGGGCAGGTGGGCGCTGGGGGCAAAGCTCCCACCTCGGGGTCAGCCAGGGAGGGAGCCCAGCCTCTGCTCCCCTCCCCGCCAGGTCCCGGATGGAGCCACGGTGAGGCTCATCCCCCAGCTGCACAACGGAGGCGCCGTCTCCCAGAGCCCGGCCCCGAGCTGCCCCTCTGGGGAGAGTGAGTCCCGTGGCCCAGCCGCGCCAACCTGCCCCTGAGTTCGAGGCGGGCAGGCCGGAGTCCTGGTCATGCTGTCTGCCGTGTCCAGGTCTCCCCAAACCTCGCCAGCGGGGAAGCCACAACTCCAGGCTGAGCCAGGGGCCCGGGGTGGACGAGGGTGGCAGCGCGTCCGGGTCGGGGAGCTCCAGGGCCGCAGGGTGCTGAGCAGAGCAAGCCCCTGGGCTGCCACCCTGTCCTCCACATCTCTCTTACCCTGCGGCCCTCGGTGCCCCCCACCCTGCCCCACCTCACCTCACCAGGGAAGCAGGCTGGGCCTCCCCGGCCGGCGGCATGAACGTGCGAAGGACTGAGGCCCGGCTTCTGTGCCCTCAGACGTCCCCGCGCTGGAGGACGGTGAGGACGGTGGGGTCCGCCTCTGGCACCTGGTGAAAGTCACCGATGAGCCAGAAGCAGCGAAGGCACGGTGCAGCCTGAGGGAGCCGGAGCGGGAGCGGACGCGGGCCAAGGCCATTCCAGAGATCTACCTCACCCGCCTGCTGTCCATGAAGGTAGGCGGGCCGGGGAGCTGCGGCGACGGGGCAGCCCCACCCGCTGAGGCAGGCTGCAGCTGGCCGCGGCTTCGAGGCGCACACACCCTGCCCCCCCATACCACCCGCGCCCTGCCTTCTAGGGCACACTGCAGAAGTTTGTGGACGACGCCTTCCAGGCCATCCTCAGCGTGAACCGGCCTGTGCCCATCGCTGTCAAGTACCTGTTTGACTTCCTGGACGAGCTGGCTGAGAAGCACGGCATCGAGGACCTGGAGACCTTACACATCTGGAAGACTAACAGGTGCCTCGCCTGCTGCCCCTGTGCAGAGAGGACGCTGCCAGGGCGGGGGCGGCAGGGCCGGGACAGAAGCCCAGGCCCGGTGGCCTTCGCCCTGGGTTCCCGGCCGCCCCCGCACGGCCTCGCAGGCCAGCTCCCCGCATAGCTTAGGGCCGGGGACCAGGCTGAGGGTGGGAGCCGGGGCAGCCCACTCATGCCGCGGCTGACCCGTGTCCCCAGCCTACTTCTGCGGTTCTGGGTGAACACCCTGAAGAAACCACAGCTCATCTTTGACGTGCGGGTGTCGGACAACGTGGACGCAGTCCTCACTGTCGTTGCCCAGACCTTCATGGACTCCTGCACCATCTCGGAGCATAAAGTGGGCCGGGTGAGGGCAGAGGAAGAAAGCCTGGCGGGGGAGCCACGGGGGCTCGGAGCAGAGCCCTGGGTGGGGCTGGGGGGGGGGGCACGAGGGGCACAGTCAGAAAGCCAGGGCAGGGCTCCCCAGCTCCCGCTCACGCCCACCCCCGCCCGGAACAGGATTCCCCCGTGAACAAACTGCTCTACGCCCGGGAGATCCCTCGCTACAAGCAGATGGTGGAGAGGTAGGTGTCGGGGTGTCACGGACGAGGGAATGGGTGCCGCCTGCCCCTAACTCTGTCCCCTCCTCCAGATACTACTCCGACATTCGCCAGAGCTCTCCGGCAAGCTACCAGGAGATGAACTCGGCTCTGGCCGAGCTCTCGAGGGTGAGGCCTGGCCCAGAGGGTACACCCTTCCACACCTGGGGGGGGGGCAGAAGGGAAGGGGGAGGCTTGGCTCGAGGCCCAGGCTGGGGCCTCAACCCCCGCGTGCTGCCCCCAGAATTACACCTCCGCTCTCCACTGTCTGGAAGCTCTGCAAGGACTCTACACCCACATCCACAGGTACTACGACCAGGTGAGGCCCCAGGGCACTCTGGGGGGAGGGGCACGCCTCCTGGAGCCCGGAGCCCAGAGGGAGGCCCCAGGAGTCTCCCTGGGGGCGGGAGGAAGTGTTCAGGCCCAATCTGGGCAGAGGAGAGGAAAGGCCCAGGTTGGGGAAGGGGCTCGGCATCCGTCCAGATTCCTCAGGGAGCTCTGGCTCCCCAGGCTGCTACTGAGATGGAGCCAGGGCAGGGCGGCCGGTAGGCCGAGGGCCAGGGCCTCAGGCGGGCTGGCCTCCTCTGCCCTGGTAGATCATCAGTGCCCTGGAGGAGGACCCTGTGGGCCAGAAGATGCAACTGGCCTGCCGCCTGCAGCAGGTTGCCGCCCTGGTGGAGAACAAGGTGACTGACCTGTGAGCTGGGCAGCAGCAGGATCTGCCATCTCAATGCCCTGGACAGAGCCTGGATGGAGCCGGCGACACAGGAGCGGCCAGCAGAGAGCGGGAGCGGCTCCCTGCTGCCT
>NW_006784311.1:439353-461651 GCF_000442215.2 Lipotes vexillifer
CCGCTTCCCTCCTTCCCCGCCTGGGCTTCTAACTTATAGCCATCCTTTCTCCCTCCCCCTTCCCCACTGTATTTATGTGCTTGCTGGAGCATCACATCTGGAAATAAAATAGAAATGTCTTTTTAGAAGAAGCCCAATGCCCAGCCCCACCTTCGCCTGTGAGTCTCTTCAGTGCCCCAGCACAGCCCTCTCCTCGGCCCAGGGCTACTGCCTCTGCTACCTGAGAAGAAAAGGACTCCGAGGCCTTGCTATCCTCCCTCCCCTGACCCCTGCGGTAAAGGTGCCCCTGCCCTCAGGCCCCCATCTATGCCATCCCATCCTCCCAGTCCTTTCCTTGGCACAGGGATGTAGAACCAAGTGTCGCCAGTCACTACCAGGCCCCCTCCGCTTCCCTCTGACTCCGACAGTCCCCAGCTGGCCTCCTGGCTCCCCTCTTCGCCCCCCAGCCCTCCTGGGAGCAGCCAGGGTTCCTTCTGAAGAGCCAAAGTGCCCACCGGTCTCTGCCGGAAGCCCACAGTAGTGCCCACAGGCTCGGGGGGCTCCTTGGCCGCCCAAGGCCTCCCCTCATCTTCCCCACCCACGCCAGCCACGGAGGTCTCCAGCCCATCCTGCTGCCTACCTGGAGGCTTCCCCGCCCACCCCCTTTCTGGGGACCCGATTCTCTTTCCTGGTCCCTTGGATGGGGTCCCAAGGTCACAAGCTCCAAGGGCTCTCCGCCTGACCCGGACATCTCTGCCACTAGCCCACTAGAGCTGTGGGCTTACTTGCTTCCCACTTGAGGGCCCCTGAGGGCAGGGCCGGGAAGGACAGCTCCCTACGCCTCCTACGTGGACATGTGCACGTGTTGGAGCCAGTAAGCAAGGCAGGGCTGGGCCGCAGGGAGCCGGGAGAGACCGTGCAGCACTAGAGTCCTGGGCGGGCCATCCCCAGGCCGTCACTCAGGCCCGGCACCTGTGGTGGGAAGAGCTGCCCGCAGCTCATGCCCCTGACCTTTGCCTGGCCAGGGCCCCCAGCGACGCTACACTGAGGGACAGGAGGGCCCCAGCCTGCCTTGGGGATCGAGGAGCCATCGGAAAAGCGGGGACCCAGCAAAAAGGGGGCAGGGAATGAGATACCTGTGGGAATGGCAGGGATCGCCTCTGGGAAGGCTCCCCCAAGGGTCAAGCAGGAAGCCAGAGAATGTTCCCAGAGTGTCGCCGGCACCCTAGGGCATGTGAGAAGGGTTTCGAAAGCCCGGCCTGCCATGCCCACAGTGCCCTTGTGTGGCTGTCCCCATCAGCGGGCTCTGGAATACAGGGATTCAGTCTGAGAACCAGGTCACCGCCACATGCCCACTCAACAGTCCCCTCTGCCAGCCCTGAGGTGCAGGGGCTCAGCCTGGGGCCCGGGTCATCACATCCCTGCGTGGGTGGCCCCCGTGGCCCTGGGGTGCAAGGGAGCTCACCGTGGAGGATGTGTCACACCGTGTCCGTGGAGTGGTGCCCTCTGCCAGCCCTGGGGGGGGGCGGGGGGCCTCGTCCTGGGGGCTGGGCCCTCCAAGGCCGCCGTCGCCGCCCCCTCCCCGCTGCATACCTTGCCCACAGCCGAGCAGCTGGGAGGCTATTTATAAAGGCGGGTGAGATCAGCGGCCGAGGCTATAAATGCGCAGGCCGAGGCCGGGCCCCACAGGAGCAGCCGCCCGGGGCGCCGGAGCCGCGGGCAGCGCTGCCGGGATGAGCACCAGTGCGCTGGGCGGCGGCGGGGACAGTGGCAGCAGCAGCAGCAGGTAGGGCTCGGCCTGGGCAGTCGGGGCCCCTGGCGCCTCGCGCGCGCGCTCACCGCCCGCCCACCCCACCCACAGCTCGCAGGCCTCCTGTGGGCCCGAGTCCTCAGGATCTGAACGGGCCCCCGCCGCGCCGGCGCCACGGATACTGCGGGGGCTGCTGGGCTCCGATGACGAGGAGCAGGAGGATGCCAAGGACTACTGCAAGGGTGAGGCCTGCCTCGGCGCCGCCCGCGGGGAGGGGCCAGGGCCGGCCCACGTGGGCCGGGCAGCGGCGGGCCGCGCTGTCCCGGGCACGGGGAAGGCAACACCCCCACCGCGCCCGACGGGCTGCCTTTCCCAGGTGGCTACTACCCCGTGAAGATCGGGGACCTGTTCAATGGGCGGTACCACGTGGTGCGCAAGCTGGGCTGGGGCCACTTCTCCACCGTCTGGCTCTGCTGGGACATCCAGTGAGTGCCCCCTCCACCCCCCGAGGCCCCACGCCAGCTGGGGTCCTGCCCTCAGGCACCGCTGAGGCCACGGTGACGGCCCCGTGAGTCTGGCCGGTGCCGGCAGCCGACGCGGGTCTCGGTGTTGCAGACGCAAGCGCTTCGTGGCCCTCAAGGTGGTGAAGAGTGCAGGGCATTACACGGAGACAGCTGTGGATGAGATCAAGCTCCTGAAATGTGTGAGGCGCCTCCCTTACCGGCTCCCAGCGCCCCAGGAGCCGCCCAGGGCCTGGCAATGTGGGTGCGAGGCCTGCCGGGGCTCCGCGGGGTCGGGGGGGGGGCAGGGCTCCCGGAGGGGCAGGCTCCAGCTGGCTCCGCGGAGTGGGAGGACCCGAGGAGCGGGCAAGGGCGGGCGGCAGCCTCTCTTCCAGCGGGGCCCAGCTGGGGCGGGAGGGAGGCCCCCCACCCCGGAGGGGCCGCCCGGGGAGCAGCTGGCGAGGGGCAGGTTGCAGCCGTCTGTGGCCCCTTGGCTTTTGCTCCAGGTCCGAGACAGTGACCCCAGTGACCCCAAAAGAGAAACCATTGTCCAGCTCATCGACGACTTCAGGATCTCAGGGGTTAATGGAGTCCGTATCCTTCATAGGCTGAGCAAGCAGTGTGGCAGCGCAGGGGCCAGCTGGCTCACGCCTTCCCAGCTCCTAGGGCCTCAGCTTGCTGATCTGCACGATGGGGGTTCATCCCTCCCTTCCAGTGACACTGCGAAATATCTCCATCACCACTTTGGGGATTTGTGTTTCTGTGTGGGGGGCAGGGAGCGGATAACCAGGTTGGCACTGGCTGTCCACGGGCATTGCTGGGTTACCCCCAGGTGGGAGGGCCCACCTCTGTGGCAGTGCCTTCCCTTTCGGGGGGCTGTCCGTAGGCTCTTTGGCAGACTTGGGCGTAGGACTGGGGATGGGCTGAGAAACCCGTCCATTCCTCCAGTGCCCTCTCCCTAGGGTGACCGCGGAAGGTACTGTCCCAACTGGCACACCTAAGAGTGGCAGGGACACTATGACACCGGGATGGCAGCAATACCGGGACCTCCCAGACCCAGCTCTGCACTGCCTGAGGCTCACTGCTCCCCCGCCCCAGCTGAGGGTGGGCAGGGCCTGTGCAAGGCTGCTTGCCCACTGACTGCCCTTCACTCCCGGCCCAAGACGTGTGCATGGTATTGGAGGTCCTAGGCCACCAGCTCCTCAAGTGGATCATCAAGTCCAACTACCAGGGCCTGCCCGTGCCCTGTGTGAAGAGCATCGTGAAGCAGGTGAGCAGCACGCGTCTGGCCGACAAGCGCTGCGAGGCGGCCTGGGCAGCGCCGGGGGAGCTCAGGAGTGGCTCTCCCCAGGTGCTGCGCGGCCTGGATTACCTCCACACCAAGTGTAAGATCATCCACACAGACATCAAGCCTGAAAACATCCTGCTGTGTGTGGGCGATGCGTACATCAGGCGCCTGGCTGCTGAGGCCACAGAGTGGCAGCGGTCAGGGGCCCCGCCCCCATCCCGTTCCACAGGTACCAAGAGCCTGCGTGGGGCGGGGCGGGGCGGGGCGGGGCGGGGCGGGGCCTGTGGGCCTCAGCTCCTGCCTGAGTCTCGGTTCCTTTCTGTCACTCCATGCTCTGCCTGCCCCACACCCCAGTCAGCAGTGCCCCCCAGGAGGTCCTGGTAAGTGGGGGCACCCCTCTTCCTGGGCCTCACCTTCCTCAGCCTCTCTGGTTCCACCCCTTGCCTGCCTCTCCACCCTCCCCAGCACTCCTGCAGTGGCACTTCCAAGCGTCTGGGTGGCCTGGATGCGGATGATACGCAGAGTGGGCCACGTGCCCCAAACTGCCCTGGGTGGCTGCTGGGCTCGCCCCTGCCTCAGTGGAAGGACACTGCGTCCGAGGCTGGGAGGGGCTGGAGCGGCCCCTAGGGGAGGCTGGCACCCACAGGCAGGCCTGCTGGTTCCTCCCCAGCCTCAAGCTCTGGGGAGTGGCGGGCAGGAGGGGAGACAGGAGGCGGGTGAGGGGGTGCTGCCACGCCTGGTGTCCCTGGAGCCCCCGGGCCCACAGGCCACAGGCAGAGGCTCGGGCTGCTCAGGGGATGGGTGACGGGCACCCCGGAGTGACCCTGGCTCTAACGGCAGACCGGTAAGCTGTCCAAAAACAAGAGAAAGAAGATGAGGCGGAAACGGAACCAGCAAAAGCGGCTGCTGGAGGAGCGGCTTCGGGACCTGCAGAGGCTGGAGGCCATGGAGGCGGCGGCCCAGGCCGAGGGTGAGGGGCCAGGGGGGCGCAGGGCCGCCTGGCACGTGCCGCAGCGGCATCTGCTCACACACCACCTCCGCCCACCTCCCCAGACTCTGGCTCAAGACTAGAGGGCGGCAGCGGCTCCACCTCCTCTTCCGGCTGCCACCCTGGGGGCGCCGCGGCCGGCCCCTCCCCAGCCGCCTCCCCCGCCCCCGCGGGCAGCCGCAGCCTCAGCCCCAGCAGCTCCCAGACCTCAGGCTTCTCGGGCTCCCTCTTCTCCCCCGCCTCGTGCTCCAACCTCTCAGGCTCTTCCAACCAACGCGAGACCGGGGGCCTCCTGTCACCCAGCAGTAAGTCAGGCATTGGCAGGCAGCCGGTGGGCGGGGCCGGGCCGGGCGGGGCCGGGCCAGCTCAGTCTCTCTCCCTTCTCTTGCCTCCCCAGCACCATTTGGTGCCTCCAACCTCCTGGTGAACCCCCTAGAGCCCCAAAATGCAGACAAGATCGAGATCAAGATCGCAGACCTGGGCAACGCCTGCTGGGTGGTATGAGCGGGCACCCTGCTATGAAGGAGGCAGCACAGGCCTGTCCCCAGGGCTCCCCGCTTGACCAGACCCCTCCCTGTGCCTGCCTGGGGCTGCAGTCCCAGGGCTGAGCCGAAACCAGCACCGGGCCCCGCCTGGTCAGCAGAGCTGGGCCCACGGCAGGGGGTGGGGGGCCACAGGGAAGCGGCCAGCCTCAGCCTCAGGTCGTCTGGCCAGACCCTCGGGACATCTGGGGACGCTGAGGCTCAGAGTGAGCCCCGCTGTGCTCCTTGGGTGCACGGCCCAGAGGAGGTGGGAGGCGAGAGGCGGGCAGCGAGGGGAGGCCAGCCATGGCCGCAGCTCGTCCCGGGCTCCCCTTGCCTGCAGCACAAGCACTTCGCCGAGGACATCCAGACGCGGCAGTACCGGGCCGTGGAGGTGCTGATCGGCGCCGAGTATGGGCCCCCGGCCGACATCTGGAGCACGGCATGCATGGTACACCCGTTTGGGCTGCCCCCGCCCAGAGCTGGCCCACCGGCCGCAGCCTCACCCTCTCCCCCTTCCAGGCCTTCGAGCTGGCCACTGGCGACTACCTGTTCGAGCCACACTCCGGAGAAGACTACAGTCGTGATGAGGGTAGGGGGAGGCAGGCCCCGGGCTCAGCCTCAGGGTCTCCCGGCCGCCCGGCTTCCTCCCAGCCCCCTGTCTATTCACAGACCACATCGCCCACATCGTGGAGCTGCTGGGAGACATCCCCCCGGCCTTTGCCCTCTCGGGCCGCTACTCCCGGGAGTTCTTCAACCGGAGAGGTGGGACCGAGCGGGCGCAGGCCACCTGGATGTAGGGGGCGGGGCAGGGACCTTGGGTTCTGAAATAGGGGGAGCAGGGGGTCCCAGATCAGAGTCCTCCCTGGTGGAGCCTGACCTAAGGCCCGCCGGCCTGCCCGCAGGAGAGCTGCGGCACATCCACAGCCTCAAGCGCTGGGGCCTGCGCGACGTGCTCGTGGAGAAATACGAGTGGCCCCCAGAGCAGGCAGCGCAGTTCAGCGCCTTCCTGCTGCCCATGATGGAGTGCGTCCCCGAAAAGCGGGCCAGCGCAGCCGACTGCCTCCAGCACCCCTGGCTCAACCCCTAGGCCCGGCTGGTGCTCTGGGCAGCTTGCGGGGTCCTGGCTGCCCCCGACCCCCAGCCCTCAGTGCCTTCAGGGAAAGCAGGACGGCTCCGCCCCACCCACCCTGCTGAGTGCGAGCTTTCTCACACACCGCCCGCCCCGGCAGGGCAGACAGATACCCGGGGCCGGGCCTGCCTTTCAGAATTCGTTCTGCCCCCACCCTCGCAGAGGGCCCTCTGAACAGGAAGCGTGCTGCCTATTTTCTTAATAAAGTGTGACTGAAACACCAGCGTCCTGGAGTGACAGAAGCATGCGGCCAAGGGCTGGGGCAGAAGTGGCTTTATTCTGGGTCCACCCACCGAGCCACTTAGGGGGATGGGGGCGCGAAGGGGATCTAAAGGGTGGGCCGAGACAGTCCCGAGGACGGCCTAGGCCTCCACGGCCCGGCCGTTGATGACGCGGATATGGCGGATGATGTCCTGGATGGCTTCTGACGTGGTGCCCCGGCCCCCGATGTCTGGGGTGTGCATCTGCAGGAGACAGGCAAGCTTGGGCACACAGTGGGGCCCGGCCAATACCTGCACCCTAGCCTACAGGCAGCCCAGGGCTGCCCACAGTGCCCCGTGGCCTGCAGGGGATGGAAGCGCCACCAGGAGGGCAGTAATACCAGCTAAGGCCCCAAAGGCCCACTCTGCCTGGTACAACCCCCCACCTTGGGGGCAGCACAAAGTGCCGGGTCGCCATTTCCAGCCCCTCAGTCGTCCTATCAGCTCAACCCGGGCTGGGGTGGGAGTCGGACAGGAGGCAGGTGGGGGGAGCCTCACATTTTCATTGTCCATGGACGCCAAGACGGCCTTGCGGATGGAGGTGGCGTAGGAGTGGAGCCTGAGAAAGAAGGGCAGACTTGGGTCCTCGCGGCCTTGGGCACGGGCCGGGGGGCCGGCGGCCCGGCATGGAGAAGCCACTTACTTGAGGTGGTCGAGCATCATGCAGCTCGCCAGCAGCGTAGCCGTGGGGTTGGCGACGTTCCTGTTGGCGATGCTCTTGCCTGTGTTCCTTGTAGCCTGGAGGAGGCGAGACGCAAAGGAGGGGCTGGGAAACACGAGAACGTCGAGTGTACGCTGCATTTGTGTAAAGTGTCCAGAATAGGCAAATCCGGACACAGAAAGCAGATGACTTTGGTGCCAGGGGCTGGGAAGGGGGAACAGACAGTGACAGCCACAAGTACAAGATTTCTTCTGGGGATGATGAAAACGTTCTGGAATTAGAGAGTGAGGATGGTTGCACAACTCTGAATATCTTAGAAACCAACGAATCGTACACTTTCAATGGGTGGCCTAGGAAGTCTGTGAGCTATAACTCACGAAAGCCAGCGGCCCTGGCACTGCTGGCGGCACTCACCGTCTCAAACACGGCATACGCGTGGCCGTAGTTGGCCCCAGCGACGAGGCCGGGGCCCCCGACCAAGCCCGCGCACACGTTGTTGACGATGTTACCGTAGAGGTTGGGCATCACCATGACGTCGAACTGCTGGGGCCGGGACACCAGCTGTGGGGCAAGGAGGGGAGAGCCAGCACCCGGAGCACGGGCAGCCCAGGGAGCCCAGGGCAGGGGCCGCGCAGCATGGCAGCCTAACTACCTGCATGGTGGTGTTGTCCACGATCATATTCTCGAAGGTGATCTGGGGGTAACGGGCTGCCACGGCCCTGCAGCACTGGAGGAAGAGCCCATCGCCCAGTTTCCTAAGGGGGATGCAGGACACCAGCTTGGCCACTGCAACCGTCAGCTGGAGGGACGGGGCGCGCAGACGCCACAGAAGGCTGGGTTCTAAACTACAACCAGGGCCGTCTGCGGGACGGGCAGAATCCCGTTCCACCTCCCCTAGGTGTGCACTGCGGTGAGGCCACAGCTGGGAAACGGGCAACAGGGCGTAGTCCCAGGCCCCGAGTCCCAGAGAGCAGGCCCAGGCAGCAGCGCGGAGGCGCGAGGCGGGGGGCATACATGATGTTGGCCTTGTGTACGGCCGTCACTTTCTTGCGCCCGCTCTCCCGGGCCAGCATGAAGGCATACTCAGCAATGCGCAGCGACCTGGCCTCGGTGATGATCTTCAGGCTCTCCACCACCCCTGCCACACTCTGAGAAGGGGACGAGGGAAAAGAGGCCCACGGCCTGTCTGAGCCTGCCCTCTAGCACGAGGTTCCCCTCGGGCACGGCGTCCCTGACCAGCGCCCTAGCCGAGTTCACGCCCGCCAACACGCCCCCACCTCATGCTCCAGGCTGCTATACTCGCCCTCCGTGTTTTCCCGGACGATGAGGATATCTATGTCCCTGTGCCGCGTCACCACTCCCGGCAGGCTCTTACAGTGGATGACGTTGGCGTAGAGGTCCAGGCTGGTGCTAGGGGCGCAGAGGGAGCAGCAGCCGGCAAGTGCAACATCTCTCTGCTGGCACTCCCACCCCTGCCAAGCCCCCAGCCCGTGCACTTGGCTCTCACCGAAGGATGTTGTTTCGGGATTTGTGGGATGGCGGCAGGTTGTGGTTTGTTTCAATATTGCCTGCAGGACAGAAACAAGACCAGCAGGCTGGAGAGGGCACCCCAGGCTCAGCTGTACCACCACATCCCCCTTTCTGACCCAGGGGATGTGTGCCAAGGGTGACTCCAACAGAACACAACAGCTTCCGGCGGCAGAGGTGTTTCATGGAACACTCTAGCGTAACTTGCAGCGTGAGCCCCACGGGGGCAGAGGGGCATGTGTGTCTGTGCATTTGGTTCACTGATGGGCTCCTGGCACGTAGCATGCACTCAATAAACACTGGACGAATGAATGAATGAACAAGGGTTGGCATCTGGCCAGAAGGTCTTGCTAGACCCTGGGTGGGGAACGGCAAGGCCAGGGTCTAGCTGGACAGAAGTGACCCCTCTTGCTCACTAACAGGCACCAACGAAGGGACCCTGGCCAGGGTTAGTGCCAGGCCCTGCGTCAAGGAAGCACAAGAGCTGCAGCTCCGAGGCAGGCAGGGGTTTGCCTGGAGGAGCCCACAGCTTCACCTTGGCTGGGACCAGGGCCCCCAGAGGGCCAGCAGCTGCTGAGAGAAGGCAGTCAGAGGGTGCCAAGTAGAGAAGGGCTTGCTCAGGGCCCCCAGGGCCGCCGGCCCTCCAACTCACACCCTGCCTGGACTTCCTTCACCCAGAGTGCCTTGGGCACCCTGTAGTTGACATGGCTGCCCCTCCACGTGACTGCCAGGGCCTGGGGCTCTAGCCAGGTTCGTCTTTGCTCACTCACTCCTCACACAGAGCAGGTAATGGTCTAAAGTTTGCAGAACGAGTGATGGAAACAGTTTAAGGACCTGGACCAAACCAAGGCAAACTAAGAAAGGGTAAAGCTCCCATCTGTAACATCCACAGCTGTGCCAACTGGAACCAAGGCAGCAGGCAGAGGGTTAGAACTGCATCTCTGTGACATGTGGTTTGTGAAGAAAGACTCTGAGGGTCAAAGCTGCCTCAGGAGGGAAGAAGCGGGTAGAAGGGGGCCCATCCCTGGACAGGCTCCCGCAGGGCCTAGTGCCACCGGGACCTCAGAATCGCAGCATCAGTGGGGCCCCAGGGACAAGTGTCAGCTTGGAGGTGAAAGGAGTCACGTGCGGTGCCCCATCCTGGCCCCCGAGCTCACCCTTCAGGGCCACGCGGTTCCGCCGGATGGCCATGATGGCGTTTCGGATGTCCTCCTCGTCGGCGTTGGAGCTCACGTGCACCTCTTCGAAGTCCACAGGCACACACGCGTGCCTGGGGCAGAGCAGGGTCAGGGCGGCGGCCCCAGGCCTCCGTCTGGGAAGCCTGCCTGGACCACTGGGTGCAGAGGCCTCTCCCGTGCTGCTGCCCACCCTGCCCTGGCTCTGGCTGAAGGGAGACTGAGCCCACCTGCGCCAGCTGACAGGCATGCACTTACACTCCACAACACTGTCAGTGGGGCTGGTTCCACCCTCCCCATGCCCGGGCCAGCCTGCTAGGATCGCAGACACTGGGACAAAAGGCCTCCCACCACTGGCTCACTGCCCCTCTTGGCACAAAGTTCTCAGGGTCCCCCTGGCTGGGCCCAGGGGCTCTGTACCTGAACACAGACTTGACGTGTAACATGAGCTCTGGCCCGATGCCGTCCCCTGGGATCATGGTGACCGTGTGCCGCCCACCATACTTAGCCGACGGGGGCTAGAAGGACGGGGAGGCCTTCAGTTCCCTTCCTCCCTCCAGCACTGACCCAGTGGGAAGGCACACTGGGAGGCGCCAGCTTGGGGTACCACACCCCTACACCCTGCCCCACCCACCCCAGACAGGGCTGCTCACGGCGGGGGCGCTCCTGGGTCACGAGGACAACAGCAGAAACAGGCCCCGTCCCCGCCTGGACTCGGGTCAATCCCAAAGCAACTAAAAGCCCCAACCTAATCGGCAGATGAGAAGAACACTCACAATCGTTTGTTGCTGGAGGCGGGGCGGGAAGGAAGAGGACACAGATCAGTCAAGGTTGGAGCAACAAGCTTCGCTGGGGACTGGGGCTGTTTCCCTGGGGCGCTGTCTAGCACGGCTCAGGGGAGAAGGGGTGGGCGAGCTCTGCAGACTGCACCTCAGGGGGAGAGACACAGAAGGGCAGGGAGCCCAGAGGCACGACACACGCGCGTGCACGCGCGCACGCACACACACACCTCTGCACACACACAGGCGGGCACACGTGAACATCAACACACGCACATGCATGCACACACTCGGGTGGGTACTTACTGAGAAGCTCCTCCGGGGGGCTTCGTGGGCACCTAGAACCTGGCAAAGAGAACCCAGACGCTAGTGGCTGCCGTCCAGCCCAGAAAGCCAACTTGGCAAAAGGGCCAGCCGAGCTCCTGGCAGGGAAGGCGAGCGTCCTCACCGCGCCCAGACAGGCCCTGCGCCTCACCCGTGCACCACTGTCTAGCGCACAGCAGCACACAGACCGGCCCGTCGGAGCACCGCGGAGGGTCGCTACAACCCTTTACACCTCCTTCAGGTCCCTGGTCAGTTTTTTAAAAACTGTTTACATCCCCCTCCGCACCTTTTCTTGTTTCTGGTCTCCTTCAGCCAATTACTCCTGCTCAGTGATGTCTGTAACTTGCAAAAGTTGGCACGCCAAACGTAGTACGATAGGGAAATCGTGATAAACCACTGGGCCACCACGACCATCATTTAAATCATTTTAAAAATCATGTTTTCTTGTTACAAAAGCAGCACAGGGACAGAACACGAAGACCGGGAGGAAGAAGATAGCACCCAGCCCCCCGTCCACCCAGAGATAAGCACTGTTGGCACCATGGGGAACAGCCCTCTAGGATCAGAAATCTAAGAATGCAGCCATGTGCAGAAGACTAGCAGATGCCAGGCTTTCAGAAGGCCTGCAAACTGCTTCGTGGCCCACGTGGATGACAGATGTCCCCACCCCCCACCTGAAACAGCCACGCTCGGTCACATCGGTGCCACGCCTGACAGCTTCAGAGCAAAAGCCACCCGAGCCAAATGGGACAGGTGCTCAGTGACCCATCTGGAGTCCCCACACTTTCCTGGAAGAAAAAGCCCATGTCCCAGCTCCCACCGCAGCGGGGCTACAGGCCCACACACTTTCCTCCCTGTTGTGCCCCACCTGGGTGCCCTTCAATCCAGAGACAGGGTCAGGGCCAAGGTCCTCCTTATCGCTTGGGAATGCCCTGCCACTTGCCTGCTGGGGCAGCAGCAGATGGTTCCAGCCAACGGCAGAGTCACTGTGGCCATTTTCCAAAGAGCCATGCCTTCCTGCTAGAAGTCTAGAAAGCTCAAGCAGAGGCCGACCGCCCCATCTGGGTCTCCCTGGCTGGTTTTCACAAGGCTCCCACTTGCACAGAGCTCTGGCAGCACAGGGGTTAGGAAGGGGGTGACTAATAGGACAAGAGGCCCTGGGGTTTTCTGCTGATCCCTGGGGCCCCCGGGTCTGCAGCCTGACGCATACTTGGGGCTTTTCTGTTTTCCTTCTAGCGACTGTCAGTATCTGGATTCATCTTATCTGTAAGTTCTCAACACAAACTTGTGGGTGGTGTTTGTATTGAGACTGCCTTTCCTCCAGGAAGCCTTCCCTGATGCCCTAAGGCTGCTGAGCTGTTGGTCCCTCCGGGCTCCCAAAGCCCTACCCACCCCACTCCCTTCCCCCCAACCACAATCTCCCTAGGTTAGCGCTGCTGTGCTCCCTCTCCAACCCCTAAGCCCCTGAGAGTGGACACCATGTCTGTCTGATCCCCTATTGTCACCCCAAGACCGAGCAGAATGCCTGGTCCAGAGCTGGGACACAAAAAACATTTACTGAATGAATGAGCATATCAGAAAATGAAGGAAGATATGATGGGCTTTGAGGCTAGGGAGACCTCGGTCCAAATCCTCCATCTACTACTCTTGGTGGCAAATAGCTTAACCTTGCTGAGCTTCCCACCCTTACCTGAAACCCACAGAATAGAGGTGCCTACTTTATCTGACTGCTGGAAACATTAAGCAAGAAGAGGTATGCAAGCTGTTCAGTCGCTAGAAGGGCACACGGGGCTATGCAAAAGCATACACCCCCCTTTACCGCGCCAGCCCCTCAGGCCAGTGTTCAAGGCTGCTGGCCAGTGAGGGGATGCTGGGCTGACCCCTACAGCTCCGAGCAGTAACTCCTCCTGGGTTTCAGCCCTCTGAGGTCTACTGGCACCTGGCAGGTAACCTGGCTGTGCCGGTGAGCCAGCGCTCACACCAGGCCTGGCTCTGCATCTGCGCAACCACACCCCTCCAGACCCTGGACCCCATCACTACCACCAAGGCCGAACCTCTCTCACCTGGTCCCAGTGCTAGATGTTCCATCCAGCTTTGGCCAAAGACCCGGAGAGCTCTCAGGATAGTGACTTCCCTGACCTTGCTCTGGACATATTCAGGCACCTTCCTTCAGGAGGTTACAAAGGTTCTGTGAAGCTACCTATCAAAGGAGCCCAGTATGAGGCAGGATGGGATATATGCATTGGTCTCCAGCTTGTTCATCAAGCAGGAAGGTGGACTGTTACCCTCGTCCCGTGATAGTGCCACAGAAAGAAAGGAGTCCAGAATGGTACGTGTCCCAGCCTAAGGGCTCCCATGATCCACATTTTAGTGAGGTTTCTCTCTTCAGCATGTTTCTGTTGGATCAAGTACCAATGGTGGCTGCATGTTTTCCCACGAGGTCCCAATTAGTGGGACCAAAGATCTGGGCTTCATCTTTAAAGGTTCCCATACCCAGGACAACCAGTCTCAGGGCAAGGCATTGCCCAGCTAGCAACCTTTCACTGGCCCCCATCCCTGCCCCAATATGGACACAAGCACACACACAGGGGAAGTCAGGGAGGAGATAGATGTCCCCACCAAGATCCTGCAAGAGCCTAGCTGCTAGGGAGCTCTGGAAAGCCTCTGGTGAGCAAGTGGGAGAAGTCCGCATTTTAAACATAATTTCATAAACCAGAAGCTGTTACAGGGCAGTCTTCCCCAGGGATCAGAGGGGGAAAGCATGGCCGAAGACATGTCCACAAGTGGTGTCAGCGAAGTCACAAAGTTCTGGAAGGTCAGAGTTGGGTGGATCCTTTGAGACAGAGAAACTGGAACCCAGAGAGGTCAGACCTCTCATCCCTCAGGGCCAGTCCTGACTCGATGACGCTTCAGATGGCTTCCAACCCACCCAGGGACTAAATTATCCTCATTCAAGCGTGTCAAGAGAGAGGAATCAGACCTGAATAACCAAGATCCTAAACAGAGAACAACGGAAGCAAAGCCCTCGCGGCCTCCCAACCCGCCAGCTTCAAGAATCCTAGCTCCTTCCCATTCCAGGCGCCTGCGGTGTGGGGTGGGAAGGAGGGAGGCTCTGGGGCACCGGCAAAGTCCGATTCGCCACCTCCACTGGGAGAGGCGGCAAAGCGGTCCACAAAAGGGAAACTTGAAGAGGAAGGGCGGCCAGGAACCGATTCCCAAGAGGGCAAGAGCAAGGCGGGCCGGCCACGTGACCGCCTGGGGGGAGGGGTTTCCCACAAGGACACTAGGGAGGTGACATTGACCCCCGGGGTCCACTCTCCCCGCCCATCGGGAGCTCCCCCGCCACAAGATGCAGACCCCTGAGAAGCCAGACCAGAATCAACTTTGGCTAACCCCTTCACTGACAGCGAAGGTGGCCAATCAACCCTGGCCCGCAGCACTCTCCCCTCCCCTCACGGGACCCGCAGCCAATCGGGCCCCAGGATGCTCCGAGAGCGGCGGCCGCCGGCCTAACCCCGGCGAGGTGCAAGCACCCCTCAGCGATCACCGCGGCTGTTCCCGTGGCCCGCTCCTGCTTCTCACCTCCCAAGGACGGCAGAGGAGGGCCGGCCTGAGGACTGCCTTCACAGCGCTGCCCGCGACCGTCGCCACCTTCAGCGCCATGATGGAAAGTGAGAACTGCCGCAGGTTCCGACTCGCAGATGCCGCTCTCGCGAGAGTTCAAAACAGCTAAAACTGCACATCAAAAATTGATGGAAGACTGAAATCTTGACATTTTAAATCAAAATTTTGATTTGGGAAATTTGAATTTAGTAGGTATAGTGGCCACAAGAGAACTCAGTAGTAGAAACCGTTGGTTAAATTTGAAATGAACTAAAAATTGACGAATAAATCTCCATTGTAAAATGTATATAGAAAAGGCTGGATTCCAATGAATATAATTACAATAAAACGGAAATAGATTGCATAGGAAATTGATCCCTTGTCAGATGCCGCTCTCGCGAGAGTTCGGCGGGGCGCGAAGTCCCGGGAGGGGGCGTGGTCCCGCAGTGCGCACGCACACGGCCGCGCCGGTTTTCGCGCCCTCTTCCGGCGCCGAGAGCGCCGCCGCCGCCGCCGCCGCCGCTGCCGCTGCCGCCGCCGTCGTCGCCATCTTGGGAGGGAGGGCGGCCAGCTGGGCCCCTAGTCCGGGGAGGGGACACGTCAGTGCCGCCGGTGACGTCACAGGCCCGCCCGGCCCGCCGGCCCCTGATTGGCTGCTGCGGCCGCTTACGCGTCGCGCTTCCTCGTCTGCTCCTCGTGTTCTGGGAGTCGCTCTCTTTTTCCCTCGGCAGAGAAGAGGCGATGGCGGCGCTGGCATCTCTCGGCGCCCTGGCGCTACTCCTGGTGTCCGGCCTCTCCTGCTGCTCAGGTAGCGGCCTGGCCGGAGCTCGTTTCTGGCGAGCCTCTCACCCACGACTGGTGGTGCGTGGGGGGAGGAGGGGTGCGGGCGAAGCGGGGGTCTGGGCTTTCTTCCTCAGAGAGGCAGGTGGTCTCTGGTCGCGGCAGCCGAGCCCACCACGCGCTCCTGCACCACACACGTTTACCAAGCAGCTGGGCTGCTGGGAGAAACAGCCTAGTCTGTCCCTCGTCTGCTTCCGCGAGGAAGAGTCCCAGAGCCTCTCCCGTGCGCCTGGCCCCAGCTCCAGCAGGAAAAATAACACACGTCCCTGCTGCCACTCCAGGAGCTTCCGGTCCCGGAGGGGGGTCGGACAGGAGCAAAGCTCTGCAGCGCCGGGCGATCGGAGCGAGAAACTGGGCCGGTGGAGAGGAGCCACCCGACCCGGTGCTGTGGGGCCAGGCCTCTCCAGGAAGAGAGCTCTGAGTGAAGGGAGCAGGGACGGTCCAGGCAGAGGGACCCGGAGTGCGGGCGAGTTAGAAAGGAACTGAAGCGGGCAAGATGAGTGGGCCTGGAGTGCCTAGATCAGGCGGTTGATCTGTTTCCCCCGAGGCCTTCCCATATCCTTATAGGGTTTTTCATCGGAGTCAGATGGCTTCACGTTCTCGAGAGGTTGTTAACACTTAGTGGCAGGGTTGAGCTCAGACTGGAGTCTAGAAGTTTGTTTAGGAGGAGGTTCTTGCAGGAGCCCCCACCCCGGGCCTGGCGGCCTGGACTGGGTCAGGGCCACTTTCAGTGCATTCGCTTTACCTGCCCTACTTCAGGCCAGCGCCCTTGATGCCTGCAGTGTTTCACCAGCCTAACTGGCCTCCCCGCCTGCACCCTGCTCACCTGCTCCTCAGGAACTCCCCCACGCTATAGCCAGTGATGCCTGGAAAGGACAGACCTAACTATAAAGCCCCTCTGTGCCCCCCCGTGTCCATAGGAAAAAGGTCAAGTCTAGCAGAGCATGGAAGGATCTGGCTCCTGAGAACCGCCTCCCACCCATGTTCCCAGGCATCTTCCTTCCGCCATTCCAGTCCCACAGCCTCCTCTGACTGCTTCAGCCAAGTCACGGCCCTGCCCGGACACCACATTTGGAGAGCAGCTGGCGCCTTGTGATTTAGGTGGCACCTTTCCTTCCCTTTAGCCTCTAGCAGTGTGGAGATGACTACGGCAGCATCCTTTTTCTCAGTGCAGCCCTGTTCAAGGGGACAAGTTATGCTTATGGAGCCAGACCCTCTGCCATTTCTTTCCCTCCGGAAACGCTGGGGCCAGTCGTGGCCTTCTGTCAACTGTCTGGGGCAGAGACCCTTTCCTTCATATCAAAAGCCCCCGTAGGTTGCCAGCAGCACCATGCTTTGTGTCTGCAGAGGATGCCTTCAGTAAACTGTCCAGAGCCACGCATGGCTCTGAATTGAGGTCAGCCTGGCCAACCCCTGGGCTTCTAGGGTGCTCCAGGGCAGACTGCATCCCTAAACCATTGCGCGGCTTCCCTGTCTACAGGTCCAGGCACAGACTCGAGTCGTGCAGTGAGTTCATGCAGCACTCCCCCACCCCCCACCCCACCCCACACACACACTTACCTGTTCTGCCTGTATGTTGAGGTTCCACCTGTACAAAACCTTCTTTCAAGGCCATGCCACCCCTCTTTGCCACTGCACTTCTGACTGATCATTTGGATCTGTCTCCCAGACCCCACCTGGCAGGGTCCAAAGGGCCCTTTGTGTTCTCAACTGATGAGCTCTGGGAAGTGGGGTTAGGGTGGTCCCTTCTGCCCCTAACCCAGCAAGCACAAGCCAGGCCTTAGCCGTTCATCTCTGCCTCTCCGCAGCAGAGGCCTGTGTGGAGCCCCAGATCTCCCCTTCTTACTATACCACCTCGGATGCTGTCATTTCTACTGAGACTGTCTTCATCGTGGAGATCTCCCTGACTTGCAAGAACAGGGTCCAGGTGAGGCAGCGGGGGTTCAGCCAGGAGGGTTCAGGGGCAAGAGGTGAGCAGTGAGGCTGAGACCTGGGGCCCTCACTGGCAGTGTATGGGGTCAGACCTGGGGGTCCGTGTGGACAGGGAGAATCAGGGTTTTGATTCCCAGGTGTAGGAGAGATCAGGGCACAACCAGGCCAGATTCTAGCACATATTTAAAGAACATTCCCCTCGCCTGCCTGCTCTGCTGCAACTATGTGCGGCGATGCAGACAGGCATCTTGCTGTGTGTGGAAAGAGTATACGTGTGAAGGGAGAGACAGCCAGGGTCAGCCCCCAGGCTTCTGCGTCCCTTTACTGGTTGCCCTTTGCCGAAGTGCGTGTCCACATGTGTGTTTCGTCATTTCAAGACCAAGCAGCCCTGGCCTCAGCCTCTGCAACCTAAAGGCCCAGAGAAGGAAGGAAGTTGGGCCTTTTTAGGTACGATCTTCCTTAGGCAGCTCATTGGGTGTCCGCGACCGTGATACCCCCCTTCCAGGCTCAGAGGAGAAACAAGAACACTTCACTCATCCCGCCCGTGTCCAGTTAACAGGCTTGCCGTGCGTTAGGGAGGCCAGGCATAGGGGAGATGTGGCCCCCAAGGAGGGAGACAGACGTGGGGAGTACCCCCGCCAGACACACCGCAGTCCCCGGCTGTGCCCGGCGGCCTCCTTACCCACACACAGGCCGAGGGTGCTACTCCGGGCGGCAGAGTGGGACCTCACCTGCAGCCAGAGAGGGGAGACGGTGACTCCTTTTATCCCCTCCCGCAGAACATGGCTCTTTATGCTGACGTCAGTGGGAAACAGTTTCCTGTTACCCGGGGCCAGGACGTGGGCCGATACCAGGTAAGGGATGCTGTGGTGGTCACTTTCGTGGGAGGCCACCCGTTCACGGGTGTGGCTTGAAGGCCGGGCCAGCAGGGCTGGGGTTCATGAACTCAATGCGCTGGCCGTGGCGCCATGTGCACTGCCCACCCCCTGCCGAACACACCCCACCCAGGTGTCCTGGAGCCTAGACCACAAGAGCGCCCACGCAGGCACCTACGAGGTCAGATTCTTTGACGAGGAGTCCTACAGCCTCCTGAGGAAGGTGAGTGTCCCCGAAGGCCACCCAGGCCTGCAGTAGCGGGGGAACAGCCCACTGCCCCAGCTGGCTCCACCCTGAGGTCCCCTCTCTGACTTGGAGCAGGATGGCTGGTGGGCACCTTCCTGCTCACCCGCCCCACTTGGCCCTGTGCCTTCCGTGTCACTCCTTCGCCCGCGTTTCTCCTTCCACGACACTGGCCGGTGTTCCTGCCTCTCCCACCCCACCCAGCATCGCCCCCTGACCCCAGCACCTCCCTCACAGGCTCAGAGAAATAACGAGGACATTTCCATCATCCCACCTCTGTTCACAGTCAGCGTGGACCATCGGGTGAGTGGCCAGAAGGGGCTGGCCTGGCACAGGGGAAGGAGGGAGCCGGTGGCAAGCCTCGCCTTTTAGTGAGAGCTGGGGGCTGAGCCAAGTGGACCAGTGTGTCTTCGCACCCCAGGAGGAGGGTGGCTGGAGCGGCTGGCCTTCTCACCCGTCCCTCCCCCGAGAATGACTTTGGTCTCCTTTCTTGCAGGGCACCTGGAATGGGCCCTGGGTCTCCACCGAGGTACTGGCCGCTGCCATCGGCCTAGTGATCTACTACCTGGCCTTCAGCGCCAAGAGCCACATCCAGGCCTGAGGGTGATGCCCCCCCCGCCCCCCCTGCTTCTTTCAATAAACAGTTACCAGTTATCCCAAGCACCAGGGCTGTGTCACACACACGGGCAGAGCTGGGTGACGGGCATCCCTCCGCCTGCCTAGACGGCACAGGCACCGAGTCGGGGCAGGTCTGGAGGTCCCCTTCCTCCTTGTGTACGTTTGCTTTACTATTGGCCATTGTTAGCGCTCCCTTCTCAGCCCCCTAATACCCAGTGCCCACCGTCTCCCAGGGCTGCCTGCCTGGTTCCAGGCAGGGCATGGGGCTGTCTCTCCCCTCCGCCCGCCGATCTCCGGCAAAGAGTGGCCTTGTTCTCCTGCCTGGGCCCGCTTAGGGAAGGACCCTCTGACCACCTGCCATTTTGAGGGCAACTGCCCAGGGCAGGTGGCGTGGAGAGCTTCCCCGAAACCCAGCAGTCCGCAGTGCACGTAGCCCCGGCCCCTCCTGGCCTCCGGAAGGGCCCTGGACAGGAACCACACACTGGAGTACTTCCTGTGCTTTTCCTGGGGGGCGCTGCAGGCGTCCCTGTGGCGCTTATGCTAGTACTCCAGGTAGCTGTCCAGGGGGCTGGTCCTTCCAAGCTCTCCGCTCCAGCGTGGCGCCTCCCAGGATGCTCTCACCTCTGGTGTCGGGTGCGGCACGGAGAAAGGCACAAGAGAGGACCCGGACCCCCAAGCCTCCAAGGAGCCCATCGTTAGCCCTTTCCAGTTCGGCTGTGTACCTTCCCTCCAGCGAACCCGCTCTCTGAGCACCTGATGTTCTCGAGACACCGGGCGGGCATCCCTGTGCAGGCTCCACGCTCCACGTCAACCCGCAGCCCTCCCACCAGCCCAGTGTCCCTGCTACCACCCAGTGACTGGAGAGGTGGGGATCCCTAGGGTTCAAAGGGGCTGTGACCTGGCTTCCTCCAGGCTGTTGGTGAGGGGACATTGGGATCAGCGTCCAGGGAGACTGCACCCCAAAGGAGGCCCAGAGCCTACGGGGGTGGGCGGGGCTCTCCTCTGGGCCTTGTCCTCCGCGGGAGTGTAGAGGGACCTGCCTGGGGACCTTCTCCAGGCTAGGGGACGCCAGCTGTTCCCTGCCCCACACCCTCAGTCCAAGCGAAGCGGGTCAGCATGGGTGGCTGGCAGGAATAGGGAGGCTCTGGGGAAGAGCCCTGTCCTCGCTCCCAAAACAGGCACAACAGGAACCACGGGGCCCCTGAAGACCAGGCCAGGCGAGAGCTGCTGGCTGAGGCGCTTTCTGCATCCCAGACAGGGCTGGTGGGAGCTCGGGTGGCGCCTGCTGGCTGAGCACCACTCCTCCTTTTAAGGGGGAAAGTGGCAGCTGTTGGCCACCCAGCGGCTCTTTTTGATCCCAGCTCCACCACTCGGCCCAGTTAAGTCTCTGGTCCAGTGCGCCAGTTGCCAAGGGCTTCCAGATCTCCTGGTGTCAACACTTCCCAGAGCCAGTGAGAGCCAAGCCCCAGCACCAGCTTTCACATAGCCGAGGGACCCTAGGATCCGGGCCTGTCCTGGCCCCCACCCCAGGAGCACTGGGCCTCTGGCACCCCACCCCAGAGCAAAAGTGAGGTGCCTCTAGAGCCATCAAAGTGAGCCCCCAGCAGCCAGAGAGGGATGCTCAGGGAACAGGTGACCTTAGTCTCCAACTCCAGCCAGTTTTCTGCGATGGGCTGGGTCCTTGGAACCCCATCCTTCACAGGGGCCTATATGGAGTGTCCCCTCCCGAGGAACGGGGCCGGTCACGAGTTGATGTTCCTAGCCCCCAGCTCCAGAGGCCTCTGAGGGGTAAGAGGAAGGTGGTGTCTCGTGTTTGCCCCTTTTCATCAACAAGCCCTTTCCTCCCTCGAAGCCACTGGTGTTCTGTGTGACATGCTGGGTCTTCCCTCCCAGCTGTTCAGACAGCAGGGCACTCCGCTTCTGGGAACACAGGCTCAGGTTTCTTGCTCACGCCAATCTCAGCAAATTAGTAAAATTAACAAGAGGTCTACATTGCTCTTTCAAGAGAATTTTTAAATGTATCCTCACCCACTTAATGTGCTGGCAGCATCCTGTGTCTTCAGGAGACAGCGCCTACTCAAGGGCTCACCACACAGACGGTGCCCCTGGAGTTGCTGTCTTTGGGGCCTTGGCCCCAGCCAGGACTTAGCAGGGTTCCTGACACTGAGCAGATGCCCAGTGGTTTGCTGTGCTGAATGGAACCTCTGGGAGTTCCCGCAGCCACCTGGTACTCATCTGGTCAAAGGACACTTCTTTGCATCTTCTGAGGGCTAGGCACCGTGGGGTCCCCAAACAGGGAAGGAAGCTTGTGCCTTCCAGAAGCCTGTTGGCCCTCGCCCCCGCTAGGGCGCTCCCTGAGCTGCAGGGCAGTGAGAAGGTGGAACCACTTCTCTACGACTCTGACCAGAGCAGGGGTGTTGGCCTCATGCACATGCCAGCTCTGCCATCCTTCCTGCGCCTGGGCACCACCCTTGTGACCGTGGCAGACCTCTGAGATGCGTCTGTTGGCTCTGTCCCTCCTCCCAGAGTGCTGGAGGCCGACTTCAGAGCACCTTGCTGTTGCCCAGCTTTCCCCTGCCCCGCCCGGCCCCACGCCAGACCCTGGTGCTGGAGAATGAAGGAGAATGAACACGAGGAGGCCAGGAGTCACCCTCGAAGGCAGCTTGCTTTATTCTCACGGTGCCGGCAGGGGGCGGGGGTGAGCAGCCTGTCAGCCTTCCATCTGAGGCTCTCTGAGCCAGGAAGGGCCCGCAGGCCAGCTCTCACTAATGCACAGGTCCCTGAGGGCTGCCTGGCCCACACTGGCAAAGTGGGGTGCAGGGCATCTTCTCCCCAGTCAGCCCACCTGGCAGGGCCCGCCTGTCACTCAGCTCCAGGCCGCTCCCTAGCTCTGCGTGGGTCGTGTCACCGAGGTCTGCTGCTACTCATGGGACTTGGCTTCTCGACCCCTCACACCACTCAGGAGAGAAGCCGAGCTCCAGAAGGCGTCTGGCACAGCCCTGGGCTCGCTTCCTTCTTCTTGGACGGACACTGACCCTTCAGTCCCCGTAGTCGCCGGGGACGGAGGTGACCTCCAAGGTGAGCCTGGCAAGCCACATCGGAAGCTCCCAGTCGCCACACCTCAGAGCGGAGGTCACCTGCAAAGCTGCTTCCCATTCTTGCCTTCATTCCCCCACCTCCCCTCCCCCATCCCCCTCCCTTGCTTCCCCCCACCCCCCTCCTTCCCAGCTATCACTCGGGGATTCCACCTCTCAGGCTGCCTGAAGGAGCTGCCAGCCCTCAGAGCAGGTCCACGAAACAAA
>NW_006784311.1:461661-466276 GCF_000442215.2 Lipotes vexillifer
GAAAGAGCCACAAAGATCAGGGTTGCCTTTGTCTACAAGTAACGGACATTCTCTTGTGCTTAGGACAGTCTTCTTTGCCTCTGCTTTTCAGCTGACTTCCGTGTCCCCAAGTGCCTGCGCTGAGAGCGCTCTGGAGGGAAATGTGTGTGTCTGCACGCGTACATGTGTCTGGGCTCATGTCTCACACACACACACACACACACACACACACACACACACACGCCTACGGCTGAAGGGGGCGCCGATACGGGTCTGCCCCCAGGCCAGCTGTTGATGTGGTCTCTGTACTTGGGGAGAAGGAAGTCACCGATGGAGAGAAGCGTCCCTCGTCCTCCAGGGGCTTCTGTCTGGTAAAAGTCCCACGCGCACACACAGACACACGCTAGATTCTAAGGGAGAGCAGAAGACGGGGTCCCGGCAGGCTCAGTGGACCTGGGCCAGGGCGGAGGACCCGCGCCCTGGAGCACAGCTGGGCTCAGACGGTGGTGACAGAGAGCAGAGGGTTGTAGACCCGCTTCCCGTCGGCTGAGCGCGCACCGTGGGCCAGCATCTCCTGGATGGTGATCCAGTTGTCCAGGATCTTCCTGCTCCGCTTCTTCATGGTTTTGCGGTGGCTCAGGGCGATGATGTTGAGCTCAGCCTTGCTGTCGCCGCTCTGCTGCTCCCGCAGGCACTCCAGTCGGCTCTGCATCATGAACTCGCGCCGCTTCCGCTGCTCCCGGGCTCGGATCAGGTGCTGCTTCCGCTGCTCCTTGCTCCAGTAGCGGCCCATCTTCATCTCACTCACTGCGTCGTCGTCGGTGGTCATGCCACTGCGCTCCTCCCGGATCTTCAGGGCCCGGGCTTTTAGGAGGCGGTCCCGCACCGGTCGCTTGGCCACATAGCGGGTCCCATCGCTGCGCACCTTGACCTTCCACTCCATGCGGGGCGCATCGGTGGCCGCCGCCGCCACCCCACCCACCCGAGGGCCACCGGCCAAACTCAAGGGGCCGCGGCCCAGCTCTCCCAGACCGCGCGGCGGGGCCAGCTGCATGCAGCTGTGGTAGTGATCGCCCTCCTGGCCCTGGCCGCGGTGGCGCCGCGACAGGTAAGGGCTGCCTTCGGGGCCCACGCGCTCCAGGGTCACCCCCGTCTTGGGGCCGCGGCGGACCCGCTCCCCCGAGTGCTGTCTCCGGCCCACCTCGGGATCCCGGGAGAGGGATCGGAAGTTGGCGGGGCCCCCGTGCGGAGGGGCAGCCTGGGGGTGGGCGGCGACAGGGGGTGCGGGGGGGGTCCGGTTCGGGTTGCAGCTGCCCCCGGCGGTCGCCCGCCTCAGGGGGCTCTCGGGCAGGGGCTCCGCCAGCAGCGGAGTGCTGCGGCAGCTCTCACCCGTGTTGTAGGCGCTGGTGCTGTCCTTGTCCGACTTCTCAGGCAGCTCGGAGATGTCAGACAGCTCATGCTTCTTGGGCTCGCCGGCCCCCGGGTCGTAGAGGCTGTCCTCCTCCAGCAGCCAGGCCTTCATGCAGCGCTCCCGCAGCTGTTGCATCTTCTGCGCCCGCAGGATGTTGCGGCACTTGAACTCCAGGTGCCGCAGCTCCTCCTCCAGCACAGCCATCTCGTGGCCCACGCTCTCGTTGCGGTTGACATCGAGGGCGCCGCTGCCACCGGCGGCCCGGGGAAAGAGGAGGCCCAGGGGGTTGCCATTCTCCAGGTGGCACTTGATCTCCAGCAGCTCGCGGTAGCGCTCGTACTCCTCATCCGTGAGGCCCGGCACGTCGCCGCCACCCAGCCCTGCACCCTCGGCCAGCAGGGAGTCCATGCTGAAGTGGAAATCGCGGCTCTGCAGGGCGTCCCCTTGCAGGCCAAACTTGCGCAGGGGCCCGGGCGTGTTGGCGGTACTCAGGGGCTCGTCCCCCAGCAGGTCGTGCTCGGAGCTCTCCTCGTTGCGCGTGCTCTCATCCGTCCGGCCCACCCCGCTGTCCAGCTCCTGGCTGTTGCTCAAGCCTGGGCCCGCATCAGGGGCCCCTTTCTCCTCTTCGTTTCCAAGCTGGAGCTGGAAGATGAGCCCCGCTCAGTCTGGGACCCGCCAGTGGGGGCGCCGTGGGGGGGAGGATGGAGATCGGAAGGGCTTTCGGGTCTGGTGCATCTCCCGCAGGCCCCCAAGCCTCTACTCCGTCTGACGTCCTGCCCGCCCTCCCCGCCCTCCCCCGCACGGCCTTTCCTCCTTCCTCACCTGCTGGGCAGGGGGGGATTTCAGCTTCCGTGCCCGCAGGTCCCCCTCATTCTCAGAGCCAAAATCATCCAGGAAGTCATCCCGGTCACTGTCCTTCCACCGCTTTGCCAGCTGCAGAGACAGGCCCATGCTGTCCCCACTGCCTTAAGGACCTCCGCAGACAATGACCCCACTCGCATCTAGGTCCCAGCCCACTCAGCCATCAGAGGCCACAAAGGGAAATGGGCCCCGGACCCCCCCCCCCCACCCTCCATCAGTGCCAGGTTGTTGGCATGTTTGTGCCCTAGTCGGCAGCTTTCAAGACAGAAAGCCCCACGTCAGGGGACCCAGGACGCCCTGTTGGGCACACACACCTGGCTCTCAGGCCGGGCCAGCAGCAGGGAGATGTTGGTATTCTCCTCCTGGCTCAGGATGGCCACTGCTTCTTCCCGGTTCTGGACGTCCACACCATTTATCTGTGGCAGGCCAAGGGACAATCAACGAGGACACCAGGGCTGGCTCTGGGGCAGGCTCCAGTTGAGCTACAGGGGTCCCCTCGCAGGGAGCTCCAAAGCGAGCACCCTGGGCCAGGACAGGCTCTCGAGCTCTGGCAGGATGGAGACAAGTGGAAGGTGCCGGGGGCGAAGACAGCCTGGCCCACACGAGAGCACACGTGCTTGGAGCGGCGAGGAGCAGGACGCACGCTCACGTCTGGGGCACAGAGGGACAGGCTGGTAAGGGGCCCGAGCAGAGACGCCAGCAGAGCCCACGGGCACATGGGAGCCACCGCGTAGTTGTGCAGGAGGGAGATGAGTCCTAGCCCTGGTTTTAGGCCCGGCGGGATGCCCGGCATCAGGCTGGGCTCTGAGCAGGAGAGAGCTAGAATTGGCTAAGGAGAGCTGGCGAGGCCTGCCTGCCCTGCTCACCTGGATGATGCGGTCTCCCTCGCGGATGCGGCCGTCTTTGGCTGCGATGCTGTTGGGATTCACCTGCAAGGCACGCGCATCATGGGGACTCGGCCCCCTCCCTAAGGTGCCCGTCTGGTAGGAAGGGGCAGCCTCGCCTCAGAGGCCCCAATGTGAACGGAGCGCTGATTTTTTGAGCATATGGCAAAGTACCCAGCACCTGCCAGACGGGTGGCAGAGAAGAACCCCTGTGATTACCGGCCGGGCTCCTGAAGGATGCGGGGGGAGAACACAGCCTGACGGGACCACATTCTGCCTTACCCCGCAAGGCCCCATCGTTCCACTATGGACACAGGTCTCCTGGGGAGGACTGCCTGGCTGGACACACGCCGAAGCCACTGGCTGCCTCCCTGTGACGCTAAGCTGCCTCCTTATGGGCAGGCTCAGAGCCCTGGGCAGCGCGGCAAGGCTGTGGGGATAGGATGGCATGGGAGTCTTCATGTGCCACGCCCTGCCTCAGCACCTGCCACCGTGCTCCCTCATAGGTGCCGTAAAGATGGGCATCCAAGTCCAGCTGTCATGTCCCAGCACACAGGAAGGCACATGGAGCTCCACTGCCTTCTAGAAGATCCCAGCCCCCCGTCCCGCCTTCATACCTCTCCAACGTAGATGCCCAGGTCCTCCTCGTCATCCGTGCGGTAGCAGACCATCAGGCCCAGCTTGTCCCGGTGGCTGGTTTTATACAGCTCCACCTCCTGCCACAAGGGGGATGGACAAGCAGAGGGAGAAGCTGCAGGGACGACAGCCTCGGCCCAGCCTAACCCCCCTGCGTCACCTGAGCTGAGTTTCCAATAGGTCTCTCTTACCATCCCAAATGGCACGTGTGTCCCGTGGTGTCCCTTACCAGGAAATGCCCAAGACACACACAAGACACACAGGACGCACAGCATACAGACATGCGTGGGGCACAGACTCACCAGCACACACTGACAGAGGGACCTCACCCGTGCCCTCCCCAACTCAGCCCAATTTGGCCCTTGAGCCCTTCAGCCACGCGTGGGAAAGGGCCACGAGGCCCAGCCGCCTGGGGGTTCGGGAGCCAGGCCTGAGCTGGGCCACAGACAGACGCCCTGGGGCCGGCGCCCAAGGCTGGCCACCAGCTCACCTCATACTCCAGCTCTTCCATATGGTCTGCCTCCTGCGGGCTGCCCTCCATGAACTCCGCCGGGTCATAATACTCATGGCTGATGGGGGGGCTGCCCAGGAGAAGCGGGGCGTCAGGCCAGCCATCTGCTCCCCTCTCTCCCTAGCCCCGGCTCCCAGCTGGCGGGTCCCAGTGCGCTCGGCATGGAGCCCCGCTCGGGGTGCAACCTTGGGAGGCGGCGGCCCAGCTACCTCTTCTGTACCCCCTCCTTTTGAGCTACATGCATCTATGCAAAGACCAGGAATATTTCTTGAACAGGAGTGTGAGGGCATCTGCAGCGAGGACCCAGGCATGCCTAGCTCTCCCCGCCCTGCC
>NW_006784311.1:466312-468362 GCF_000442215.2 Lipotes vexillifer
CGCCCCGTCCCATCCCACCCCACCCCATCCTGTCCTGTCCGCTAGCTCAGACTCCTCTAACCATGCCAGCCAGCAGGGACCGACTTCTCCAAACTGCGGGTGCCCCTGCCACCTGGCACTGGCCCCACTCATGCAGTGCCCCCAGGAGTTATCCAGGCCCTGGAGGATTGCTGGGGAGTGGAGGAGGGCCCAGTCTCTCTCCACGGGCGGCCCTCCTTGCCCCGAGGCTAAGCTTGGCTACTGCCAGCCCCAGGCCTACCTCTCTGTGGAGCAGGGGATCCCGGGACGACCTCCCTGCCGCCCGGGATGAGGCTAGCGAAATGAGTCAGCGCTCACACAGTCATGAGCCACCAGGCCCGGATGAGAGGCCCTTCTTCCGAGCGGGCCAAAGAAAGAAGCCGAAGAGATGGAGGAAGTTCAGAGCAGGCAGAGGAATGGGACAGACAAGGATGCAAGAAGATTCAAGGGATGATGCTTGTGAGGCAGAAGACGATGGGGCGGCGGAGGAGGAGAAAGGATAGAGGAGGAGCCGAGGACCTCAACCTTCCGGCAGCAAAGTCCCGGGACCGTCCTCCCTTGGCCCTGGGGGTAGATACAGTGGGGAGCCTGCATGTCAGGACACCCAGGCCCATTCACCAGCTGCTGTCCAGCCAGAGGCTAGAGGCCCGGAGATGCCTGAGCCCTGGGGTGAGACGGTCAGCTCTGGAGGCCAAGGAGCCTGCTTCCTGCCCGGGGGCAGCGAGTCGGGGTCTCCCTGCCACGCCCAGAGCTGCGACAGCGTGGCCTCTGGGTGGCACGGGGCAGCCACCCCAGGTGGCTTGCCCTCTCTGGAGGCAGGGCCCAGGGCCCTCCTGAGGTCGACTCACAGCTCAGACGGGACGTACGGCTCCAGGATGACCATGGGCGGGGTGGGTGGGCGCAGCTTGCCCAGCGCCATGATATGCTCGAAGGTGATGTCGGTCTGAGTGCCACTGTCCACCAGCTGCAGGTCGTGGGAGGAGCCATCCCCCCGGAGGCGGGGACTGCGTCTCAGCACCTGGATCACCAGGGGCTCCTTGGAGGCACGCAGGGCCTCCAGGGTCTGCTCCTGAGACAGCTTGGAGAGCTCCTTCCCGTTCACCTGCGGCAGAGACATGACATGTCCCCATGAGGACCCGCTGAGGGCCTGCTTACCCCTGGGCGCCCTCATTCCCAGGTGAACCCCACTTCTCAGCCCTGCCCCCGCATGGTGCCACGCCCCAAGGGCCGGGGAGCCTCGCCCTAGATCCCCTTCGGCTGTCCTCTTCCTTCAAGCAGCACTGAGGCCAGAGCTGGTGTGAGAAGATCACGGGGAGCCCCCTTGGCAATGACCGAGCATCTGCTGGGAACATCCAACATATCAAGGTGGGAGGGAGACCTTGACTCCCTTCTGCCGACAGGAGTCAGTCAACAAATGGGTTCAGGTGGGAGAGTCCGGAAGAGCAAGAAGCCTCAGAGGACAGGGTCTCTGTCCTCAAGGCAGCAACGACTCACCACAGAGAAAAGGCCAACACACACCAAGCCTAAGAGAGGTGCTGAGGAAGTGGCCCTTACAAGACCACTGTTGTCCCAGTCTTCAATTCTCACAGTGCCACCCCCTCCCCGGGAGTCTCCGGAGAAGGGGTTCTTCACAGAGATGCCCAATGCAATTGCAAAATCATGTCTTCCAGGCTGCAAGGAACAGGCCAGCCCTGGATGTCGTTCCAGGAAGACGGGCTGTCAAAGGAAAGCACAAGGAGTCCTAGGGACCCCTGGCCAGCCAGTGGCTCCTCTGATTCATGGAACCCAGATAATCACCTTGCTGCTACTTGGTTATGTCCTTGTAGATAGTAGTTTCAGTTTTTATGTTCCCCTCTCTGTAATCTTCGCATGGTCGGAAAAGATTTTTTTAATCAGGTCTGTCTAATTATAAAAAAAACAGTTTCGTTGTAGAACATTTGAAAAATACAGAAAACCATAAGGAAGAAAACAAAAATCACCCACCATCTCAAGGGTGTAAAAGCTGTGACTGTGTTGGCATGTTTCATTCCTG
>NW_006784311.1:468372-474681 GCF_000442215.2 Lipotes vexillifer
CTTTTTCCAATTTGTAACTGCAGGCGCCCCGAGGCCTGGAGCATGCCAGCCTGCGCGTGGACCGTCCATTGTGTATTGGCTTGGTCCCTACTGTCCATCACTAGTGGTTTTCAATTTTATTATAAAGAAGGTTGCAGAGACACATTTTTTTGTATGTTCTGTACCTATTTTCTACGTATAATCTGTGTGTAATCTATGGTGGTTATGTTAGAGAAATTTTCCAAAAGTGGAATTATTGGATCAAAGGGTATCAAGGAAACAGCTTGTCAACCAAGAAGGTATTAGTTGTAAGAATGTGGTCAGCACAGCCCAAGAGGATCTGGACAGCTGGAGAGGCCGCAGTTATAAAGCGAAGAGGGAACGGAGCCCGCGGGGCCGAGTGCATGGGAGAAAAGGGCTGGCTGCTGATGTGTATTTGGAGAGGCGTGTGAAGGGTGGACTGGCAAAGGCTGGGCACCAAGGGAATGTGAGGACTGGCCTTGAAGCCCTTAGCAGAGCCAAAACTGTCAGGAAATGCTTGAGGCAGCATTAAACACAGCCAGTATCGACCTTTCAATGGAACAAACTTACAACTAAATGAATTTTATTAAAAACAAAGGCAAAAGCAAACATGCATGTTCCTTATATAAACACCAGTATTTAACATTTAACTCAACCCTCACGATTCATTAAGAAAAGGAAATTCAATAAAGTCGGGCAGATGTGACTACTACAGGAAAAACTACCTCCAATGAATCTGGCTGCTTTCAGAACTTTGAATAAAAGAGAAGTCAGTTTTACTGAAACCATTTCCTCTAAGATCAAGAACAAGACAAAGTTGTCCACCCTCACCGCTATTATTCAACATAGTTTTGGAAGTTTTAGCCACAGCAATCAGAGAAGAAAAAGAAGTAAAAGGAATCCAAATCGGAAAAGAAGAAGTAAAGCTGTCACTGTTTGCAGATGCTATACACAGAGAATCCTAAAGATGCCACCAGAAAACTACTAGAGCTAATCAATGGATTTGGTAAAGTTGCAGGATACAAAATTAATGCACAGAAATCTCCTGCATTCCTATACACTAGTGATGAAAAATCTGAAAGAGAAATGAAGGAAACACTTCCATTTCCCATCGCAACAAAAAGAATAAAATACCTAGGAATAAACCTACCTAAGGAGACAAAAGACCTGTATGCAGAAAACTGTAAGACACTGATGAAAGAAATTAAAGGTGATACAAACAGATGGAGAGATATACCATGTTCTTGGATTGGAAGAATCAACATTGTGAAAATGACTATACTACCCAAAGCAATCTACAGGAGCAATCTACAGCAATCCCTATCAAACTACCAATGGCATTTATCACAGAGCTAGAACAAAAAATTTCAACGTTTGTATAGAAACACAAAAGACCCCGAATAGCCAAAGCAATCTTGAGAAAGAAAAATGGAGCTGGAGGAATCAGGCTACTGGACTTCAGACTATACTACAAAGCTACAGTCATCAAGACAGTATGGTAGGGCTTCCCTGGTGGCACAGTGGTTAAGAATCCACCTGCCAATGCAGGGGACACGGGTTCAATCCCTGGCCCGGGAAGATCCCACATGTCATGGAACAACTAAGCCCGTGCACCACAACTACTGAGCCTGTGCTCTAGAGCCCGTGAGCCACATCTATTGAGCCCGCGTGCCTAGAGCCCGTGCTCTGCAACAAGAGAAGCCACGACAATGAGAGGCCACGCACTGCAACAAAGAGTAGCCCCCGCTCGCCGCAACTAGAGAAAGCCTGCGCACAGCAACGAAGACCCAACACAGCCAAAAATAAAAACATATAAATAAATTTATTTTAAAAAAAGACAGTATGGTACTGGCACAAACACAGAAATATAGATCAATGGAACAGGATAGAAAGCCCAGAGATAAATCCACGCACATATGGTCACCTTATCTTTGATAAAGGAGGCAAGAACATACAATGGAGAAAAGACAGCCTCTTCCATAAGTGGTGCTGGGAAAACTGGACAGCTACATGTAAAAGAATGAAATTAGAACACTCCCTAACACCATGAACAAAAATAAACTCAAAATGGATTAAAGACCTAAATGTAAGGCCAGACACTATCAAACTCTTAGAGGAAAACATAGGCAGAGCACTCTATGACATAAATCACAGCAAGATCCTTTTTGACCCACCTCCTAGAAAAATGGAAATAAAAACAAAAATAAACAAATGGGACCTAATGAAACTTAAAAGCTTTTGCACAGCAAAGGAAACCATAAACAAGATGAAAAGACAACCCTCAGAATGGGAGAAAATATTTGCAAGTGAAGCAACCGACAAAGGATTCACCTCCAAAATTTACAAGCAGCTCATGCAGCTCAATATCAAAAAAACAAACAACCCAATCCAAAAATGGGCAGAAGACCTAAACAGACATTTCTCCAAAGAAGATATACAGACTGCCAACAAACACATGAAAGAATGCTCAACATCATTAATCATTAGAGAAATGCAAATCAAAACTACAATGAGATATCATCTCACACCAGTCAGAATGGTCATCATCAAAAAATCTACAAACAATAAATGCTGGAGAGCGTGTGGAGAAAAGGGAACCCTCTTTGCACTGTTGGTGGGAGTGTGAATTGGTTCAGTCACTATGGAGATCAGTATGGAGGTTCCTTAAAAAACTACAAATAGAACTACCATATGACCCAGCAATCCCACTACTGGGCATATACCCTGAGAAAACCATAATTCAAAAAGAGTCATGTACCACAATGTTCATTGCAGCTCTATTTACAATGGGCAGGACATGGAAGCAACCTAAGTGTCCATCGACAGATGAATGGATCAAGAAGATGTGGCACATATATACAATGGAATGTTACTCAGCCATGAAAAGAAACGAAACTGAGTTATTTGTAGTGAGGTGGATGGACCTAGAGTCTGTCATACAGAGTGAAGTAAGTCAGAAAGAGAAAAACAAATACTGTATGCTAACACATATATATGGAATTTAAGGAAAAAAAAGAAATGGTTCTGAAGAACCTAGGGGCAGGACAGGAATATAGACGCAGACATAGAGAATGGACCTGAGGACACGGGGAGGGGGAAGGGTAAGCTGGGACGAAGTGAGAGAGTGGCATGGACATATATACACTACCAAATGTAAAATAGATAGCTAGTGGGAAGCAGCCGCATAGCACAGGGAGATCAGCTCGGTGCTTTGTGTCCACCGAGAGGGGTGGGATAGGGAGGGTGGGAGGGAGACGCAAGAGGGAGGAGATATGGGGATATATGTTTATGTATAGCTGATTCACTTTGCTATAAAGCAGAAACTAACACACCATTGTAAAGCAATTATACACCAATAAAGATGTTAAAAAAAAAGAGAAGTCAGTTTTTTAAATAAAATGCCAAATATAGATGGTGACCATCACTATAAATATTTTCTTTTGTTTTTAATCCTAGAGTGACTATCTTTTGTATCTTAAACTACCATGTTTCTTCAGTCCCTTGGAATACTTATTAAAGAATCTCATTGTGTGAACTTAAATAAATAAATAAATAAAAATAAAAACAAAGGCAAAGAGTCCTCCAAGCTCATGGCTTTCTAATTATTTTACTACACTTTTATCTGGTCTAGTGTGTCTGGAAGGAGACACCATAGGACAGTGTGCGACTGTGCATGTCTGCCCATCCCCGCGTTCAGTGACCTCGGGCTGGTGGCCATGGTAGGAGTATTTACACCATGGAAATCGACAAAGGCTCCAAACGAGGGCTTTGGGTTTCAGAACATTTACCGGCTCCCCACTGCCCTTAAGTCAAGGGCTCCTGTAAGAAGCAGAAGGGCCAAGGGCCGAGAGCTGTGCTCAGGATCTTTGACCGGGGTTGGTGGGGGGTGGGGGACGTTTCACATTTTCACCATGTGCAGTGGGATGCTCAGGTGACACTGGGAAACACAGGGATGTATTTCTCCCCGGAAACATTACCCAGCAGCAGCGTTGCTATGGAAACTGGGCCCAGGCAGTGGGAGGGGAGTGCAGGGTGGTCTGGGATGTCAAGAGGGGGATGGGCACACACACCCCAGAGCAGATCCAGGCCACCGGGGTGATGCCCCTGACAGCCCAGCAACCTTCCCCTTGACCCACGTGGCACAGAGCAGAGGCAGACCTCTGGGTGTGGAGGCCTGGAGCTCCTGGGCCACTCCTGCAGAGAGCTCCTGGGGCTCCTTCAGCCTCCTCTCTTCTCCTCAGCAGTCACGATGGGCCCCAAGAGCTAATGAAGGTGTGTGGGGCCAGGACAGGTAAGACAGGAGCCCTCCCAGAAAGGGTGAAGGCTACCAACAAGATGGGGAAGTGTGGGGCAACGGGCAAAGCAGTGCGGGCCCAGGCACATGGTAAGGATCCAGCATTCTGCCCCTTCTCGTCCTCACTCACCCTACGGCAGTGAAGACTCGCGTGCACCGGCAAAGCCACCATTCAAATGGCCCCGCTCCAGTCCCAAAATGTCTGAACCCAAGCCAGCTTCCCTTCAGAGTCCCCCTCAAGCGAAGGCCACGGGGGGGGGGGGGCCCCCCCCCCCCCCCCCCCCTGCCACTGCTCTAAACCCACACCAAGCAATTCAAAATGGATCAAAGTCCTAAACGGACTGAGCTTTAAAGCTACCTTGGAGGCGAGAGAACAGTGTCTTTATGATGCTGAGATAGAGAAGCAATTCTTTCTTTTTCTTTTTTTTTTTTTTTTTGGCCATGCCTCGCGGCATGCAGGATCTTAGTTCCCCGACCAGGGATCGAACCTGGGCCCTGTCAGTGAAAGCAGCAGTGAAAGCGATGAATCCTAACCACTGGACGGCCAGGGAATTCCCTTTAAGACAAAACATGGGAAAAAAGAATGGAAAAGATAAATTTGTGAAAATGTAAAACTTCTGAACAACAAAAGACGCCATAGCTACAGTGAAAAGATAGGACAGGCTAAGAGAAGATCCTTACGAATGCACAGAACTGATACAGGATTATCCAGAAGAAAGAATTCCTACGAAACACTGGGAAAATACAGAACTCAGTAGGGAAACGGGCATTCCAGGAAAAGGGAGCCTGAACCCACCCATAAGCTTGAATTGATGCCCCTTCGGGACGCTGGGAAGCAAGCAGCGTCATCTTAATAGCTAGAAAGAGCCGAGGGCCGGCCGTCAGTGGAATGGCTCCAAAAAGTGTGGTATAGTCATACATGTGGCTTGTGACAACACACCTGCTTATGAATAGCACACGTAGTAGAAAATGTGCCTCAGAATGACAAACCCGAATCCCCTTGGACAGAGGAGAGGAATGGGGTCAGGGATGGGAAAAACACTGAGGCCAACAAGGCCCACATCGAGGCTGGGTGGCAGTACACGCGTGTGCTGACATAATTTTTGATGCTTATACTTTCCCAAGCTCAGGAAATATTCCAGAACATCTCCACGTGGAGGAGCAGCTAGGGGGAGGGAGGCCAGCTGGGGAGCTCTTGCTGCCGTCACCCATTAGGATGTGGAATGGGTGAGACCTGGGGATGTGGGAGCACAGAGGTTTCTGGCCTGGGTGGCTATAATACTGGCAAGGATGCCATTACTATTATTACTAATAATAGCTACAAACCAATAATAATAGCTACCATTTACTAACGGGCGACCGTGCCCCATTCTGCTCTGAGTGCTTTAAGGCCAGTACTATGAAACAGGCACTAAGAGTACGTCCACCTCACAGATGAGGAAACTGGGGAGGTTAAGGGATTCACCGAATAGGCCCACCACAGTCAGCATCTCAGGCTGGTGAGGGGCAGGGAGCATGCTCAGCCGGGACAGCTTCGAGAAGCCCCCTCCTTGCGGTATACATAGTAGGGGCTGGGGGCGTGTGGGTGGTGGGAACCCATGGGGGGAAGGGTGCGGAGGAGTGGGGTGAGAAGGTGGGGCTTCGGCTGAGGTGGGGGGCTCTGAGCTGGTGGTCTGGGTAGGGGCGTGGGCTGTGGTGGGATGGCTTGGTGGCAGTGGGGGAAGGTCTAGGACCCTGCGTTGGACTCTCTTCTCCTTGCAGAGGGTCTTCTCTGGCCCCCTCCCTTCGCCACCTTCCCCCTAAGCACTCCAGCCAAGCTTATTCATTTCTTGGGCTCCCTACTCCCACCCTCGGCACTCTCCTGCCCGCTCACACACCCTTCTTGCTGCTTGCACACCTGCTCGTCACCTCCTGCCCCCCTCCTGTCACCCACACTCACTTAAGGCCAGGTGCCCAGGCGTGTCCATTCCGAGCCCAAGCGCCACTCAAGGCCTAGCGACCACCCAGGGAGAATG
>NW_006784311.1:474691-475010 GCF_000442215.2 Lipotes vexillifer
ATGCCGAGCAGGGGGTCTGAGGGTGACTCGCCTTCCATCAGGCTCTGGAGGCCGCCCGAAGGCCTGGCCGGATACACTCACACCACACCTCGCGTGGACCTGCGCTCAGCTTCACCAGGAGCCCTGCTAGTTCAGGGAGAGCAAATACTTGCTCGCTGAGCCCATGGTCAGGGAAATCGATTCAAAGATGCTGCCCAGTGGGACCGCCCTGTGGACCACAGCTCCAACCCAGACCCAGCCGGGCTGGAAGTCGCTTTGCTTCCACTGAGGACTCTGCAGAAAGGTGCCCTTGCCTTGCGGGGGGGGGGGGGGGGGGGGG
>NW_006784311.1:475020-481024 GCF_000442215.2 Lipotes vexillifer
GGGACCTAGGCCTCAGAGGCACCTCTTTGCCCAAATGTGGCCCAGGTGGCGCTCCCCCTCCCCTCGCTGAGGGCCTGATTCCCATTTACCTGGAGATCCCTGCCCTGGAAGCAGCTTCGAGCCTGGTCTGGGGCACCAGGCGCGGGCTGGAGAGGTCCCTGGAGTAGCAGCCACCTCCGGCCCGCCCCTCCCCGCACTGCGACCCTTGCGCAGGCTGACCCCATCACAGACCACACACTCTCATTCTGAACGTTACCCCAGAGCATAAAGTGGTAAACTTGCTGGAGGAATCTGTCAATAACTATAAAGAACCTTGAAAATGTTCATCATACCCTTTGATCCAGTAAATTGACTCTAAGTAATAGACCCTAAAATAATCAGAATCAATATTACATGAATCACAAGGATGTTCAGAGCAGCATTCACGATTTTTTTTTATTGTGGTAAAATACACCAAACGTAAAATTGACCATTTTAACCATTTTCAAGCGTACAATTCAGTAGCATTTGGTGCATTCACATAGCTGTGCAACCATCACATCTATTTAATTCCAGGACATTTTCATCCCCTCAAAAGGAGACCCCCTGCCCATTCTCTCCAAATTCACCCCAGGCCCTGGCACTCACCAATCTCCTTTCTTTGCCTCTAGACACTTCATAAGTGGAATTCTACAACAGGTGGTCCGATGTGTCTGGCATCTTTCCTCAAGCATGTTTTCTAGGTCCGTCCATATTACAGCCGGCATCAACTTCATTCCTCTTATGGCTGAGTAATATTCCATCATATTCCAAACTACTGCATTGTGCGGACAGACCGTTGATCCCTCAACAGACATTGGCTTCTACCTTTTGGCAATTGTGAATCACGCTGCGGTGAACATTTGTGTACAAGTTTTTGAGTCCCTGTTTTCAAATCTTTGGGGCCATATGGTCATTCTACATTTAACTTATTGAGGTACCAGCATTATTTTTAATGCCCAAAACTTTACAACAGTCTTAAGCACAAGTGTCTGCCTCAAGACTTCCCTGGTGGTCCAGCAGTTAAGACTCTGCGCTCCCAATGTGAGGGGCCTGGGTTCAATCCCTGGTCAGGGAACTAGATCCCGCATGCTGCAACTAAAGATCCCGCACGCCGCAGCTGAGACCCAGCGCAGCCAAATAAATAAATAATTTTTTTAAAGGTGTCTGCCTCATCGAAGTGTACAGCTGCCCTACCACAGTCTTCCAATAACAAGCCTGTTTCTCAAAAAAGATATAAAATGGCATGTGAACTATGACGATTGCCATGTAAAGTATGTTTATGGAAAGACTGGGAAAGAATATATAAAAACATTGTTCGAGGGAAATGGAAATCTGAGAATTTGCTTTTTTCCAAACTTTATATACCATGGCTAAATTGTTTTTTGAAAAAATGTTTACAAACTTCAGAAAAAATAGCATTGCTGACCCCAGTTCTGAGAGCGTGGATCTCAGCACGTGGGAGGCAGCTGACAGGTGAAGGTGAGGAGGGAGGTGTGAGCCCACGGAGGCTTCATGATGCTACAGATGTGCCAGCTCACAGGGTGCACGGGGGCTCATGGGGCTTTGAAAACTGTTTGGAATGGATGTGCCCGTTATGTATATTCATTGGTACGTGCCTAAGTATCAATTATCACACAATATCTTCTTTAAAGACTGGAAGGAGGGACTTCCCTGGTGGGGCAGTGGTTAAGAATCCGCCTGCCAACGCGGGGACACGGGTTCGAGCCCTGGGCCTGGAAGATCCCACATGCAACGGAGCAACAAAGCCCGTGCGCCACAACGACTGAGCCTGCGCTCTAGAGCCCGCGAGCCACAACTACTGAGCCTGTGTGCCACAACTACTGAAGCCCACATGCCTAGAGCCCATGCTCCACAACAAGAGAAGCGACCGCAGTGAGAAGCTGGCGCACCGCAACAAAGAGTAGCCCGCCAAAGCCCACGTGCAGCAACAAAGACCCAATGCAGCCATAAATAAAATAAATTTTAAAAAATACAACAATCTAGCCTGTGCTCTGTTTCCCTGAGGCCCCAGGCTCGGGGGCAGTGGGCTGCTTTGTGCTTCTGCTCCTGGGCAGCCCCTGCAGGCGGTACAGCCTCTGGGCTCAGGCCCCTTGGGAGTGGGCCATGAAGTCACGTCAGACTTCACATCCAGATCCGATCTAAGGAAGCTCGGGACGTGCTTTCTGGCCCAGGTGCCCCCAGAATGCAAGGGGTAGCTCCCAGGAGCCTGGAGCCCAGATGGGGGCAGAGCCTTCACTCCAGGACCTCCGGCCTGGAAGGTGGGGGAGATGAATCACAGCCTCCACCCCCAGGAGGGCCCCACGCCCACCCCACAGAGCATCAGGAAGCTGGTTCTGCAAGGCTGGAGAAGGGCCTTGTCATGGGGCTGCCAGCTGGTCTCAGGCCTGGGACAGGACAGAGCAGACACCCTCCCACCCCCATTTCCCCCATGCCCCTCCCCGTCACACCCACCCCCCACTGGCTCTAGGACTGCCTTTGCAGAGAGGTTCTGCGGGTGGCCAAGGAGTGGGCCCTGGGCTCCCCAGCCCAGTGTGTGAGCAGAGGGCGGCAGGAGGCCCCTGGGTGTGGAGGCACTGACCTGCGAGGTGCCAGCCTACGAGCAGGGGGAGCACAGCCAGCAGGCCCCCAGGTCTGCCTTCAGAAGGAGGCCGTGCCCACCCCAGCCCCTCAAGGTAGGCCAGGCCCCGGGGCAAGGCCCCTCACACCAGCGGAAGGCAGGTGCCTGTGGCGGTGGGGAGTGAGGTGAGGGTGGGAGGGGTGCAGGAGAGGAGCCGAGACACAGCTGGCTCACAGCTGGCACACAGCTGACACACAGCTGGCTCACAGCTGACACACAGCTGGCACACAGCTGGCTCACAGCTGGCTCAGGGACTGCCTCAACCCAAGCTCCAAAGGAGGACTGTGAGGCAGTGCGGGGGGGGCATGCGAAGGCCTTTCCAAGGATCCAGGGTGTTGGGGGTGAGCAAGGAAGCAGAGGGCCCCCAGCGTCAGAGGCTGAACCCGGGCAGGGAGACTGGGTGCCTGGGCCACTTGCCACTGCTCAGGCGCTGAGGGGGGCCCTGGGGAACACCCAGTCCCTTATCCCCAGGGGGCCGAGGACAAGGGATTCCTGGCACAAGCCCATGCTGTGCTGTCTCCCTGGGGCTTCTCCAGGGATCAGAGAGACATGGGAGAATGAGCTCAGGAAGGGAGGAGGAGTGGGATTTCCTCGCCGCCCCCCACCCCGCCATGCCGGGTTGCCCTTTCGGAAGCTGAGAGGCAGCCTGCTTCAAGCTGTGGGCAGAGGCTTGAGCCTGGTGGGATCCAGCACACAGCCCCTCCCACAAGGGTCCTGGTTGGAAGGTAGGAGGGAAAGGGGGGGCAAGGCTGCAGCTCAGAGGGTCCACGGCAGAGCGCAGGAGGTGAGGTCGGCACATGGGGTGTGGGTGCACCAGTGACCCAGTCCCTGGTCAGCCAGGAACCACTGGAGGGAAGAGGGCACGTGTCCCGGAACAGGGTATTCGGGGACAGGCCCACTGCTGGCTCAGAGCCCAGGCTCACCCAGCACCAGCAGAACAGGAGCAACAAACTTGGGCAAGACAGACATGATCCCCACGTTGTTTGGGGAGACCAGTGCCAGGGCAGAAATGAGCATACAGAGCCTTGAGTTTGGACGGGGGCTGATTTAGATAGAAAGCACAGGGACAGCCTCTCTGGTGACATTTGAACTGAGACCTGAAAGATGACAAGGAGCCAGCCATGCTAGGGACTTCGAAGAACATTGCAGGCAGTGCTAAGCCCTAGGATGGAATGACTTAGCGCTTGCTGGAGAATAAGACACGTAGGGGACAGGGCGGAGGCAGGGGACAGACCGCAGACAACTGCCATGGCTCAGCTCAGGGGGTGGTAGTGGAGACGGGGCTGCCACAAGCTGCTGCTGAGCTGGGGAAAATGACCAAGGAACCGTGAGGGAGGAGGGACACCGAACAAGCACAAGAGAAGATGCTCAACGTCACTCATCACGAGGGAAATGCAAATCAAAACCGCAATGAGATATCCCCTCACACTCACTAGGATGGCTGAAATAAAAACACAGAAAATAACAGTTGATGAGAATGTGGAGAAATTCAACTCTCGCACACTGCTTGTAGGAATGTCAACAGCAGTGGACGTGGAAAACTGTCTAGAGTTCCCAGATGACCCAGCAGTACCACGAGACTTGAAAACAGGCACCGAAACAAAAACTTGTACACAAATGTTCAGAGCAGCACTATTCCTTTTTTTTTTTTTTTTTTTTTTTCCCCCCCCCCACCCTGCGCAGCTTGCAGGATCTTATTTTCCTGACCAGGGATTGAACCAGGGCCCCAGCAGTGAAAGTGCTGAGTCCTAACCAGCGGACTGCCAGGGAATTCCCAGCAGCACTATTCTTTTTTGTTGTTGTTTGGCTGCGTTGCGTCTTCGTTGCTGCGCGCGGGCTTTCTCTACTTTGCGGCGAGCAAGGGCTATTCTTTGTTGCAGTGTGTGGGCTTCTCATTGCGGTGGCTTCTCTTTGTCGCGGAGAACGGGCTCTAGGCACGCGGGCTTCAGTACTTGTGGCACGTGGGCTCAGTAGCTGTGGCTTGCGGGCTCTAGAGCGCAGGCTCAGTAGTTGTGGCGCACAGGCTTAGTTGCTCCGCGCCATGTGGGATCTTCCTGGACCAGGGCTCGACCCCATGTCCCTTGCATTGGCAGGTGGATTCTTAACCACTGCGCCACCAGGGAAGCCCCCAGCAGCACTATTCTTAATTGCCAAAATTTGGAAGCAACCTACATTGTCCACCAACAGATGGATAAACATAATGTGGTAACATCCACCCAGTGGATTATTCCACCATATAAAGGAATGAAGTCCTGCTACATGCTACGACGTGGATGAAAACAGCCCAGCTGAGTGAGAGAAGGCAGGCACAAAAGGCCATGTACTGTATGATTCCAGAATGGGCAAATCCATAGGGACAGAAAGTAGATGAGTGGTTGCCAGGGACTGGGGAAAGGGAGAATGGGGATTGCCTGCTTAATGGTGTGAAGTTCCCTTCTGGGATGATGAACATGACAACTGCACCGCATCGTGAACATACTCAACGTCACTAATGGTAAACTTGATGTCATATATCTTTTCCCACAATAAAAAGTTAAAACTGCTGCCCGGATCCAGAGACCACCGGTGCCCTTACAGAGATGAAGACCACTGGAAAAGACACAGGGGTGGGGGGGAGGGGGGGAGGGGCGGGACCTGGGGAACTTGTTTAATCAATGCACATCTTTATCTCTGATTTGAAGTTCCTGAGACCTGCAGACATCCCCAGTGTCCCCACTCCACTTACACGTATCCCAAACCAAGCCACCAAACCAGGTGTCATATGACCACTGCTACTGAATTCAAGCAGGGATTGATTGTTCTTGACTTAAAATCATGAGATGGAGGCTATCACCTGGGGATTGAGTGTAGCAGAGGATAAGAGGCCCAAGGAGGACCCTAAGGCACCCTGACATTGAGCAGTTGAGGAGACACAGAGCTTAAGTCAGCCAGAGAGAAGGAAAACTAAGGAAGGAATCTGGGCAAGACAGTGCACCAAGGACCGGGAGGATGGATTGGATCAGGATGCAGAAGGGTCCTCAGGATTTGCTAAAAGGGGGCAATCGGGGAGGGGGACACCCAGCCGACCTGTACAGATAGATTCAGCCTTTGGGAGCTTTTGCAGAGAATGGGGTGTAAGCGCCTTGGGGCTGTGGCTTGGGGATGTGGGAGAGCACTGACGTTTGGGTTTTACCAGGTCAGACGCCTGAGAGCGTCTGAAAGCTTGATGGGAAGGGTAGGTTCAGAAGAGGAAAAAATTTTAAATGCCAAAGAAAGCGAGGGAAAGACCTGCAGAAGGTGCGGCCGTAAGAGAGGGGAACACGGGGGCAGGAGGGAGGGACACGGCGGGGCGGGGGGGGGGGCGGG
>NW_006784311.1:481195-489453 GCF_000442215.2 Lipotes vexillifer
CCGGGGAGGGGGGGGGCGGGGCCCGGGCTCGCTCGTCCCGCCTCCCCGGGCGCGGATCCGCAGACAACGAGCGCGCGGCGGCGGCAGCGGCAGCGCGAGCCGGGGTGGCAGCCCGTTGGCCGCGTCTCCGGCGCCAGCAGCCGGCGCAGCCCGACCGACCGGCGCTAGTCCTCCGGCCCCACCCCTCCGGCCCCGCTCCCGGCCGGGGCGGGTCTCCGGCGCCCGCTCTAGGAGGCCTGGCGCGACTGGGCCGGAGGCTCCGGGTGGGAGGTCCTCGCCTTACTTCCCAAATACTCTGATCGGGAATCTCTGAGCAGGCGAGAGGAGGGAGGGTAGGCTGAGAAAAGAGCCCTGGCCCGGGTGACTGGGGGTCCCGCGGGCCCCACGGCTCCCCGGGAGGTCTAGGGACCTCCCCTTTCACCCAGGGTAACGCGAGGGGGAGGGGGTTAACGACACAGTTCTAGGGGCGCCCACGGTTGGGATGAGTCTCCCAACCCCACCCTGCGGATTGGGAAACCTAGGCTAGGCGAGAACACAGACCGGAAGTTAGCCTCTGCCCTGGCGCCCCGTTGCACCCGCTATCTCAGCTCTGCTGTCGCGAGTGTCCAAGGAACACCTTGGACGCAGCCGTGTCTGGCTCAGCAGGACCGAGAAAGGAGAAGCCAGGCAGGCTCTGTGCGCTCCCATCTTTTCAGTGGCCCAGCAGAAGTCCTCATTCATGTGTTCCTATCTCTGGTGCTTAAAAATTGTCAACCCACAGGAACGTTGGCGCATGGACATCTGCATTCCCCTCACCCAGCTCTCCCCGGAGTGCACATTCCACCGCACCTGCTCCCTCCTCTCTACACACACACACATTCCCAAGCAAAATGCTGGCACCAACGCTCTCCACACACCCCCACCCCCCGGGAAACCGCGACACCCTTAATGTGCTCAGGGATTTAACACTGACAGTCAGCACCTCTGCATCTCTCCAATTGTACTGCTAATGCCCTTATAGCTGCTTTTTTTCTTCTTCTTCTTTTCTTCTTTTTTTTCAGATCCAGGATCCAATCAAGGATCACACACTTGGTCATTAGGTCTCTAGTCTCCTGTAATCTAGAACAATCTATGCATTTAAAAAAAAAAAAAAAAAAAAAACCTTTCCTCAGATCCAGGATCCAATCAAGGATCACACACTTGGTCATTAGGTCTCTAGTCTCCTGTAATCTAGAACAATCTATGCATTTAAAAAAAAAAAAAAAAAAAAAAACCTTTCATGACACTGACCTCTTGGAAGAGTCTAGGGCACTCGCCTTGTAGAAAGCCCCAGGGCGAGGAGGGGCAGGGGGCCGGGCTGCCCACCGTTAGGGAGGCTCGGTTTGATCACCTGGTGTCTCCCTTGTAAAGTTGCATTTCCCCTCCGCAATGCACAAGTAATCTGGCTGACACCTTGAGACCCAGTGACTATCTTTTCTTCCCCAACAACCTTTATCTAATGGTTTTACCATCCTAGGATGATCCCCAACTGGATGAATTGCATTGGTGCTGCAAAATGCCTTAATTTGTTAGAACTCTAGCAGGGACACAGCACTACACGCCAACATGTGACTGGCCCAGTGAATGGCATGCCCCCAGTTGAGGCTGCCTGGACAAGCCACACCATCCACCCCCAGAACTCTGTGCCCACTCTTTCTGCCCAGGGGCAGGAGCGAGAGAAGGACGAAGCACAGGAAGCCTTCATCTCAAAGGACTTTTTAGTAGTTTGGGGCTGGTGTGTGTGTCTGGGTACCCATGTGAGCTGCCTGTAGGTTCGTAAGGATGTGGGTGATGGGAAGAGGCTCAGTGAGTTGCACGTAGCCTGGAAGAACAGATTATGTCCCTTGGGGCCCCACCTGGTCAATTATCCCTGGAAACTGATCTGATAGGTGTGAGGTGAGGCCTCCCCCCTCTTATTTGTAATAAACTCACTTCCTAGGTGATACTGACATAATTTGGGGCTTCACTGATTTATCCCAAGTCCTGAGCGAGGTCCTAGCTACTCAAAGTGTAGTCTGAGGGCCAGCAGCATGGACATCCCCTGGGAGGTTGTGAGTAATGCAGAATCCCAGGCCCGCCCCTGGACCTGCTCAAGCAGATCCTGCATTCTAAAAAGGGCCTCAGGGTAGAGTCATGCTGGCCCAGAGCACCCCCTTGAGGAACCAGGGAGGACTTGCACACACCTTGACAGGATTCAGACCACAGGCAAGTGCTTCAAATGGTCTCTCCTCCCAGCTGTCACTCCACAAAGGGGAGTGGGTGGGTGGTGCCCATGGGGCAAGCGGAAATCTGATCCACCTGCCCTGGCCCCCCTGCCTTTCTAGGGAAGAGCAGGCCTCTCGGGGCCCCTCTGAAGTCCTGCCTGGAGAGAGAGGCTGGGAATGAGGGATGCCCCACATGCGGCCAGTATGGAAAAGCAAAGAACTTCCAGAGGTCATCATTAAGATCAGTTTTGGGGGGCTTCCCTGGTGGTGCAGTGGTTGGGAGTCCGCCTGCCAATGCAGGGGACACGAGTTTGTGCCCCGGTCCGGGAAGATCCCACATGCCGCGGAAAGCTGGGCCCGTGAGCCATGGCCGCTGAGCCTGCGCGTCCGGAGCCTGTGCTCCGCAACGGGAGAGGCCACAATAGTGAGAGGCCGGCGTACCGCCAAAAAAAAAAAAAAAAAAAAAAAAAAAAAGATCAGTGTTTGAGTGTGTGCTCACAGCTTCCCAGGCACCTTGGATGATGATGGAAAACGTCCTCCCACCCACCTACCTCTGGGCTAAACTGGCTGGCCCAAAGGCAAGCTCCCTGTCTCGCAGTAATCAAAATGATATCCCTTATGGAGTGCTTTTCATTCCCACTGCTCAAAGCAAGCATGAGGAAGAGACAGATTGCACGACAAAGAGGGGAGACGCCTGTCACACCCAAAGCCAGCTCTGAGCCCCAGCTTCTCAATCTTTCTTCTTTTGACTTGGCTCACGTGCAAAAGGACCAAATGTGCCTCCACCTTGGCATGTGTCCATCGCCTAAGTAATCTTACACGTTACACTTCACAACTCAGGGCGCCTCTGTTTCTCTCCCCCTTCTTTCTTACTAGAAAAACCCTCAAAATAATATTGGACATTCTTCTGTCACTGGACATTAATTGTGACATGTTCATGAGGAATGCCTTCTCCAACCAATTTCCACGCCTTAACGCCTGACCAAATGGCCTGATGGCAGCAACTCCACCCCCACCCAAATGAGATCCCAGGGGACCCAGTGCCACTGATTTCCCAATGGCAATGACCCCGGGAGGCAGGCGCTCTTTATTCCCATAGAGCAGGTGAAGAAACTGAGGCACTGAGCCAGTGAGCCGTTGAGTATCCCCACAGCACACTGTCTTCCCTGGCAGGGATCCTGAAGCAGAAGGAAAGAAAGGCCCACTCAGCCCTACCAGGGGCTCCTGGTGGACTAAGTGCTCTCACGTGCTTTTCTTCCTTTGGCAGGTGTACATGTGTTTCTTGTTTTTAAAGCTTTACTGGGGTATCATTGCCATATGATCAACTGCACATATTTAGAGCGTACAGTTTGAAAAGTTTTGATATAAGGTGTACATATACGTCTGTGAAGCCATCACCACAATCAAGATAGTGACCATTTCCATCATCCCCAAAAGTGTCCTCGTGCTCCTGTCTGTGCTCCCTCCCTTCCACCCATCCCTGCAAATACTGTCACTATAGATTGCATTTTCTAGAATTTTTCTATCCATGGCTCAGACAGAACCACGTCATGGGGGTCATGGTGTCAGAGAGAAGGACACAGGCCTGGCAAGCAGGGACAACAGGAAAGGCTCTCGGAACGTGCTTTTGTGTCTCAGTGTTAGGTGACCAGGCTACCTCCCTTTCTGCCCTTTATGACCTGGCTTCTTCCTCTTCCTAACAACATGCATGACCCTCCCCCACTCAGGGTCATTTCCAGATTTTTCAAGCTCTCCCTGTGCCCCCCCATGCCCCCAGCACCCACACTTGGTTGTATCCTTGGAGGACTAGACTGGGATAACAGAAATGGAGCTGGGGTTCTGACATGCCGCACTTAAAGTGCCTGTGATAGACCACGTCAGTAGAATCAAGGGCCCAAAAACCACAGGATCGTCTCAAGAGCCACAGAAAAAGCAGTTGACAAAACCTAACAACACTTCATGGTAAAAACACTCAAACTAGGAATAGAAGGGAACTTCCTCAAGCTGATAAAGAGCATGTATGACAAACCGCAGCTCACTTCATACTCAGGGGTGAAAGACTGGGAGCTTCTTAGATCAGCAACAAGACAAGGATACCCACTCTCACCACTTCTATTCAACACTGTACTGGAGGTGCTAGCCAGAGCAAACAGGCAAGGAAAAGAAATGAGAGGTATCCACAATGGAATATTACTCGGCCATAAAAAGGAACGAAATTGGGTCATTTGTAGAGATGTGGTTGGATCTAGAGACTGTCATAGAGTGAAGGAAGTCAGAAAGAGAGAAACAAATATCGTGTATTAATGCACATATGTGGAACCTAGATAAAAGGTACAGATGAACCGGTTTGCAGGACAGAAATAGAGACACAGATGTAGAGCACAAACATGGGCACAAGGGTGAGAAAATGGTGGGGGCGGGGGGGGTGGTGGTGTGATGAATCGGGAGATTGGGATTGACAAATGTACACTAATATGTATAAAATGGGTAACTAATAAGAAACTGCTGTATAAAAAAATAAATAGAATAAAATTCAAAAAAAGAAAAGAAATGAGAGGTATTCAGATTGGAAAGGAAGTAAAACTATCCTCTATTTATATATAGGAAATCCTGAAGAATCCACTCAAAACAACTATTTGAGCTAATAAATGAGTTTAGTAAGGTTGCAAGATATAAGACCAATATAAAAAAATCGATTGTATTTCTATACAGTGGCAATGAGAAAAATGAAAAGGAAATTAAGAAAAGAATTCCATTTACAGTAGCATCATAAAGAATAGAGTACTCCGGAATAAATTTAACAAAAGTGCAAAACGTTGGCGAAGGAAATCGAAGACTCAGAGAATTCCCCGGCGGTCCTGTGGTTAAGACTCTGCGCTCTCACTGCAGAGGGCCAGAGTTCAATCCCTGGTCAATCCCTGGTTGGGGAACTAAGATCCCACAAGCGACGTGACAAAGAAATTGAAGATCCAAATAAAAAGGCATCCCATGTTCATGGGTAATACTCTCCCAGATTCAACACAAATTCAATACATAGGTAATGCAATATTCAATACAAATTCAATGCAATTCCTACAAAATCACAGCTGGTTTTTCTGAAATTGACAAGCTGATCCTAAAATTCATATGGAGACTCAAGTGACTCAGAATAGACAAAACAATCTTGAATAGCACAAAGTTGGAAGACCGACGATTCAAAAGTTACTTACAAAGCTCTAGTAAAAGCAATGTGTTACAGGTATAAAGATAGACATTTCTCCAGAAAAGATACGCAAATAGCCAATAGCACGGGATAAGATGCTCATCAGGAAATGCATATGATGTCCCCTCAAACCCAGTAGGATGGCTATAATAAAGAACGTGTGTGGGGAGGGTGTGGAGAAACGGAACCCTCATACACTGCTGGTGGGAACATAAAACGTAAAATTGTGCAGCCCTTGTGGAAAACAGACAGCCCCTCAAAATACTAAACACAATTACCATATGATCCAGCAATTCCATTTCTGGGTATATACACAAAAGAATTGAAAGCAGGGACTCAAACAGATATTTGTACACTCACGTTCACAGCAGCACTGTTCACACTAGCCAAAAGGTGGAAATAAGTCAAATGTCCATCAATGGATGAATAGATAAATATTATGTGGTATAGCCATACAATAGGAAATTACTCAGTAATAAAAAGAAATTTAGTACTGATACATGCTACAATATGGATGAACCTTAAAAACACGATAAAGGAAAGAAGTCGGACAACAAAAGGTCACGTATCGTATGGTTTCATTGAGATGAAATGTCTGGAACAGGCAAGTCCATAAAGACAAGTAGATTAGTGGGTGCCAGAGCCTAGGAGGTATTGGGGAAATGTGACTGCTAATGGGTACGGGGTTTCTTTTCAAGGTGATGAAAATGTTCTGGAATTCGATAGTGGTAATGATTGCACAACTCTCTGAATATACTAAAAACCACTCAATTGTATGTTTTACAAGGGTATGTGAATTATATCTCAATAAAGTTTTTTTTTTTTAAATGCCTGTGAACTATCGGGAGAAAAGGGTCTGGAACTCAAGGCTAGAATAAGACACTTGGGACTTCTTAACCTGGGTGTCAGAGACCTCTGGGGATCTAGGAAGGGGCCCCAGGACACCCCAGCAAAAGGAAGCCACATGGCAAGTGGTGTAGGTGTACTTGTGCATTTCTCTGGGCTGAGCTGTATCCCGGTGGGGTTCCTTATTTTGGCAAGGTGCAGAGGCCACAGGTGGGTGTGGACAAACCATGGAGAAGCCTCTCTGAGGCTGTGAAGCACCAGAGTTTAAATGGGGGGGGGGGGGGCAAGGGGTCCTGGAAACTGACTGGTCTTCTGGGACAAAAGCTTCCCTCCCCTCTGAAAAGAGGCTGGGACCAGCAGAAGCTCCCTGCTGCGCCTGGGACGCCAGCCCCCAGACCCAGAGTCATCTGGGATAGTTAATGGTTTTCCCTGCTCTCCAGCTTTTTTTAAATTCAATTCTCTTTCGTCTTCCCTTAATTTTGAAGGATAGTTCCTTTTTTAAAACTGCATCCATACTGTATAGCACAGGGAACTCTACTCAATACTCATTTATCTAAAAGAGTGGATATATGTATAACTGATTCACTTTGATGTACACCTGAAACTAACAGAACGTCGTAAATCAACTATACTCCAACAAAAATTAACTTAGAAAGATAAATTTAAAAAGCAAAATAAAATAAAACCGCATCCAGTCTCGGATTCTGTCCAAACTTCTGCAGGAGCTGTAAAAGGGAGCAGCACCCCAGGGACTGGTCAGTGAGGGCTGCAGATGAGGAAAAGCAGAGGCGGCTGGCCTGAGGCCGCCCTCCTCCTGGGGAGCTACTTGCCCAGGGCTTGCAGCTCTCTCTCCAGGAGAAAAGCCTGGACTGCGACTTTCCAGCCCAGGTTCACCTCAAGCCTTCCTGCGACATGAAGCCTCCCTGAAGGCCGTCCCAGCCAGACCTGTGGCAGCCTCCCTGCCACTGCCCATGGGGAACCCGAAGGGTCACAGCAGCGTCGCCTCCCAACCACGGCTCATCTCGGGCCTGCAGCGCAGCGCAGGTCGCCCTCCGCTTTCCACACATCCGCAAGGGACTGGCCTTTAACGAAGCGCTACATCAATCCCCCTGGGAGGAAGTTAAGATTCGCTTTTTGCCATTTGATAGAATGATCCCAAGAAAGGAAGCAATGAGGACGGGATCCCACGGCCTCATCAACCAACCAGTGCAGCCCACCTCCCGCCGGGAGCCCTGGTGCCACTACTGGGATTCCACGGGACTGCTCGGGGTCCAGCCTGGGTCATTCCCGAGCCTGATCCCACGAGGGCTAATGGCAATAGCCAGGCAAGATTTCCAAACAGCTGGAACGAGAGATGGGAGGAAGCACGAGGCGGGGTGGGGGTGGCGGAGAGAATGGCAGAACGGAGGCGGAGGGCCGAGAGCGGGGAAAGCAGAGGGCCCGCGCGTCCCGGGAGACCGGCCCGAGAGCGCGGGAGAGGAGCGCCGCCAGGCTAGGCAAGATTCCCGTCCTGCCCAGGACGGCCAGAGGCTCTCAGCACGAATGCAGCACTCCCGCGGGCTCCCCAATCTCCACCGCGCCCCGGCCGATGCCTGTAGGGGTCCCCCCTTTTCTTCTAAGGAGACCCCATTCCCCCAGCCAACACCTCTCCGACCTGCACTTGCTTCCCCAGTCCGGACCAATAAACCCAGAGCAGAAACGTATACCTGTCTGCGCCCGTTCTGCCCCTGGGTCCCGACTCCCTCTAACCTTGAACTCCCTCCACAGAGCCCTGGGGGCGTCTCAGACCACGCCATCCGGGACATTTCTCTAGACAGCTCTCAGAGCGCACACAGAAAGTACACACACGCAGGGCCGGAGGAGCCTCCGCGAACACACAGACGCGGCACAGGCACGCACTCACGAAGTCACGCCACGCACAGGCAAGGAAGCCGAGCTCCGGGTCCGAGAGCGCGACCTGGAGTCTCCCCTCCCTCCCCGCCAGTCAC
>NW_006784311.1:489525-499829 GCF_000442215.2 Lipotes vexillifer
CCCCCCGCCAGTCACTGCCCGGTACACGCCCCCCACCGCCCAAGACCCGAAGGCCCTGCGGGGCCTAGGGCAGGCCGGTCACCGACTCCCGAAGACTGCCCTTCTGACAGACCCGGCGACAGCCACTCACCCGAGGCTCCCAAGGGTTGGGAGCCCACCGTTTGTCTGGGCAGGGCCGGAGTGGAGAGTGCGTGCGGGGGTAGATGCCCGACCCTGGCCAGGCGGCGGCGGGGTTCCGGGGCGGCCCGCGCGCTCCACTACCCCTGGCCCACGGGGACCTGGATTTGCCCCGCCCCACCGCGCCGCGGGCGCCCCGCTCCCTCCCCCGCCCTGGGTCCACCGGGGCTAGCGAGTGCGGGGAACGGAGGCCGTTGCTATGCAACCCCCATCCCGCGCCGGCGCCGGCAGCAACGCGTTTCCCGGCTCCCGGGGCCGGGATGTATGCGCACGGGACCTGGGCTGAGCCCAACTTCCCGACCCGGGCCGATCTGGACCCAGGGCTCGCGTCCCAATCAATGTACTCCGGGCAAGCCAGGGATGCTCCCCGCACCCCTACCCCCGCGCAGGGACCCCCCGATCTTTGCCTGGTTCCCACGGAGCACCTACACCCAGCAGCCCCAGAAACTGAGGGCGAGGATGACTCCCTATCTCTTCCTCGTCGAGCCCTCGTGCCCCTCCACCCGGCCCTCCCCCCGGGCCAGTTCTTCCCCAGGTGTCGCCCACGCCCCTCGCCCCAGCTGCCCAGCCGCCCTACCTGAAGCATCACTTTGTACTGCTCCTCCGGTTTCTGGACCACGCACATATTACATCCCATGGTGCTAGCCGGCGAGGGAAGGAGGGCGGGAACGGGAAAACGCCTTTCACTGGCCCGTGCGCAGGACCTCGGGTCCCGGCCCAGGGCCGGGGGCCATACCCTAGCGCGGGGGGCGGGCCGCCTAGCGGGGGAGGGGGGCACGCCCCCGAGGGGGGGGCAGCTCCACGCCCCTCGGGTTAACTCTTAGCTGGCTGAGGCCAGGCGCGGGCATGCTCCCTTGCACCCGGCCAGGAAAAAAAGGGCAGCGGGGGATGGGCTGGCGCGCCGGGCGTTGCTTGGCTACGGCCCCCCAGGAGGCGCGGGGGCGCGCCAGGCCACTGGGGACCGTCAGGGGCCGTAGGCCGCGCGCCTCCCCGCCCGCGGGGCCCGCCGCTGCCGCTGCCGCCTCCGGCTCCCGCCCATGGCCACCAGCCCCGGGAGCCCGGCCCTCGCGCTGGGCGCCGCGGCCCGGCCAGCCGACTGGGGGGCGGCGGCGCGGCTGCGGCCCCCGCCCGCGGCCCAGGCCCGCGCCCGCGCTCCCGCCTCGCCCGGCCGCGCTCCCCGCGCCCGGGACGACGGGCACAGCGCGCGCGCCCGCGGCGGCGGCGGCGGGGGAGGGGCGCGGGGACTGGGCGCAAGCGCGCGGGAGAGTGGAGCTGGGCTGGGTGGAAGAGCGAGCGGCTGGAGGCCGCGGGAGCTGGCGCGGGAAGCTGGGGGCGGGGCCTTGACGGGGGTGGAGGGGGTCCCTGGTTCCCCGCGAACCCCGGCGTCCGTCTCCGAGCACCCGGCCCAGGTTGTGCCGCCCGCCCTGTGCCAGCCCGGGAGACTGGGATCCTGTCTGGAGGAGCGCCTCCCGGGATCCCCCAGAGAGCTCAGGGCCTCGGGAGGGGGGCGCGATTTCAGACCCTTTCTTAGTTCCTCCGCGCCGCATCCCCAATGCCTCTAGCCCTCCCTCAGGTTGCCCTTTAATGAGTGCTTCTCCCCTTCAACGTAGTCATTCTCTAGTTGTCGCTGAAATGGACACCTTTGTTGAAATTTAAAAAGAAACAAAAAATTTTCATAAGAAGGAGAAAAAGAAAAAAGCATGAGGTGGGGTGGGTCCTGGGGAGAGCCGACTAAGGGCCTTGGGATGCCCTGGGGCCCTGGCGCGCAGGACTGGGCCCCCTGGGGCCGCTGCCTACCGGTGTCTCTCTCAGCCACAGCCTGCGCTCAGGCACACACCGCTTTAACGTTCCCTCAATCTCTCCCTCTCCTCTCCCACAACCTGTCCTGGCTCTCTTCTTGGGCAAGCCTGGGGAGGGACATCCTGGGAAGCAGCATCGGATTGAGGGCTGGGTTCCCGTGGGGTGCCAGGAAGAGCTGCAGAGCCCAAGCCCTCTGGCTGCAGATCACTTGATTAAATTGTTGCATGCTTCATTTCCAGGCTTTGGCAAGTGATAGAATCATTAACCACACAGGGCCGAAGGCCCCTCCAAAGCCCTTCATTCCTCTCTGACTCCTGGTTTAGAGAACAGGAATCAGGAACGGTGGGCCTGCCTGGAGTCTGGAAAAGGAATGTGGGTGTTCCAAAAAGCAGACCTTGAGACAAGACAAGGGCTGGTGTGCAGGTTGCATATGTCAGAAAGTGGTCTCAGGGGAATGAGAGCCATTCTAAGGGGACATTATCAAGTTGGTTGGCACTTGAAGCTGCTAGGACTTGACTCTGCTAGGGGCTGGCTGGGTAGAATTGTCTGCCCCGGACCCAAAGAGGAGACTGCCACACCACAAAAGACCACGAGCCCGGTGGCTTAAAACAACAGAGAGGGGGCTTCCCTGGTGGCGCAGCGGTTGAGAGTCCGCCTGCCGATGCAGGGGCCGCGGGGTGGTGGCCCTGTCCGGGAGCCGGTCCAGGAGGATCCCACATGCCATGGAGCATCTGGGCCTGTGAGCCATGGCCACTGAGCCTGCGCGTCCGGAGCCTGTTCTCTGCAACGGTAGAGGCCACAACAGGGAGGGGCCCGCGTACCCAAAAAAAAAAAAAAAAAAAAAAACCCAGAGACGTATTCTCTTCATAGTTCTGGAGGATCCAAGTCCAAAATTAAGATGCTGGCAGGGCCATGCTCCCTCTGAAGGCTCTAGGGGAGGAGGGTCCTTTGCCTGTGCTGAGCTGCTTGGTGGCTCTTAGCCATCTTTTGTGTTCCTTGACTTGTAGCTGCATCGCTCCAATGTTTCCCTTCATCTTCACGTGACCTTCCCCATTGTCGACTCTGTGTCTGGGTCCAACTCTCCTTCTTTACAAGGACACCAGGGAGTTCCCTGGCGGTCCAGTGGTTAGGACTCCGTGCTTTCACTGCTGTGGGCAGCCATGCTGCGTGGCAAAAAATAAAAATAAGAAGAGAAGACACCAGTCATTGGACTTAAGGCCCACCCAAATCCAGCATGAGCTCCTCTTAAATTGGTTACATCTGCAAAAACTGTAATTCCAAATAAGGTCACATTCACAGGTACCAGGGACTGGAACTTGAACTTTTGGAAGACGTAATTCTACCCACTACGCATCAGCAAGTCCAGATTCCGAGCCTGCAGAAATGGACTCTGCCTCTTGGTGGGAGGAGCGACAAAGTCACACTGGATAGGAGCGTGTCTGTGTAGACCACATGGGAGGGCTTTGTGGACATTTTGCCATTGACCGTACCTTCCTCCATCACCCATTCTAGATTTCCCTCGCCCTCAGAAGGCCTCTCCACGGGTCGAGGTGATTTTCATGGAGGACTGAACCACATCTTTATCCACCACAGGTCAGCGCGTTTCATTGCTTTCCCCTTGTCAGGCCACCAGCGTGCAGTCGCCTGTTTACAAACACCGAGAGACACACTAGCGAATCCGTGTGTCACGGACATACTTCTTGCTGTCCTTGGAGAGCAGCAACTCTAGCTCGTGATGTACTCAGGATCAGCTGCCCTGCCAATACAGCAGTCTTTTCTTGAGTGGATGGTCCCTGGGTACGAGGAGCTCACATTGACCGGATGGTAGGTTTCATTTCAAGTTCTGCAGAGCCCTTACCATGAGCCCTGATGAAAGCAGTACCCGCCACCCCAGAAACCAGGACCCCGCTGGTTCAGGAGGGCCTAAGATTTCAGAAATGGGGAGCACAGATTCCCCAGATGGGTCACTGGGAATCAATGGGAGAGCAGCCAACGCTACTCTCATTCCTTGGTTCACAGCACTATGGATTCTATCTACTGGGGACACAGCGCCACAGCACCATGTATTAACTGTTAACTCAGTGCATTCGTCACATTATAAAGTAACGCTCCGCAGCCCCACAGGGTGCATTCCCCGAGCTGGCATCTTTGCAGAGCAAGACCACTGACTCCCATGGTCGTGTGCCTATTGTCACACCTCCTTTCTTGCAAGAAGAGTCCCTTACTCTGAATCACTGCTACGTGGCATACTATGTAAGCCCTCAGATTGCTGGCAGACACGCTATGCACAGGAAGGCCGATCCACATCTGGAGTACAACCAATTATCACCCCTTCCAAGGTGGAAGGAGCCCAGTGTAATCACCCTGCCTCCAAACAGCTGGATGGTCCCCTGGAGAAATGGCATCACATTGAGGGCTGAGGTCACTGCTCGGGCGGGTTGGGCACTCAGTGGTGGCAGAATCAGGATCAGCCTCCTCGGTGAGAGGAAACCCTAGCTCTTGGGCCTTTGCAGAACCTCCAGCCTTTCCACTACAGCCACTGCCTTCACGGGTCCAGGGCACCGTGGAGAAAGGCCAGCTGACCTCCGCAAGGCAGAGACACAGGACCCACACCCTCTTCCCACGCACCCCTTTCGGTGTGCTAGCTAGCTCCCATGCTCCTCTCCAAATCTTCCAGTCTTTGACTGTGATACTGTGATTTATGATAAGAAATATATATACTTGGTATTTGTCCCTGTTTCTGGCACAGAGCTCCTAAAGCTCTTGGAATTTCCTAAGTGATGAGAGCTATAAAAGTGTCTTTATTAAGTGAATGAGGTGACTTTGGGACCCCACCTGAGGATGGGGGCCGGTTGCCAGGGGAACCAACCAGGTGATTAGAGGGTTGGGATTTTCACTTTCTCCCCCCATCCGCCTCTGGGGAGGGGAGAGGGGCTGCAGGTTGAATCAATGGCCAATGGCCAGTGATTTCATCAATCGTGCCTGTGTGATGAAGCCTCCATGAAAACCCACCAGGACTGGGTTCGGAGAGCTTCTGGGTTGGTGAACACATGGAAGCGCTGGGAGAGTGGCCCCTGGTGAGGGCGTGGAAGCTCCAGGCCCTTTCCTCACTCCTCGCCCTGTGCATCTCTTCCATCTGGCTCTTCCTCAGTTACATCCTTTTATGATAAGACAGTGATCTAGTAAGTAAAGTGTTTCTCTGAGTCCTGTGAGCTGCTCAACCAAATTAATTGAACCCTCAGAGGGGGTCGTGGGAAGCTCCCATCTATAGCTGGTCAGTCAGAAGCACAGTTGACAACCTGGGCTTGCAGTTGGCATCTGAAGTGGGGGGTGGGGGAGGGCAGTCTCATAGTCTCGTGGGATTGAGCCCTTAACCTGTGGGGTCTGATGCTATCTCCAGGGAGACAGTGTCGGAATTGAGTTGAATTATAGGACACCAGCTGGTGTGCAAGAATTGCTTGGTGCTGGGGAAAACCCCACCCCCACCCCTCGGAATTGGGTGCAGAACCCTTTCTACCGACCCAATCTTACTCCCCCTGGGTCCCTGACCAATCAGTTAAGTTGTTTTCCATGGACACCTTTAACTCAGGCCATAGCTCTCTACCAAGTGGACGGCCAAGTGTATTGCACACTGGGGGGATTTCCCTCACCACCGTCCCTGAGGGCCACCTGAATGGGACCATAGTGAGGCAGCAATCCATTTTTATTAGTACCAACATAATGCGGTGACCCATCTATGAGCCGGTCTGAGCACTTCCCCTGCATGGGTTAGTCACAGGGAACCTCCGCCCATGAGCCCACAGGTGTGAGCTGAGGAAGAGTACAGAGTGTGATGGAGGCAGGTGACACGTGGGGTCTTGACTACCTGTCCATGTACCTGACCCATGTAGCCTTGGGCCCCAGTTGGGCCTGGTCTGGAAGGTGCCATCTCCATTGGATCACTGCTGTGTCTGCCAGGCCACAGGGCTCAGTGGGTCTGCCAATACTCAGCTCGTGATGGGCAGCTCTGGTTACACAGGCACTTGATATCCTGGCATGAGGCTCTAAGTCTGGACCACGGCCCAGTAGCATGACAGCAGCTGCTTTTTTTTTCTTTTCTTTTTTTTTTTTGGCTGCATTGGGTCTTCATTGCTGCACGCGGGCTTTTCTCTAGTTGCGGTGAGTGGGGGCTACTCTTCGTTGTGGTGCGAGGGCTTCCCATTGCGGTGGCTTCTCTTGTTGCAGAGCATGGGCTCTAGGCGCGCTGGCTTCAGTAGTTGCAGCACATGGGCTCAGTAGTTGTGGCTCACGGGCTTCGTTGCTCCACGGCATGTGGGATCTTCCCAGACCAGGGCTCGAACCCGTGTCCCCTGCATTGGCAGGCAGATTCTGAACCACTGCACCACGAGGGAAGTCCCAGCAGCTGCTTTTTTGAGTGGTGAGTAGCTCTGCCACAGAAGATACGGCCTTGCTCCAGACCTTTATGGGTCTGTACTGGGATCCTTCCACAGAGGCTTCCCACAGACTGCCCCCAGCATCATTATCTACCATGGACAGATCCCCTTGAGCCTTTAGACTGGCTGCATCTTATAGCCCTAGTGGCCTATCATCTTGCCCTGCAGCCCAGATTTTCTGCACGGCCCTTTCTTGCTCTGGACCACTCTCAAAACAAGTGTCACCTGTGCATCTCAAGACCTGCTTATAGACATTCTACCAACTCAGCGATCTACCCAGCATCATGCCAAATAAATCCCTTTTCTTGCTTAAGTTAGAGTCAGTTTCTTCCTGCAATCAAAAAGTCCTAACATGAAAAACCCTATGAGAGTGTGGGAGAGGAAGATCGGAGACAGTCGATCGATCGAGGAGCAGCTGCTCTGATCTGAGCTCAGCGATTCAGCAATGAGGGGGAGTGTGGAGGGGTGCCCCAGCATGGCAGGAGGGCAACAGGTATGGCAGGCAGCCAGGCTGGAACAGAACAGCCGGCTCAAGAGACAGACACGGTGAGGGCAGTCACCACCATAATCTCCATGGCCATTGCAGCATTTCTTAAACTGAAGGCCAAATACCAAGGTGAGCCAGCCCAGGTTCTTACCTGGACTGGTCCTAGCCTGTGACTCTGTGTTTCTTTCCCTCGATGCCCTGAAGCTTGGTCCTGCTGAGGACACCATGTCACCCCACAGAAAGTTTGCACTCCAACTCACCCCTGATTGCTGCAGAGAGGTCAGGAAGCCAATCTCCTATTTTTCCAGTGGATGTACGGTCCCTGCCTGGTCTTCACCCCAGCCCTGCCATATGCCCAACTGGGAAGCCCTGTTTCCCAGTAGTCACTCATGACCTTGCCCACTGGCATCCCCAGAAGGGAGCTCCCAGGGAAGCAGAGGCTGGACCACAACCGGGAAACTGTCCAGCTTCTCATCTCTGGAGAGTCTGGACTCTTTGTTGTCTGTCATCCTAGAATGAAGAGATTGCACTCTCCTAATTCTTTGTGTTTGCCACTCAATTTTCCACTGCTCGTGTCTTTGATGTTGTAAGCCAAAGAAGTCATCACCAAACGCAAGGTCACCTAGATGTTCCTCTAGGTTATCATCTTCTAGGATTTTATAGTTTGACATTTCATGTTTAGGTCTACGATTCGTTTTGTTTTTGTTTTTGTTTTGTTTTTGTTTTTGTTTTTTTCTGCGGCACGCGGGCGTCTCACGGCTGCGGCCTCTCCCGTTGCGGAGCACAGGCTCCAGACGCGCAGGCTCAGCGGCCATGGCTCACGGGCCCAGCTGCTCCGCGGCATGTGGGATCCTCCCGGACCGGGGCACGAACCGTATCCCCTGCATTGGCAGGCGGACTCTCAACCACTGCGCCACCAGGGAAGCCCCCCTACGATTCGTTTTGAGTTAATTTTTGGGAAAGGTATAAGGTCTGTGTCTAGATTCATTGTTTTGCACGTGGACGTCCAGCTGTTCCAGCACCATTTGTTGAAAAGATCAGTTGACAGTAGTTGTAAGGGACCATTTCTGCTATATTCCATTTTGCAAAACTGAAAACCCTGTTGATGACATGGAGGAAGCAAATGGTGGGCCCAGGGGGCTTCTCATGTTCTATATCAGAACATGTCCTGGCTCATGGGAACATAGGTATTTGCTTTTCTAGTTTTGTTCTGTTGTTTTGTTTTTTTAATTCAGATGCACAGAATTGGATTACTCACTATCCACCAAATTTGTCCACTCAAGGCCCACTTTCATTTCGTTTATTTTAAAAATAAGCTCATTAACACCTACTAAGCCAACACCCAACCCTGACACAGGACCATTACCAGTAACTTACGTATACCATCCTGACCCCGCCTCCCCCATGCCCCACAGTGACCAATAGGCCACAGTGGGATTTATCATTCTCTTGCTTTTTAAAATTGGGAAAAAATATGTATAACACAAAATTTGCCATTTTAACCGCTTTTAAGTACAATTCAGGGGCATTAATTACACTCACAGTGTTCAACCATCACCATATCTCCAAAACCCTTCAATCACCTCAAACAGAAACTTTGTACCCATTAAGCAATAGTTCCCCCTTCCTGTCCCTGAGCCCCTGGTAACTTCTATCTACTTTCTGTCTGTATGAATTTGTCCATTCGAGATATTTCATATAAGTGGGATTGTATAACATTTGTCAGTTTATTAGTATTATTTTTTTAATTTATTATTTTTGGCTGCATTGGGTCTTCGTTGCTGCGCGTGGGCTTCTCATTGTGGTAGCTTCTCTTGTTGCAGAGCACAGGCTCTAGGAGCGCAGGCTTCAGTAGTTGTGGCGTGCAGGCTCTAGGGCGCGTGGACTACAATAGTTGTGGCTCGCGGGCTCTAGAGCACAGGCTCAGTAGTTGTGGCACACGGGCTTAGTTGCTCCGTGGCATGTGGGATCTTCCCAGCCCAGGGACTGAATCCATGTCCCCTGCATTGGCAGGCAGATTCTTTTTATTTTTATTTTTTTTGCGGTACGCGGGCCTCTCACTGTTGTGGCCTCTCCCGTTGCGGAGCACAGGCTCCGGACGCGCAGGCTCAGCGGCCACGGCTCACGGGCCCAGCCGCTCCGCGGCATGTGGGATCTTCCCGGACCGGGGCACGAACCCGTGTCCCCTGCATCGGCAGGCGGACTCTCAACCACTGAGCCACCAGGGAAGCCCTCAGTTTAGCTTATTTTTGAACTTTATGCAAAAAACTATCTCATCTGTAGTCTTCTGTGACTTGCTTTTCTCCCCTCAACATTATATAACTAAGACTTTTTCCCATGATGTTGTTTGTAGCTATAGGTAATAGGTAACAACAGGTAATAATGCATAATTTATCTACCCATTCTCTGGTTGAAGGGCATTTCAGTTGCTACCAGTGGGTTGTGTGCAGTCTCCTGGTGCAGCGTATGGAAGTTTCTCTTGAATATGTGCACATATTCAAACCAACAGATGAGGCCTAGTTGTTTCCCAAGGTGGTCCTGCCAGCGTACACTGCCACTAACAATGTAGAAAAGATCCTTTGGGATCTACATCTTCAACTCTTGGTATTTTCAGACTTCATTTTTGCCAGGCTTGTGGGTGGAAATGGTCCCTCACTATGATTTTGCATTTCCCTGATTACTGATGATGGAAGAAATGTTCACATAGTGAGGTCTGGGGAAGTCATTCTGGCTTATGCATGAGTTCATTTGAATTTGAGGCTAACTAAAACAGCTTGTTTGTGGCCTATGGCACATACGTTGTCCATCTGCTTTATTAAAGAAAAGGGTGCATTGACCAGAAGTAAAGAACGTCAGTGATAAAAGTATGAAATGCCTCCCCTCCTAGAACTCCTTTGATTTGATAAGACTCCCTTCCCAGGTGCCAAGGCCATACTGACTCGCTGTGTACATGCCGGTCTGTTTTTTTCTTTTTTTAAACCTTGAAGGAATGTATCCTTGACTTGTTTGATGGTCTTTGTTCTGACAAGTTCTAAAACTGTGCTGAAAACCATGCCTCTCTGGAGCAGTTCCTCAGAGTTATATGAGAGGCTGTCTTCCAGGCTAGAGTCCTCAGTTTGGCTCAAATAAAACTCTTTTCTATTCCTATTATAGATTGTTTATTGATTATTTTCGTCGACACTAGTGAGGCAAATATTTTCTTCCGTGGTTTCTTGGCCATTTGCATTTTCTCTTCTATGCTACACCTGGTTTTGACTTTTGCCTTTTTTTGTATTGTTTTCTTTTTCCATTTGCTTTACTGATTTGTAGGAATTGTTTGTATATTCTGGATACTAATCCTTTGTCAGTTGCAAATATTGCACATATTCTCTCTCAGTCTGTGGCCTGCCTTTTCACTTTCTTGAAAG
>NW_006784311.1:499839-510499 GCF_000442215.2 Lipotes vexillifer
GGTAAACAGAAGTTCTCAATTCTAATGTAGTTAAATCTACCAAAAAAAAATTTTTTTAAATAAATTTATTTATTTATTTTTGGCTGCCTTGGGTCTTTGTTGCTGCGCGCAGGCCTTCCCTAGTTGCGGCGAATGGGGGCTACTCTTCGTTGCGGTGCTTGGGCTTCTCATTGCAGTGGCTTCTCTTGTTGTGGAGCTCGGGCTCTAGGGCGTGCGGGCTTCAGTAGTTGTGGCTCGCGAGCTCAGTAGTTGTGGCCCACGGGCTCTAGAGCACAGGCTCAGTAGTTGTGGCGCGCGGGCTTAGTCGCTCCGCGGCATGTGGGATCTTCCCGGACCAGGGCTCAAACCTGTGTCCCCTGCATTGGCAGGCAGATTCTTTTTTTTTGAATTTTTGAATTTTATTTTATTTATTTTTTTATACAGGAGGTTCTTATTAGTGGTCCATTTTATACATATCAGTGTGTATATGCCAATCCCAATCTCCCAATTCATCCCACCACCCACCCCCACCACTTTCCCCCTTTGTGTCCATACGTTTGTGCTCTACATCTGTGTCTCTATTTCTGCCCTGCACACTGGTTCATCTCTACCATTTTTCTAGGTTCCATATATATGCGTTAATATACGATATTTGTTTTTCTCTTTCTGACTTACTTCACTCTGTATGACAGTCTCTAGAGGCAGGTGGATTCTTAACCACTGCGCCACCAGGGAAGACCCCAGAAAAATTTTTTTTAAGGATTAATGCCTTTTATGTCTGGTTTAAGAAGTCCTTCCGTACCCCAAGGTCAAAAAGATACTTGCCTATATTTTCTTATAAGAATTTTAAAGTTTCCTTTTTGACATTTAAATTGTTATTTGCTGGGGACTTCCCTGGGGGTCCAGTGGTTAAGGCTCCGTGCTTCCAGTGCAGGGGGGCGTGGGCTCGATCCCTGGTCAGGGAACTAAGGTCCCACATGCCAGGGGATGTGGCCAAATAAATAAACAAATAAATAAAATTGTTATTTGCTAGGCAGCCCCTGCTCGTATCTTCTTCACGGGTGTATTACGTAGTCTTGACCTTTGCTGTTCCGTAAAGCCAACAATAAACCAAATATATAAACCTAGTAAAGAGAGTATAGAACGAAACCTTTTGAAGACAAGTGCAAAAATTCTAAAAAGATAAGCGAGTAGGTTCCAGCAATATACCAAAAGAACGAGACATTATGTATGACCAAGTAGGATGTAGTCCAGAAATACAAAGGTAGTTCTGAAGCAGGAGATAGATGGGCCCCAGGCTGAACAGTTTCTCCCCTGTGGACGAGAAACTCCATAGTAGCAGAAACTCCATAAAAACAGGATGGTGGAGGAGGCTGGCCCTGCCCAGATAAGAGATAAGAGGCCACATATTCCCATTCCCGAAGTCAAGGAGACCTCCCCGACTACACATGCTCAGAAAGGCTCCTTGGAGGTCAAAAAGGGAGGGGGTGCCACCCCATAGTAAGTAACGCCAACTACCCATAGGCCTCTTCGCTAGAATCCATCTTGGCCAAGAGATGCGTATGCACACATGGGAGGACCCTGAGTTATACCAAATACGGACTCAGAACCAGGCAAAGCAAGACGACTGGCCAGAGGAAACCCGGAAGAAATGCCCCATAAAAGTGATTCAAACCACCACGCGGGCGCGACTCTCTCTCTGAGCCTGCCTGTGTGTCTATCCACACGTACTGTACTCTTTTTCCTCCTAATAAACATGTTACTTGCTTCACTACTTTCTTTCTCTATGTGGAAATTCATTCCTACACAGCTGACGGGCCAGGGCCTTGTCACTGGCCACTGGTCCCTGGTAGTCTGGTGGTTAGGGTTCAGCTCTCTCACTGCCGCTGCCTGACCTCAATCTCTGGCCCGGGAACCAAAGCCCTGCTTCAAGCTGCTGCAGGCCGAGGCCACCGGAGATCAGTTCAACAGGAGAAAGTCTTTTCATAGAAATCATTACTCAGCAAATTAGAGGAAACAGCTTAATCACATCAGTAGGTGCTAACAAGGCATTTGATCAAATTCAACGCTCATTCCTTTAAAAAAGAGTACGAGGTAGATCTTATACTAGTGAAATAAGACAGAAAGAAAAAGACAAATGTCATATGACATCACTTATATGTGGAATCTAAAATATGACACAAACTTATCTACGAAACAGAAGCAGACTCACAGCCATAGAGAATAGACCTGTGGTTGCCAAGGGGAAGAGGGGATGGGGGAGGGAAGGATTGGAGGTTTGGGATTAGCAGGTGCAAACTAGCACATATAGGATGGGTAAACGACAAGGTCCTACTGTACAGCACAGGGAACTATAGTCAGTATCCTGTGATAAACCAGAATGGAAAAGAATATGAAAAAGAATGTATATGTTTATAAACTGAGTCACTTTTCTGTACAGCAGAAACTAGCGCTACATTGTAAATCAACTACACTTCAATAAAATCAATTTTTTAAAAAAGTACAAGGCAGTGAGGCAGCCTTTTGACTCTTCTGGTGATGTCACAAAAGCAGTAAGTTGCATGGACCCCCCCCCCCAAAAAATAAAAAGACTTCCATTTTCAGCAAAACTAAGAGACAGATCTCCTCAGCCCCAAGGCAGTTAGAATTCGCGTCGTGCAGAGCCCACAGTGAGGCGGCCCCACCCTGGCGTGTCCCTGATAGACCAGAGCACTCTGTCCAAGTAGGGAGCTGACTCTGTGATGGTAACCCTATGTCCCTAACTACAGCAAGAGCTATAGGACCTGGGGGACATTGGGAGGAGGCGGACCGAAGCCACACAGGGGATACGTGCAATTAAAGGGTAGAGAGCGGAAAAAGCAGCTAAGGGGCAGAAAATCTCAGAAAACACCAGAAACAAAATACACTTCTGTAGTTGAGGGGCTCATCCTGACATAGTAATCCTACCTGCCTAAAGCAGGAGCTTGGAGATGGGGGTCAAGAAAAAGGAGAGAGCAGAAGCCACGCTGCGGGGGGGAGGGGCAGGGTGCAGGGAAGACTTGAACAGCAAATTGGCCCAGTGCCGGCAGAGCTCAGAAAACGCTAATTTATCAATATCTTCTCCTACGGTTAGTGCTTTTTGTGTCCCACCTAAGAAATCTTTCCCAACTCCGAGATCATAAAGATGTGTTTTGTTATTTTGCTTTTTATTTTAAATTTCCAGTACAAGTGAAATTGATTTTTGTGTATGTTGTCAGGCACTAGTCAAGATTTTTTTTTTTCTTAAAAGAGAAGAAAAAGGCTCTTCCAGGTTGAAGATGCTCTGTAGGGTCTAATCACCAGGTCCAGGTTGGTTTTCCAGATTGTTATTTTTAACAATGCCAGGAAGCTGACCAAAGTACTCTCTTCCTTTAAAAAGACACAGCATTGAGATGCAAGTCCCTTTACCGGCGGGGGCACTTGCTTCTACAGACTGGGTCTTGGGCACTTTTAAGTTTGAAGCGAAGTCCTCCAGGAGTAAATGCATCTCGGGAGTTCCTGGGGAGGGGATGTTGTGGGTGCTCTCACTTTGACTACTCTCCACTCCTCTAAGAACTCAAGTGTATTGAAATGCAAGTCCTTTGGAGGGTGGAGGCATTTGCTTATCCATATCTGGGCTTTTGACCATTTTTCAATTGTAAGGGGGCCGTTGGAAATTCTCTGGGCCAGATCACAATTCCTTCCTGGAGGAAATGCACCTCGTGAGTTCCTGGGGGAGGGGCTGCTGTGGAGTCTCTCGCTTTGGCAATTTTCAATTGACCCCTTCCTCTCCTTGCTGCCTTGGGTCCCACCTTCTCTCGAAGTCCCCTCAGCCCCCATCTTTCCTGCTGCTGCTGGGGAGGGCTTTGCAAAAGCCCCTCTGTTCTTGGGAAGGGTGGTGACCCAAAGGGATGTGGAAGGTAAATGCTTCTTTACCATCTTTGGGTCTCTGGCTGGGCCTGAGAATAAAACTGACACAAGACACATTAACAGGAGACAAGCATACACATTCTATTAAATGTTAACATGTACCTGGGAGCTTTCACTAGAGAATGAAGACCCGAAGAAGTGACCAGAACGGGAAGCTTTTCTACCTTTTAGACACAGGCATGTTGCATTTGTGAAGAATTGACAAGAGAAAGGGGTTTGGTCTTGGGTAGCAGGTAGTAAAGAAACAACTCGGAATACTAGGGTGAGACTAACAAGGTTTGTACAGACTTCCAGGCCCTCGCTCCCGTCCCTGGGGCATGGAGGCACTTTCGTGGAGGCGGGCTAGCTCCTGCTCTCAGGAAGAGAAAGGCTCAGTACACTTATGACCTTTCACTTTCCTGCCTGGTGGTTACAACTGAGGAAAAGCTCAGTGAGAAGACGTTTTTTCTCCATGTGGATATTCAATGAACACATCTCCATTGAAGCAAAAGTTGCCCTTTCTCCCTGGCTGCGAAGTGTGTTGGAGAAACATAACTAAAAACAAAATCTCCCAACCTGGAACACCTCTCCACAAAAGCAGAAAAGATAGAAAACGGGTGTAAAAAGCCTGAAAACAGAATGATCTGTGCAAACGCAGGCACCCCGCCCGAGGGATGCGGAGACAGAAGGAACATCTCCACAGGGGTAGCAGACGACAGCCCTGCCCCCCACCTCCCGTGCACTAGCTTTTGCCATTTGGAGTCTGGTCGGCTGAAGTCAGACGCCTCTCCTCTCAGGAAGCTGGGAGGTCTGCAGGGCCAGCGTCTTCCTTGATTACAATTCAAAAAGACGCTTCCAGACCCTGGAGTGGGGGAAACATTCCTGAGTTGTGAGAATGACCGGAGGCTTCTTTAGCCATTAAAAAGATTTACATATATTTAAAAGGACAGAGGGAGAAATTCTGAAAGAAAATGTCTAGGAAGGGGAGTCTCTCACCTTAACTTCTCCCAGGAGAATTAAGGCTCTTACTCTTAATTTGTATTTGTCCTTACAATTGCCTCCCTGTGTTGCTATGAAATAGTAACATTACAGTATTTCGTTATCTCCATTGTCCTTTTAACTTTCTCTGGGCAAAGGGACAAGTTGCAGGTGCCTAAAGAGCCAGAAGTAAAAATGTGAGGCAAAACGATTATCAGAATTACAATAGGATGACAGCCACCATGGAGAACAGTATGGAGGTTCCTTAAAAAACTAAAAATAGGGGCTTGCCTGGTGGCGCAGTGGTTGCGGGTCCGCCTGCCCGTGCAGGGGACGCGGGTTCGTGTCCCGGTCCGGGACGATCCCACGTGCCGCGGAGCGGCTGGGCCCGTGAGCCGTGGCCGCTGGGCCTGCGCGTCCGGAGCCTGTGCTCCGCAACGGGAGGGGCCGCAGCAGCGAGAGGCCCGCGCACCGCAAGAAAAAAAAACTAAAACAGATGAAAATCAGATTCTTGGGAAGCAATGCGCAGATTCTTGGTTAACAATTTGAGTATTATTTTGAAGTTCCTTTTACAAAGTCTTGTCCAATCCAAGTCTAGAGTAGCTTAACTCTGGAGTTTTATAATTTAAATTTTTAATTCAGAGTTTTTCTTGTAAGGCCCAATACCTTTCTCCTGAGTTTTCATCAAATATATAGGTAACATCATATTTACAACAATTTAGGCCCTTCTGTAATTGTTCTATCTTCTCAAATACTGTGTCTCATATGTGGAATACAAAGACACTCATGGCCACCATCCAAGTCTTAGGTGGCACCAATTCAAGGGCACAGATGGAACTTCCAGTGTTTGACGTTCATGGCCGTATTTGTTTTTAGTCTTGGGACAAACCAGTCCCTTGGGCCATTTTTTTCATGCATCAGTCCAAATCAATAGTATTATAACGTTAAGTCAACCACATCTCCCTGAATAAAAGCCAGCCTTTGTTTATCCCTCCGTACTGGGATTGGGAGAGCCTGTGTCCGAAAGTTAATCAAGTCATATTAGACCTGTCTTTTGGAGCCTCTGTCTGCAAATGCCAGATTTCTGTTTGTCTATTAATTAGATTCTTTTCTTCTGAACACCATCCTTTCATCTCTTTTGGAAGTCGTGCCCCGATACCTAACTGTTCCTTTAAATATCAATAGTCCTTTTGTTTTGCGGTATGCGCGCCTCTCACTGTTGTGGCCTCTCCCATTGCGGAGCACAGGCTCCGGACGCCCAGGCTCAGCGGCCACGGCTCACGGGCCCAGCCACTCCGCGGCATGTGGGATCTTCCCCGGACCGGGGCACGAACCCGTGTCCCCTGCATCGGCAGGCGGACTCTCAACCACCGCGCCACCAGGGAAGCCCTCAGTGCTCTTTTATAGCTGATTGCTGCTGGACTATTCTAGTGAAGGTCTCTGAGATCTTGGTGGGATGATTTTTTTCCCAGTATTAAACTATTTCAAAATTTTTAAATGTAATTATCTTTTTAATTTTTTATACAATTTTTAAAGGTTACACTCTATTTACAGCTATTACGTAATATTGGCTACATTCCCCGTGTTGTACAATACACCCTTGTAGCTTACCTTACACCAGACAGTTTGTACCTCCCGCTCCTCCAGCCCTATATTGTCCCTCCCTCCCCACTGGTAACCACTAGTTTGTTCTTTATCTGTGAGCCTGCTTCCTTTTTGTTATACCCACTAATTTGTTGTCATTTTTAAATTATCTACTTTTTAAATATTGATTTTTTTAATTTTTTTGCCTGCATCGGGTCTTAGCTGTAGCATGTGGGATCTTTTGTTGAGGCATGCAGGATCCTTTCTTGGGGTGCGTGGGCTTCTCTCTAGTTGTGGTGCGTGGGCTTCTTTCTAGTTGTGGCCTGCGGGCTTATTTGCCCTGTGGGCTTATTTGCCCTGTGGCATGTGGGATCTTAGTTCGCGGACCAGGGATCGAACCCGTGTCCCCTGCATCGGAAGGTGGATTCTTTACCACTGAACCACCATGGAAGTTCCTGTTGTAGTTTTTAGATTCCACATATAAGTGAGATCATACAGTATTTGTGTTTCTCTGTCTGACTTATTTCACTTAGCATAATGCCCTCCAAGTCCATCCATGTTGCTACAAATGACAATTTTTCACCCTTCTTTTTAAACCAATTTTTTAAATTGAAGTATAGAAAATTTCCTTCTTTTTTTTTATTATTTATTGGCTGCGTTGGGTCTTTGTTGCTGCCTGAGGGCTTTCTCTATTTGCAGCGAGCGGGGCCTACTCTTCGCCGCAGTGCACGGGCTCCTCATTGCGGTGGCTTCTCTTGTTGCGGCTGGCTCACGGGCTCTAGGCACACAGGATTCAGTAGTTGTGGCTCGTGGGCTCTAGAGCGCAGGCTCAGTAGTTGTGGCGCACGGGCTTAGTTGCTCCAAGCATGTGGGATCTTCCCGGACCAGGGATCGAACCTGTGTCCCCTGCACTGGCAGGCAGATTCTTACCCATTGTGCCCTCAGGGGGGCCCCATTCTTTTTTTTTTAATTGAAGTCTAGTTGATTTACAATGCTGTGCCAATCTCTGCTGTACAGCAAAGTGACTCAGTTATACACATATAGACATTCTTTTTTTTTAATGTTCTTTTCCATTACGGTTTATCACAGTTTTTTTTTTTTTTTGCGGTACGCGGACCTCTCACTGTTGTGGCCTCTCCCGTTGCGGAGCACAGGCTCCGGACGCGCAGGCTCAGCGGCCACGGCTCACGGGCGCAGCCGCTCCGCGGCATGTGGGATCTTCCCGGACCGGGGCACGAACCCGCGTCCCCCGCATCGGCAGACGGACTCTCAACCACTGCGCCACCAGGGAAGCCCTGTCACAGGATATTGAATATAGTTCCCTGTGCTCTACAGTAGGACCTTGTTGTTTATCCATATTCTAAATGTCATAGTTGCATCTACCAACCCCAGAGTCCCCGCCCACCCCTCTCCCTCCCCCCACCCTTGGCAACCACAAGGCTGTTCTCTATGTCTCTGAGTCTCTTTCTGTTTTGTAGATATGTTCATCTGTGGCATATTTTAGATTCTACATATAAGAGCTATCTTATGGTATTTGCCTTTCTCTTTCTGACTTATTTCACTTAGTATGATAACCTCTAGCTGCAGAAAATTTCATTCTTTTTTATAGCTGAATAGTAGTCATATATATATGTAGTATATGTGTATATACTACATATATATATATATATATATATATACATATGCCACATCTTCTTTATCCATTCATCTACTGAGGGACACGTAGGTTGCTTCCATGTCTTGGCTATTGTGAATAGTGTTGCTATGAATATAGGGGGTGCACGCATGTATCTTTTCAAATTAGAGTTTTGTCTGGGTATATGCCCAGGAGCTGGATTGCTGGATCATATGGAAACTCTATTTTTAGTCTTTTGAAGAACCTCGTACTGTTCTCCACAGTGGCTGCACCAATTTACATTCCCAGGAACAGTGCAGGAGGGCTCCCTTTTCTCCACACCCTCTCCAGCATTTGTTATTTGTGGTCTTTTTGACAATGGCCTTTCTGACAGGTGTGAGGTGATATCTCATTGTGATGTTGATTTGCATTTCCCTGGTGATTAGCGCTGTTGAGCAAACTATTTCAAATTTTAAACCTCTTACCTTTTACAAGCATTAGTTCTACTAAGTTCCCAGTAAAGTGGGTCAGGGAGAACTTCCTGCGCTTAACTTGGCAATTGCTTTGAATAATTTCATTTAAAAAAATTTTTTTTAAATTTATTTAGTTTTGGCTGTGTTGGGTCTTCGTTGCTGCGTGCGGGCTTTCTCTAGTTACAGCGAGCGGGGGCTACTCTTTGTTGCGGTGTGCGGGGCTCTCATTACGGTGGCTTCTCCTGTTGCAGAGCACAGGCACTAGGCACGTGGGCTTCAGTAGTTGTGGCATGTGGGTGCAGTAGTTGGGGCTCGTGGGCTCTAGAGCTCAGGTTCAATAGTTGTGGCGCACGGGCTTAGTTGCTCCGCAGCATGTGGGATCTTCCCCGACCAGGGCTCGAACCCGTGTCCCCTGCATTGGCAGGCGGGTTCTTAACTACCACACCACCAGGGAACCCCCAAATAATTTCTTTTTTTTTTTAGTGGACATAGTAAGAGTCTAATACCTTTCAAATTCCTCTCTTAGATGATTTTTGTTGATGACACAACAATACTAACCAGGCAAATAGGGATTGTGGTATAAGAACGATTTTGAATTCCCATAGCCCAAATTTCCTTTAGCCCCCTTTTCAGTTCATTTGCCCATTTCCTTCTGTGGAGCTTTTTTTTTTTTCTTTTTTTAATGAACAAAAGCTTCTTATTGTAAAAAGCGGAGCTCCTGTGTTTTGGAGTCTGCCATGTTTTACCAGCAGCTTTGGCAGCTCTAGCCAGACAACCCTGGCCTTTAGCACCTTCCTCCTTCTGTCCCGTGTGAGCTCTGCAATGGTTTATTGACATCTGAGCAGGCAGTTGTAAAGCCTCTGACGAATCAACTATCAATTTTTCCATGAGATATTTTAGTTCCTATGGAATCCAGAAATCCTCTATCTTTTCAAATTCACCCTGTGGTTTGGCCTGATACCAAACATATAGTTATTATTTATATATTGTATATAAACTGTATATATAAAATATGTATTCATTTTAAGTCCAGAACCAAGAATTGCAGCCCTAGTCACTGACATTAACTTGTCTGCTGGTGCAGGCTTAATTGCAGACAAAACACAAACCTCCATGGTTTTATGACAAGTCACCACAGTACAGGAAGCTTTAGGTGGGCCGCTTTTTTTTCTAAATTCATTTTACTGAAGCATAGCAGCTGATTTACAATGTTGTGTTAATTTCTACTGTACACAGCAAAGTGATTCAGTTATACATATACATATATATACATTCTTTTTCACATTCTTTTCCACTATGGTTTATCACAGGATATTGAATATAGTTCCCTGTGCTACACAGTAGGACCTTGTTGCTTATCCATTCTGTATATAATAGTTCGCATCTGCTAATCCCAAACTCCTTCCCTCCCCCACCCCAATCCCCTTGGCAACCACAAGTCTGTTCTCTATGTCTGTGAGTCTGTTTCTGTTTCGTAGTTAAGTTCTTTTTGGCTGCACCTCGCAGCATGTGGGATTTTAGTTCCCCGACCAGGGATCAAACTCGTGCTCCCTGCAGTGGAATCGTAACTACTGGACCGCCAAGGAAGTCCATGGATGAGTTCATTTGTGTCATATTTTAGATTTAAGTGGGCCACTTTTATCTCAAGTACATGACCCATGAGTAAACGTCATCAAATGTGTGATATGAATAGGAATATCGGATGAATCAGGTTGGGATTTTCACAGTTTGGGACCCCCAAAGCTGGGGGAGAGACTGGAAGCCAATTTCAGTTGTTCAAAAGCCTCTTCAGGTTCCAGAGACAAAGCAGAGACCCGGAGAATGTCCATGCAGTCGCTCCATCTGAGGTTTGGTCTGCTCTGCAAAAGCTGGAGTGAATCCGCTGTGGATTATACTGCACTAGCCCCCAAATTGGCTAGTTATTTTCAGTCGGAGTAAGCTGTTTTATCTGCAAAATGGGCCGGCTCCTAGACTAACACTCTATGGGCGGCAACTGACAACAGATGCTCTAAATATTCGACCTGAGTTTAGCAAGACTGCAATTCGGGGCTTCCCTGGTGGCGCAGTGGTTGAGAGTCCGCCTGCCGATGCAGGGGAAGCGGGTTCGTGTCCCGGTCCGGGAAGA
>NW_006784311.1:510675-513152 GCF_000442215.2 Lipotes vexillifer
TATGTATAAAAAAAAAAAAGACTGCAATTCGTCTGGTGAGGCTTATGTGCTTATTCAGGGAGAAATTGTAAGAAAACCCCAAAGCAGGCAGATTCTTAACTGCGCCACCAGGGAAGTCCCTCAGTCTTACTTTTTTAACCACTCTCATGATGTCTGCCTTTTAATTGGTCTGTTTAATCCATTTACATGTGATGGTTAGGTTTAAGTCTATCATCTTGCTATTTATTTTCGATTTGTCCCATCTGTTCTTTGTTCCTTTTCTCCTCTATTCCTGATTTCTTTTGATTAATCACATATTTCTGGCGTTCTATTTTTTCTCTGCTGTTGGTTTGTTAGCTCTGATAACTGAGGCCACTGGTTCTGCTCAGGAGCCCCCTCTTCCTGCACCATATTCTGGAAAGTACCTCCAGGCAGAGATGCAGGCTTCTCGGAGCCGTCTCCACATTTGTCTTGCTTCTGATCACAGTCGTGCGCTGCCTGTTGGCCAGCAAGTCATCTATATCCTGAATAACCTTAGAGCTCTCTGGTGGACACATCTCTCTAAGTTTTCCCATAAATGCCTAGAGACAATAATAAGAGAGTGTGGAGCTTGCTTTGGCAGCACGTATACTAAAATTGGAACGACACAGAGAAGGTCAGCATGGCCCCAGCGCAAGGATGACATGCAAATTCGTGAAGCATTCCATATGTAAAAAATAATAATAATAAGAGAGTGTGAAACCCTCGAGGAGTCCCTTGCTATAAATATTAGACTTTTTCCATAAGCAAAAGCAAACAAGAATTTAGACTCATCTGCTAGAGGAACAAGAAAGAAAGAAAGGAAATGCAGGCCAATGATCAGATACAGAAAAACTTGTGTAGACAATGGTACCAAAGTCAAAGGAGCTGTAGGAGTTCACGAAACAACAAATGTATTTACTTCTTTGAGCTCTTGTACAAATCTATGTAATGGTTGATTATTTTTACCAAATTTACCTTCCACTATGGGATGAATGTGTCTCCCCCCCAAATTCATATGTTGGGGACTTCCCTGGTGGCGCAGTGGTTAAAAATCCACCTGCCAATGCAAGGGACATGGGGTCGAGCCCTGGTCCGGGAAGATCCCACATGCCGCGGAGCAACTAAGCCCGTGAGCCACAACTACTGAGCCCATGTGCCACAACTACTGAAGCCTGTTCTTAGAGCCCATGCTCTGCAACAAGAGAAGCCACTGCAATGAGAAGCCCACACACCACAACAAAGAGTAGCTCCTGCTCCCTGCAACTAGAGAAAGCCTGTGTGCAGCAACGAAGACCCAACGCAGCCAAAAATTAAAAATTAATTACTTAATTAATTTAAAAAAACTTTATATGTTGAAGCCCCAATCCCTGATGGGATGGTATTTGGAGGTGGAGACATTGAGAGGTGATTAAGTTTAGATGATGTCATGGGGGGGGGGGCCTTTATAAGGGATTAGTACCCTTCAGAGAAGAAGTTAGAGATCTCATTCTTTCCGCCCAAAAGCGCATAGCAAAGGCTGTGGGAGAACACAGTGAGAAGGGAGCTCACTACAGGAAGTGAGCCCTCACCAGGAGCCACATCTGCTGGCATCTTGATCTATAGGACGTCCAGCCTTCAGCACTGGGAGAAATAAGTGTCTATAGTTTAAGCACCCTGCCCCCGATCCCAGGTCTATGTTATTTTGTTATAGCAATCCAAGCTGACTAAGGTATCTTTATTTTTCACTGGAAGTGTGGGAATTTAGGGGGTGAGTGCCTTTTAAAAATTATCCCTTGTTTTTTGAATTCTTTTATAACGTGTGTGTTATATTCTTTCTAGTTGAGCTCTTCACAAAGGATTTTGTTTTACACATGACTATGGCTTATCCCTTTAGTAAACTATTTGTATTGTTTCTATATCTCGAATTTAACTAACACCTTTATTCTCTAGGGTCCAAAAGATGCAACAATTTGTTTCAGCTTCGGATGCTTTTCCAGCACGGTGTGACATGACCACTTCTGTCAACCCCATTTCCTTTCAGAAGCCACAGAGTAACCAGATCAGGTGCTTTTCTCCCCAGGAGCTACACAGACACTCCCTCTGGAGGACAGAATATGGCAGCCTCTAAGTTGCACAGCAAGCCCCTCTCCCCAGCAGGTTTGTGGTGATTCCAGAAGCAGTGAGAACACACATTCCTTGGTCAGAAAAAGTACCTGTGTGGGAACTGCAGAGGGAAAGGAACAGCAGCCCGTATTGGTGGGAAGCGAGACATTTCTCGGGAAGTTGCAAAATAAGCAGCACCAGTATCTGCCAGAAAAGGCACGGACGGATTAGCCCCAGGAAACGAGGAAATGTTATTGACACAGAGGTTCCCCACTTCCCATGTCTCAAAGTCCCACAGTCTGTGAGCTTTGAGCCGTTTGCCAAGTGTTTCCTAGCTGAGGGTCTTGCCCTCTAGGCTCTCCTGATTCTCTGGTCCCTGCAATTCCTGCCTCTTC
>NW_006784311.1:513162-523405 GCF_000442215.2 Lipotes vexillifer
TTCTCCAAAATTCCTGTGCCTGGGAGTCTTTGGCTTCTTTGGATAAAGATATACAGGGTCTTTCTTCCTTTCTTCTCCTTACAGGTCGGCCAGAGTAGAGATCACTCCCTTTAGAGAGTTCCAACTGAGCAGCTGACTCTGCTTCACACTGCCAAGTGCTTCAGCAACTTCTGGGGCTTTATTTATTTATTTTTTTTGGCTGTGTTGGGTCTTCATTGCTGCACATGGGCTTTCTCTAGTTGTGGCAAGTGGGGGGCTACTCTTCGTTGCGGTGCGCGGGCTTCTCATCGCGGTGGCTTCTCTTGTTGTGGAGCACGGGCTCTAGACGTGCGGACTTCAGTAGTTGTGGCACACGGGCTCTAGACCGCAGGATTAGTAGTTGTGGCGCACGGGCTTAGTTGCTCCATGGCATGTGGATGACCTCAGAGTCCTGGGTAGTTTCTCAATGGCATCAGCCTTGCTGACCATCTAAGTAGGAAGAGCTCGTTTTCCTCTCACTGCGACAAGAAAAAAGTAGAATTATATTGCATTTTGCTCTCCTTTCCAGTACTGATGTCCAACAGCTTAACACCTTATTAATAACAGAGAGACAACAGGAAAATGTCTAAACACTCGGAAACTGAACAACACACTTCTAAATAATCCATGGGTCAAAGAGGAAGTCCTGAGGGAAATTTTAAAAGTCTATTGAGCTGGATGAAAATAAAAATACAGCAGAGAAAAATGTGTGGGACAGCTAAAGCAGTGCTGAGAGGGAAATTTATAGCACTAAAATGTGTACATTAGAAAAGACGATAAGTCTCAAATCAATAACCTGAGTTCCCACCTCAAGAAAGTAGAAAAAGAAGCACAAAAGGAACCTAAAGCAAGCAGAAGGAAGGAAACAGTAAAGGTAGGACCAGAAATCAAGGACAACGGAAGCAGAAAATCAAATGAGAAAATTAATGAAACAAAAGATCAATAAAATTGACAAACCTTTAGAAGACTGACAAAGAAAAAAAAAGGGAGGAGGCTTCCCTGGTGGCGCAGTGGTTGAGAGTCCGCCTGCTGATGCAGGGGACACGGGTTTGTGCCCCAGTCTGGGAAGATCCCACATGCCGTGGAGTGGCTGGGCCTGTGAGCCATGGCCGCTGAGCCTGTGCATCTGGAGCCTGTGCTCCACAGCGGGAGAGGCCACAACAGCCAGAGGCCCACGTACCGCAAAAAAATAAAAGAAAAAGAAAAAAGGGAGGGACTTCCCTGGTGGCACAGTGGATAGGACTCCATGCTCTCAATTCAGGGGGCCTGGGTTCGATCCCTAGTCAGGGAACTAGATTCCACATGCATGTCGCAACTAAGAGTTCGCGTGCCACAACTAAGAAGCCCATGTGCCGCAACTAAGGAACCTGCCTGCTGTATGTGAGACCCAGCACAACCAAATAAATAAATATTTTTTAAAAAGGAAAGAAAGAAAAAAGGGAGAAGAAACAAATAACAAGTATCAGGAACGAAATAGGGGATATCACCATAGACCCTTCAGGCATCAAAAGGATCATAAAGAATTCTACCAATAGTTTACAAAAATGTGACAATTTAAATAGAAATGGAAATGGACAGGAACTTCCTTGGCAGTCCAGTGGTTAAGACTCCACGCTTCCACTGCAGGGTGCACAGGTTTGATCCCTGGTTGGGGAACTAAGATCTCAGGTGCTGCGCTGCACTGTCAAAAATAAAAATAAAAAAAGAAATTGAAATAGACAAATTCCTCAAAAACACGAACTACCAAATCTCGCCCAATATAAAATAAATAATTTGAATAATCCTATAACTATTAAGGAAATTGAATTGATGATTTAAAATCTCCCCAAAAAAGAAACTTCTAGTCATAGATGGTTTTACTGGAGAATTCTGCCAAACATTTAAAGAAGAATTAATATCCATTCTACACAATCTCTTCCAAAAAATGGAAGAGGAGGGAGTATTTTCTGACACCAAAACCAGACAAAGAACATTTAAAAAGAGAAGACTACAAACCAGTATCCCTCATGAACTTAGACCCAAAAATGCTTAACAAAATATCAGTGAATGGAATTCAACAAAATATGGAAAGACAAATGCTGAGCCCACGTGCCACAACTACTGAGCCCACGTGCCACAACTACTGAAGCCCGCGCGCCTGGAGCCCGTGCTCCGCAAAAAGAGAGGCCACTGCAATGAGAAGCCCGTGCACCACAGCAAAGAGTAGCCCCTGCTCGCCGCAACTAGAGAAAGCCTGTGCACAGCAACGAAGACCCAACACAGCCAAAAATTAATAAATAAATAAATTAATTAATTTTTAAAAATGATTTGTCACTTTACACCCACCGGAATGGCCAGAACAAAAAACAATTGTTGGAGAGGACGTGGAGAGACTGGCACCCTCATCTATTGTTGGTGGTTGTGATTGTTCAATTTATGTGTCCACTTGGGTGGGCCCTGGAATGCCAGATATCTGGTTAAACATTATTTCTGGTGTGTCTGTGAGGGTGTTTCCAGAAGAGATGAACATTTGAATCGGTTAGACTGAGGAAAGCAGGTGGTCCTTCCCAATGCGGGTGGACCTCCGCAAACCCCTTGAGGGCCTGAATAGAAGAACCCAAAGACCCAGGGAGAATCTCCTCTCTCTGCCTGACTGCGAGCTGGTGTCATTGGTGGTCTCTCCTGACCTTGGACTGGGATTTACACCATCAGGTCCCCTGGTTCTCAGGCCTTTGAAGTCAGACTAGAATTTATATCACCGGCTTGCTGACTTTAGATTGTGGGACCTCTGAGCCTCCATAATTGCCTGAGCCAACTCCTTATAATAAATCTCATGGTATGTGTGTGTGTGTGTATATATATAATCTCCTGTATTCCAGACATTGCAGACATAGTTTTCCTTACCTCCAGTGTGGACCAGCAGTCCAACTTCCCCTTGGTAGTCAGGATCAATGACCCCAGCCAGCACAGGAAGCCCATTCCTTGCCTGTTGATTCAGACGCATGAGGAGCCCAAGGTGGCTGAGTGACAGTTTTAACTTCCGGTTCAACGGAATCATTGCTGTGTTTCCTTGTGGAAGCCTCCACCCTCTGGAGCTAAGACCTCTAGGCCAGCAGAGCATAATGCTGCAGAAACAGGAAGCAAAGCTTTTGCCCGTGGGTCACTGGGGGTAATAGAGAGTGGTGCCACCACCATTTCCAGCCCCTGATGCCTGCACCGTGAATCCTGGCTGTGGGAAAAATAGCATCGTACACTGAACGCTGACTCTGAGTGTATACAGCCTTCTGGAGAACCTTGCCCCTGCCCCAGAGGGTATCTCCACCTAGCTGGCACTGTGAGTCTGCAAGGGGCCTTTCCACCCATCTACCAAGCCCTTTCCACAGTGGAAGTGGTCCAATGTAATCAACCTGTCACCAGGGAGCTGGCTGATTAGTCTGGGGATTGGTACCATATTGGGACTCGGTACTAGTCTCTGCTGCTGGCAGATTGGGCACTCAACAGTGGCCATAGCCGGGCTGGACTTGGTGAGTGGAAGTCCACGTTGCTGCACCTTCCATCACAGAATGAATACCATATGCACTAATATTTAAAGTGTTTTCGTTTGGCAAATTATCTTGCTTCTTGCTTATCTTATTGAATTTAGGTTAGATTGACAACAATTTACCTGCAGGGGATAATGTCTATCATCTCAACTGTTTTAATGTTTTATGTTAATAAATCTCATGGTAGCGAAGCAATGATATATTGTCAGGAATGGGAGAAGAGTTTTTAAAGTAACCTTCACAAGCTCAGGATATTCATTTTACACTTTTCTCTAAAATGAAGCAAGTGATGCTGTATTTTCAAAATTCATCTTCCATCTTTCTTTTTTTCATGATTTTTTTTTTATTTGGTTGCACTGGGTCCTAGTTGTGGCAGGCGGGCTCCTTAGTTGTGGCACGTGGGCTCCCTAGTTGTGGCATGCATGCGGGATCTAGTTCCTTGACCAGGGATCGAACCTGGGCCCCTTGCATTGGGAGTGAGGAGTCTTATCCACTTTGCCACCAGGGAAGTCCCTTCAATCTTTCATCAATAGTCAGTTCCAACAAATTATCCTGTAAAGTTGTAGTCAAATTTAAAGAATATTTTAGAGAAATGCAAATCAAAACTACAATGAGGTATCACCTCGCACCAGTCAGGATGGCCATCACCAAAAAGTTGACAAATAGGGAATTCCCTGGTGGTCCTGTAGTGAGGACTCAGGTCTTTGCTCCAGAGACAATCTATATTTGCACCTGGCAGACAGTTGGGACACTAGAAATCCCGGATTTCCTTAATCCGGTTTCCAGGGATCTAAATAGCTCAGATCGTGAGTACAGTCCCTTATAGGACAGAGCTGCAATCTTTTAGAGGGCTATTCTAGTTCCACCTTACACTTACTCCTAGACCTTTGGGTCTTTAACCCAAAGCATGAGGGGCCATCTCCAAGTTTTGATCCCCTGCCACATAAGTCTGTCAACAGCTGTGCTCAGCTTCTCAGACTCTCAGCTGCCTCTCCAGGACTCAGCAGGTGGCCTTAGGGGATAAGTCCCCTTAAATGCTGAGCTCACATCTCTTTCACTTTCCTCTTTCTTCCATATTTTGGCCTCAATTCTTCACCACCTGTTATCACTTGGACATTTTCAAGCAAATGTTTTGCATACTTTGTTGAGCTTGTCTAGTTGTCCTCAGTGAGAGCTGTGGTTCAAATTGCTTATTCTATCATTGCTGGCCACAGAAGTCATTCAGCACCATGATTTGAGGCTCTCTTTATGTCACTGGGTCTACATGTAAATATTTTCTTGTTTGTTTGTTTGTTTGGTTGGTTGGTTGTTCTTTTTAATTTATTTATTTTTGGCTGAACTGGGTCTTCGTCGCTGTGCACGGGCTTTCTCTAGTTGCGGCGAGCGGGGGCTACTCTTCGTTGCGGTGTGCGGGCTTCTCATTGTGGTGGCTTCTCTTGTGGAGCACGGGCTCTAGGCACACGGGCTTCAGTAGTTGTGGCACGTGGGCTTAGTAGTTGCGGCTCGCGGGCTCTAGAGCGCAGGCTCAGTAGTTGTGGCGCCCAGGCTTAGTTGCTCCGCGGCACGTGGGATCTTCCCGGACCAGGGCTTGAACCCATGTCCCCTGCACTGGCAGGTGGATTCTTAACCACTGCGCCACCAGGGAAGTCCCTTTCTTGATAACTATCAGCCAGTTGCTCTCCTATTATCCATTTGTTTGCTGCTCTGGCAACCTCAGTCTTTCCCTGCATGACTTCTTCTCAATGTCTGCCTGGTCAGTGAGGAACAAGCCCTGATTCCTCATGAAAGTTGCCTGTTGCACAAGAAAAAAGAGACGGCTTTTTTTTTTTTTTTTTTTTTTTTTTTTGTCGTGGCCTGCAGCCTGCGGGATCTTAGTTCCCCAACCAGGGACTGAACCCGAGCCCCGGCAGCGAAAACCCCGAGTCCTAACCACTGGACCACCAGGGAATTCTCTACATGTAAACCTTGCTTGCAAAGACGGCACAGTGCTCCCTAACGTCCTATCTGCTTCCTCAGTGATGGATGTTCAGATTGCCTGCACCTTCTCGTCACAGAAAATAAAGCTACAATGAGCTTTGTCACACATGTAACATCTTACGCCTTGTGTCTTAGGCGACACAGGATTACAGGGTCTTAGGCCAGGTGTATACATGCTTTTTTTTTTTTTTTACATTTTGGCCATGCCACAGGGCACGTGGGATCTTAGTTCCCCGACCAGGGATAGAACCCACACCGCCTGTTGTAGAAATGTTAACCAGTGGACCGCCAGGGAAGTCCCAGGTGTATACATACATTTTTTTATATTAAATTTATTTATTTATTTATTTTTTTCCGGTACGCGGGCCTCTCACTGCTGCAGCCTCTCCCGTTGCGGAGCACAGGCTCCGGACGCACAGGCTCAGCGGCCATGGCTCACGGGCCCAGCTGCTCCGCGGCATGTGGGATCTTCCCGGACCGGGGCACGAACCCACGTCCCCTGCGGGGGGATTTCAAGATGGGCAAAGGACCTGAACAGACATTTTTCCGAAGAAGACATCCAGATGGCCAACAGGTTCATGGAAAGATGCACAACATCACTAATCATCAGGGCAGCGCAAATCAAAATCACAGGGTGATATCACCTCACACCCGTCAGAACGGCCGTCATCAAAAGGAGAAAGATAACAAGTGTTGGTGAAGATGCGGAGAAAAGGGAAGCCTTGTACACTGCTGGTGGGAATGTAACTTGGTGCGGGGACTTTGGAAAACAGTATGGAGGTTCCTCCAGAAATTTAAAATAGAAGTGCCACAGGATCCAGCAATCCCACTTCTGGGTATATTATATATGCAAAGGAAATCAAATCACTTTCTTGAAGAGTTTTCTGCGCCCCAATGTTCACAGCTGCACTATTTACAATAGCCAAGACATGGAAACAAGTTAAGTGTCCTTCGATGGATGAATGGATAAAGAAGATGCAGTATATATATACAATTGGATATTATTCAGCCATAAAAAAAGAAAGAAATCCTGCCACTTGGGACAACGTGGATAGGACTTGAGGACCCTACGCTCAGTGAAATAAATCAGACAGAGAAAGACAAATACTGTGTGTATAATCTCATTTCTGTGTGGAGTCTAAAAAAAGCTGAAGTGATAGAATAGACAGTAGGACGGTGGTTGTCAGGGGCTGGGGGAAATGAACGCCTGGTGGTCAAGGGCACAAACTTTCCGGTTAGCAGAGGAATAAACTCTGGGATCTAAGGTACAACACGGTGAGTATAGTTAATAGTACTGTATTGTATACTTGAAAGTTGCTATGAACAGCAAAGTGACTCAGTCATACATATATATGCATTCTTTTTCCTATTCTTTTCCATTATGCTTTATCCCAGGATATTGCATAAAGTTCCCGGTGCTATACAGCAGGACCTTGTTGTTTATCCATCCTATAGATACTAGTTTGCATCTACTAATCCCAAACTCCCACTGCTTCCTTCCCCCAGCCCCTCCCCCTTGGCGACCACAGCTCTGTTCTGTAAGAGTAGGTCTTAAACGCTCTCACTAACAACAACAATGACAAAATGATAATTCTGTGAGGTGAAGGATGTGTTCACTAACATTATTGTGGTAAACATTTTGCAACAAATATGTGTACCAAATCGTCGTGCTGTACACCTCCAACTTACATAACAGTATATGTCAGGCTCGCCCGTGAGTGGTTCTGGCAGGCTCCCAGCAGGCTGTGCAGCGCCATCCACAAGCCAGGCTCCAGTTGCTCCCTCCTCACTCACCTGTCCTGCAAAACATCCCGGGAAGCACAGGCGTGGCAGAAGGAGAGGATGTGCTGCAGGAACCCGAGGCGCTTCCTCGGGCCGCTTTCCTTCTGAAACCACCTGAGCTCCTGTCTCTAAAATCCCATTTCCACTCACGGCGACGAGCCGCTGCACGTGCCCAAACTATGGCTTGACAGGTCAGACCGACACCCAATTCCGGATGGAAAACTCAGGTCACCCAGAGTCCTAAGAGTTCAGCCTCTTCCGGGGCCCGATAGCAAAGCCAAGTCTGCTTCTCCAAAGGAGAATGGTTATCGGAAAGAAGAGGACATGGATTTTCTACAAAAGCCTAAAGGTCTGCGCGGTGACCACCCCCCCCCCCCATCGGCGCTGGCCAGAGACTCCGCCCAGTCTCACTACCTTCCACAGACATTTTGAGAAGCATTGGACCTGCTGGGTCACAAGGCCCAGTTGGAAGTGCTCCTTGCACAGCAGCCTGGACTCACTGCAGAGTTCTCTCCTGCTCAGGTCCCCACACAAAGTGGCAGCCTTGAGTTACACAGTCGATGGGTCAATGTGGCACACTCACCTGTGATATATATGCCGCAATCGGAAAGAGTACACCAAACGTTATTTTTCGAGGTGTTTGGTGTAGGTTCAGTGTCCTCTCTTTCACCTTGAAGAGGGTATCTTTGCATCCTGGAGAGCACTGAACTTCCCGAAACGTCACTGAGGTTTCACTTCCCTAAATTTTCATGGAGTAAATCTCCCCCCTTCTAGTCCGGGTATGCCTTACTAAGGCATCTCTAGTACTTTCTGCCTCTTGCTCCTCATATCCAATCAGGATGATGTCATCGATGTAGTGAACCAGTGGGTGTTGTGAGAAATGGTGAGACAAAGTCTCTAAGCATTACATTATCTCAGAGAGGAGGCGAGGTGACATGGCCCTTAGGTGCACTGTTGGCCCTGCCAGGTAAACACAAAGTGCTTCTGGTGGACTTTGCAAAGTGGTATGGAGTAAAATGGTCAATAGGGCAAGAGCTGCGTACCAGGGGCCGGGGGTTGTGTGTTTACTCCTTCAGTAAAGAGACTACGTCTGGAACAGCAGCTGTAATCGGAGTCACTGCCTGATGAAGTTGACATCAATCCATAGTCATTCTCCAAGATCCATCCACCTTCTGCCCAGACCCAAATAGACAAATGGGGATATGAGCAAATATCATCACAACTGCAACTTTCAAGTTCAAGACACAAATACCTGCAGCTCCCCCTAGGACACACCTTTGTCTTCCTTCCTTTACATCAAGCCAGGGTTGCCCTGGCATCTTGATATCATTGAACGTAGGCCACAGCTGAGTCCAAGTTTAAGTCAACCAACCAAATAGGCTGTTAGAATCCCTTCCAGCTGCATGGGCTAACATTAAATATAGACTCTCTGGGGGACTTCCCTGGTGGCACAGTGGTTGAGAATCTGCCTGCCAATGCTGGGGACAGGGGTTCGAGCCCTGGTCCGGGAAGATGCCACATGCCGCGGAGCAACTAAGCCCGTGCGCCACAACTACTGAGCCTGCGCTCTAGAGCCTGAGAGCCACAATTACTGAAGCCCGCGTGCCTAGAACCCGTGCTCTGCAACAAGAGAAGCCACCGCAATGAGAGGCCCACACACAGCAATGAAGAGTAGCCCCCGCTCGCTGCAACTAGAGAAAGCCTGCGCACAGCAACGAAGACCCAACTCAGCCAAAAAAAAAGAATAAATAAATAAATAAAAATTTAAAAAATATATATTGACTCTCTGATAAATGCACCCAGCTCAATAAATTGTGTCTAACCCAATGTTACATTCCATCCTCTTGGTATAACATCCTTAGAATCCACTCCCACACATATTCTCCCAGGTTTCTGCCAGTATTAACTAGCAAAACTCTTGCTATTCTATCGGTGTATGAGCTATTTCCTCCTGGTTCTTGCCTGTGCCTGTCCCTCCAGAGCATGCTAAGACTGGGCCTTAGTCATGGGTGTAATGGCAACGGGTCTTGAGGAGAATAGGTGTCCCCTTGCAAAGCATCAGAGAGCTTCCACGACAGCCCTAAAAATTCTCTTACTTTTTGTAGCCGTGTAACTGAAAGCGCTGCAAATCAAGCACAACGTTTCATTGGGCGGGTTGCAGAATCCCAAGGTCAGATGAGTTCCCAGCCTCTCCACGTTTCTCATGTGAAAGGCAGGGCAGTGGGTGGGGAGGAGTGAATGGTGCCTTCAAGCCGAAAGATGCAAACAAACCCATCCCCAAAGCCCCTCTCAGGATGTGATTCCTGACACCACCCCTGTTACCAGTTTCTCCATCAGCCTAGATCCAATCAGGAAGCAGAAACGATGGCAGGTCCTTCCCTAGCGCCCTGCACAAGCCTGCCAACACCTTGATCCTGGACTTCCAGCCTCCAGAACCGGGAGACAATTCATTTCTGCTGTTTAAGCCCCTCAGCTTGTAGTCCTTTGCTACAGCAGCCCCACAAACTCATACAGCCCCTAAGCCTGGAAGGAAGGGAAGGGGCTGCGACTCCTCAAACTTAGCAGCTTGGACAGGGGCCCTGATCGGGGTGACACTCAGTGTCTGAGTGGGGGCAGAGCCTAGCTAGTGCTGGGGTCTCTGAGCTCAGAAAAGAGCCCCAGGGGGCGGGGACCCAGACCTGTGAGGAGGACGGGCACTGGTTGCCTGGTGTTGGTGTCTCAGAAGTGGGATGCAACAAAGCTGCTTTTGTAAGTGTTGGGAAACCTGAAAATTGGATTCAGCTGGTGCCATGCAGGTGCGCTGCTGACAGCTTGGATGAAGAGGACTCGCGGGGTGATGCTCCCAGGAAGGCGCACGTCCCTTCTCCCTCTTCTGGCTTTGCAGTCTCCCTCTAACACCCCGTGAGAGCAGAGCCTACGATGGGGCCAGGTTGGCAAAGCAGGAA
>NW_006784311.1:524311-529420 GCF_000442215.2 Lipotes vexillifer
CGGAAGCCTATACCCCACAACGGGAAAGGCCAAAACAGTGAGAGGCCCCCGTACCGCAAAAAAAAAAAAAAAAAAAAAAACAAGGATGCAGCCCAGGGCAGACATGGCAGCTCCAGCTCAGCAGGACCCCAGGCTCCTTTTACGTTGCTGCTCTGCCATATCCTCCATTCAGCGGTGCAGGATGGCTCTCCTCTCAGGCTGGGGAGATGGAGCCGCTCAGAGAAGGGCACACTGTGCTTCTTTAAGGGCACAGCCCAGAGGTTGCCCCTGCACTCACATTCCTCTGGCCCTACCTAGACGCAAAGGAGTCTGGGAGATGTATCTTCAGCTGAGTGAAATTCTATTGTTATGTAACAACAAGAAGACAGGTATTGGGGACAAGAAGCAGATGCTGCTACAGGTGGAGATTAAGTGGGGCTGATGAGCGTAGACAGCTCTTGAGGGGCGGTGCGGTCAATAGGGGCAGAGAAGCGTGACAAGAGCTGGAGGGGGGCGTGGTGCTAGTAGTGGGTGTTTTTAGTGATGGAGGCTGTTACAGCATGTTTGCCCATGGACTGATCGACAAGGACAGAAAAATTAGAGATACAGAAAAGGCAAGGTGGGCTTCCCCGGTGGCGCAGTGGTTGAGAGTCCGCCTGCCGATGCAGGGGACACGGGTTCGTGCCCCGGTCCGGGAGGATCCCACGTGCCGCGGAGCGGCTGGGCCCGTGAGCCAGGGCCTCTGATCCTGCGTGTCCGGAGCCTGTGCTCCGCGACGGGAGAGGCCACAAGAGTGAGAGGCCCGCGTACCGGAAAAAAAAAAGAAAAGAAAAGAAAAGGCAAGGAAGCCACAGCAGGAGAACAATCGTTGATGGGTCCCGGTGGTGCGGGACCCAGTGCCTGGGTGGTGGGCTGACCTCAGACTTCGGCTCACCCCACAGGGGCCGGAGGACAGAGCGTTCAGGGCTGGGGCTGGGGCTGGGCAGGGGGGAGGGGGAGGGGACAGATTTGATGGTGGGAACATGGGCAAAGACGGCCTCTTCTGGTGGTTTCTAGTGGCTCAGCTAAAGATGAAACCAAGGCCTCGGCCGAGTGCAGAGGCCAGGGGCTGGGGAGGGCTGCGGGAATCCGGCCTGGGAAAGCCAGGGAGTGAACCGACACAGATCCCCAGGGTAGGCTGGCTGTCCCTGTGGGTCCACTTGCGGTTTTTGGTCACTGGTTTAAAGCACGCTTTACTGCTTTAGAGGGCTGGGCAGCCCAGGGAGCATTACTCCCCTGGGGCCCGAAACCGTGGTGACAGCCTAGAGCTCAGCTCCCCTGGAGGCCAGTGGGAGTGAGAAGCAGGCAGCAGGGCCCCAGGGGGCGGAGACCCGGGCCTGGCGGGGCAGGTGGACCGCAGCGTGGAACACGGTAGGGGACAGGGTGTTCGGTAAAATGACAGCAGCTCCTGTTTGTTTCCAGGTTTTTATTTGCCTTTTATAATTCTGATATTTATGTACATATATATATATACTTTTGCTTTTTGTAAAGGGCTCATCAACAGACCAAGCAAAGGCATATGGGGAGATGGTGGCTGCTGGGCGGGAGCACAGCAGAGCTGGGAGAACCAATCTTTCCTTTTTTTTTTTTTTTTTTTTTTTTTTTTTTTTTTTTTTTTTGTCTGTTTTTATTTTTCCTGGGATGGGATCATCAAAGCTAATTGCTATAAAACCTAGAAACCACCTAGAGACTCAGACATCTGCCTACACACTAGTGGCATATGGGGAAAGGGCAAGGGTGCAAACTTTCAAAGTCACGGTGTATTTACATCCCAAGGTGGGGCTGGGGGAGGCTGAGGAAGGGAACTGTTCAGACAGGGGGCGGGGGTGGGGGGTTGCTAAGGGGTCCTGGGGTGCGGTGGAGGCTGGGAGAGGCCAGGGCCAGGGGGGGAGGAGGTGTGCCTGCCCCGCACCTGGGCAGTGACGGAGGCCACTTGGATGTCGTCTGGTGGGTACCAAAGGCAGCGTGTGTATGGAACTCCTGAAAGCCGGCCGCAGGGTGGGGTGGGCCGGGCTGAGTGCGACACCGGCAGGTGGGACTCTGGGCTCTCCAGATGGCCTCCTCTGCACCCATGGCCAGCCTGCCCAGCTCCCATCCCAGTTGGAGCAGAGATGGCAAAGAAAAGGGAGCAGATGGTGGGGACACTGAGTTCTGTCCCCTGTCCCAGCCAGGCTGGCCAAGGAATGGCTGGGGGTGCAGGTGCCAGCCGTGGTCCTGAGGAGACCCCACCAGGCAGCATCCCCGCTTCCTCTGCCCTGACCACAGCCTCTCTCTGCCCAAAGGCCGGCGAGGCAGCACCTGAAGGCTCCTGATGTGTGGCTGATTGGCCCCCGAGCTGGAGTAAAGCAGTGTGTGCCCAAGAAGGGGTGCAGCTGGGTTTTGGCAATCAAGTGGGGACCAGGTAGTCAGAAGGGGATTAGAGGCAGTGAGTTCCTCTTCTCTGCCCCCGACTTAAGCCTCCCTCGGGCTCAGGGTCAGAGGGCCGGGCCGCTGCCTGGTGAAGAGAGGGAGGGGCCTCAGTCCCAAGGTCAGGGACCCAGCACAGGCCTCGGACTGGGGGGTCTTGGCCTCTGACTCGGCTGCGGCCTGGCCCTGGGCTGGCTGGACCCTGCTACTCCAGGGCCCCAGCAGGGTTGATGGGGGAGGCGGCCCCTGAGCTGTCGTTGCCTCCCGCCGCCTCTTTCTCCTTCTTGCCACTGTACTGGCCGATGAAGGAGCCGTCCTCGTTGAACTGCACGTCCACGCTGCCCCCGTAGTCGGCCAGGCTGTCGTCACTGCCCAGGGGCTTGATGTCTCCGTTGAGGGATGGCTGGCTGCTGCCGAAGGCCTTCTCCTCGTTGTCACTGCAGAGGGGGAGGGCGGAAGGGAGTGGGAGGCTGCTCAGCCGTGCCCAGCAGGAGCTGGCAGGTGCTGGCCTGTGGAAGGAGGCCTGGCTGGGGGCGGGGCAGAGCCCCAGGGGCCTGGGTTCCGCCCGTCTTCCGTCTTCCGTCTTCCGTCTTCCGTCTTCCGTGTGCTCTGAATGTACTGGGGCAGAGGCCCTCAGCCTGGACACACTGCCGGGAGGGCAGGTGGCATGCACAGCACGAGTGGGGCGAGGCTTGGGCATGCCCTGGATCCTGGGGGAGGAGGGGGCTCGCGGGGCCTGGCTCCCATCTGCAGACGAGATGGGCAGGGGTACCTGTACAACTGTGGCCCCGGCAGAGCCCAGAGAGTGGCAGCTGGGATGGGGACAGGCAGGCCTGGGAGCTGAGTGTCAGCATTGGCTTCTCCCTGAAATAGGGAGCTGCCGGGCCGGAGAGCCGGGGGAGCGCAGAGGCCTGGCAAGCAGGGGCCAGTGGCACTCCCGGGCACGTGGCGGCCGTGGGAGGCCCCCGGCCCTGCAGTCTAACAGCATCTCCCCAGCAGCCCTGCCTTACCTCTCCAGGGACCTGCCGGCACCCCGCAGCACGAAGGAGAGAGAGAGAGACGGGGTCAGGCCTGAAAGTGAGCAGCTGGGCGGCCCATCGGCGCCTGCCCCCGCGCAGCTCACCTGTACTCGCCGAAGGCTTCGTCCTTCATGGGCCGGGCCTCCGAGTCCGCCTGGGTGTCTTCCTTGTCCTTCACTGCGGACACAGAGAGGGCCCAGCGTCTCCTCCCGCCCAGCCTCCACTGGGCAGTGGGCCTCACCCCAGGTGGGGACGCAGGCGAGGCTGTCCCTCTGGGCCCTGAACGCTGACAGCACCCTGTTTCAGCGGCTCTCGGGAACCGAGAAGCCTTCAGGGGTGGACTGCTCGCCCCGCGTGGGCCTGGCCACCCCGCGCCCCGGTGTGTGCAGAAACTCCCCTTAGGCCCCCTGCCCGCCCCCAACACACCCACCCCATCCTGCCAGGGGCTCCCGGGGCCAAGGAGAACTCACAGGAGGGATGAGCAGGGGCCCTCGGCGACCATCCTCCCTGAGCCCTGGGGTCAGGAGTTACCTGAGTACTTGCCACCCTTGCTGCGCTTGATAAAGCAAAGGATGAGGATGATGAGAAGCAGGACGACGATGGCGCTGACGAAGCCGATGAACCAGCCCTCCGTGGCAAAGCCGGCGGGAGGGAGCCTCACTCGGCCTGGCAGGGACAGTGGGAGGGAGAACGAGCCCAGGCCCAGGGTAAGATGCTGGGTCCCGGGCGCTGCAGACCCACCACCTGAGCCCGCGCCCCTGTTCCCAGCCTTGTGTGCAGGCTTCCCTCAGAGCCTCTAGTTCCATCGGTCCACTCCTGACCCCTCCCCGCCCCGGGGACCGGGCAAGGGCAGGTGAGGGCCAGGCCCATGGACACCAGAGGGCCCAGGAGGAGCGATAAGCTGGGGCGAAGCGTGCTTGGAGCTGAGGCTTGCGGGGGACCCTCTGCGGGGCAGGGAGGAGGACCTTCTGCAAAAATGGTTGCCCTGGCAACAGTTCAAGCAGAGGATACAAAAAGGGATCGTTCCAGGGACCCAGATTTCCCCATCCTGGGCCGAGGGGCATCCAGGTACTGGGAGGAAGAGCCGAGCCGTGGCCTGGGGCCTGAGGTGGCTGTAGCCTGGCCGGGGACGGAGGGAAGCTGACCAGTCAGTGCCCGAGGCTCCCTTACCAGTGCCGTTGGTCTTCACGGCCATCTGGTGCAGGAGAACCCTCTCCTTGAGCAAGTGGATCTCGTAGTCGGTGTCAGGCTGCAGGTCCCACTGCGTGTAGGAGCTCTGGTTGTAGCTGACGTACTGCGGCGGGAGATGAGTGCTCAGCTTCTCATCTGTAGGGGTGAGAGGGCAGCAGGGGTGAAAGGGGGGGCCCGGCAGCACCCTGGCTCCATGCCCACCCCCAGCCCCTCTGGGCCCTGAGCCCCCTTCCTCCCTACCACAGGGTCCCCTTTTGTGCTCACCCCCCAGGGCTTTGAACCAGATCTGGAACCCGAAGTTGCACTGGCCCTCCTTGGGGACCCAGGAGACCACGCTGTAATTCTCGCCAGCCATGGCCGAGATGTTGCCAAAATCCAGCGTCCCTGGGGATTGAGAGGAGGGTGTGGGACCTCGAGGCAGCCCCCGGGCCACCCTCGTGGGCCCGGCTGCCTAGCCCGCCGCCTCAGCGCCCCC
>NW_006784311.1:529578-532865 GCF_000442215.2 Lipotes vexillifer
GCCGCCTCAGCGCCCCCCCCCCAGCTCACCAGACAAGGCCATGGTGCCTCCCTCCCGAACGATTGCCTCTCCAGGGCCCTCCTTCGTTGTGGCCTGGAGCTGGAAGCGGTACCGCAGGCGGGGGTTGAGGTTGGTCAGGTTGTGCACCCGCAGCTCAGGGTCCGGGAGGTCGAAGGACAACTGCTCTTTGCTCCCATCATCCACTGCGAAGACAGGCGAGGAGTCGGCTTTGGCCGCCAACACTGCCCACCCCCCAGCTGCCCTCCACCTCCCGGCCGGGCTGGGCCGAAGCTCTGGGCCCACGACACACGTACGAGGTTGGTAGGAGAGCACGTAGCCCGTGAGCACGCCATTGTGGCTGAGCGGGGGCTGCCAGTGCAGCAGCAGGCTGGTGTCCGACTGGCACTCCAGGTGCAACGCCTCGGGGTGTCCAGGTACTGGGGGGCACAGAGACCAGCGGCAGGTGGTCGCCCTGGCAACCCGGGTGGGGGGGAGGGCGGGGCAGGGGGGGGCAGGGTGCAAAGCTCACCTCCCTCGGGGGTGCTGAAGGTCATCTCGCTGGCGGGCCCCAGTCCCCGGCCGTTAAAGGCCTGCACCTCCAGATGGTAGGAGCTGTAGGGCCGCAGGCCTCCCAGGATGGCACTGGTGCTGTTGGCAGGCACCACCACGTGGCCTTTGTGGACGTGCCTCTTGCTGTGCTTCCTCTGACTGCCCTCCCACCAGTACGTCACCTGCAGGTGGACAGGAGACCCCGAAAGGGCAGAAGGCCTCTGCCAGTGACCCTGGGCACGTGTTCCCCACTGCCCTCCCAGGGGAGCCTTCCTTCCTACCTGAGGAGTTCTGGGAGAGCAGCTGGCAGAAGCCCACCCCCAACCTTGTCACTCCTGGTAGCCTCACCCTTCACCCCGGGGATCTCCCCAGCCCCTACGCCTTGGACTCTTACATTGTATCCCCGGAGGTGGCCCTTGACCTGGGCTGGGTCCACAGGCCACCACCTGACCAGCACAGTGCTCGAATTGAGGATCTTGATGCCTTCCAGCTCAGGGCTTGCCTGGGGGTCTGGAAACGGCCAATGACACGGATGAGGGCCTGTGGCATCCTGCGGCCAGCCCAGAACCCTGCCCTCCCGCAGGGGGAAGGAGGCTCTGGATGCGATATGAGGCGCGGGCAGTTTGATGAGTAGGGCGTTCGCATGGTCTCAGGGTCTCTCCCTGCAGACTGTTTATTAGTCGCGAGAGAAAACGGTAACTACGCTGAGTAGTAACTAGAAAAGATCTTGACTGGATGATCGAACTTAACACCTGGTAATGCTCTACATTCAAGGAACGGAAAGAAGCAGGATAACTAGACCCCATGCAGGATCCTGAATGGGACCCTGGACTGGGGTGAAGACACCACTGGTCCATACCACGGGGGTATCGGCTGCCACCCAGATAGACGCAGTTACAGATGCCAACTTACTGACGGTAAATTTCTTTCTGGATTTTCATAACGGCACTTTGGTCACGTAAGGAAACATCCTTACTCTTAGGAGATGCACTACTGTATATTAAGAGGTAGGAGCTGGGCACCTGGGCGGATCCCTGAGGGGTGGGGTGGGGAGTGGGCCACGCGGGCGCGCGCAGGCTCCACCCCCGGGTGTGGGCGGGGCCAGCCCAATACTCACAGTCCTCCCCAGAGTAGCCGATGGTGATCTGGGGCTCCGGGCCCTTGCCCTGGCTGTTGACGGCCTGGACCTTGATCTCATAGGGCACAAAGGTGGAAGTGTTGGACACCACCAGGAAGGGGTCGCTCACAATCTGTTCCTGCCAGGCCCCCTGTGTCTTCTGAGGGCGCCACTGCACGCGATACTGAACCTGGGGGGCATTCCAGTCCATCCACCGGAGCGGCTGGAGCGGGAGAACAGAAAGGGAGCTGGTTGGCCAAGAGCCCCTTACCTGGCCTCTGACCCACTCCCCAGCCCAGCCTCAGGTCCCTGGTCCTTAGGACAGCCAGGGGGAGCCGCAATATCTGGGTCCCGGTCTTATGTCTGAGGGTGAGCTCAGCCCAGGGGCCGCCTCACCTTCCAAGTGATGACCATATTGTTGGTCTCGTTTCCTTCCCCCTTCACGTCCACGGGGTTCTTCTCCGGGGCTGCAAAGTAATGTGTTAACACATCAACGCTGTGGGGCTCCTGCTGAGGCCGTGAAGGCCCAGGACCAAGGAAGCAATGAGCCGTTCTGGCCCTAGAAGCAGAGGAGCTTGGGCACAGTCATTTCTCTAGACTCTCCTTGCAGAGCCCAGGGGGCCCGGCGCCTGAGGCCCCTCCCAGGTGCCCACCTGCTTCTGGCGTGAGCACAGTCTCCGAGGCTGGGCTGGGCTCCCCAGGGCCATACTTGTTGATGGCAGTAACTCTAAAGGTGTAGTGGACATAAGGCGACAGCTTGAGGGTGGTGGAGGTCTGGTTCCCGGGCACCTTGCCCAGACTGTGCCACTTCTCCGGCGCCATCTCCTTGTCCTCGAATTCAATGTCATACTCTGCCAAGAAGTGGAGTAATCGGCGTGTGGCCAGTGGGGGAGCGGTGATGGGGCAGCAAAGTCTGGCCCTCCCTGAGGAAGGGAGAGGGGGCCCCAGGCAACTGGTGTTCTCGGGCTCCTGCGAGCAAGCTGGAGCCCCCGAACACAAGTGCGTGCTTCAGTGAGCTGGGCGGCCACGGAGCCGCAGCTCTGGGAGGAGGGTGGGCCCGCCAGGAGGGAGGGCCGGTGGGGTGCCACGCTGGGGGCCTCTTACTCTCAATGGGGGCGTTGTGGTCGTCAGCGGGGCTCCAGGAGAGGCGCACCTCGCTCTGCTTCAGCAGGTGGCGATCAGACAGCTCCAGCTGAGGCACGGGGCCGGGGCTCCCTGAGGGCCACAGAGGGTGGATCTCGGGCCCACTCACAAGCCCGCCGCCCCAGCCCCCTGCCCGAAAGCGCCCTGCACTGTAGGCCTGGGCTCCCGTGGCCCCACGCCTCTGGGCCGCGAGCCTCACACCACGCGGGACTCACCCACCACCAGGAGACCCGCCCTGCTCTCCACCGTGTCCAGCTTGGTGCTGGCCACGCAGCTGTAGTTGCCCTGGTCGCTGTAGTCCAGGCTGTGGATGACCAGGCGCCCGTCCTCTATGACGTACCTAGAGGGGGTGGGGGGCACACGTGTTCTTCCGCTCCCGGCGGACCCGCTACTTCCTGCCACCTGCGCTCTGCTCGCCCCGCTTCCCTCTCCGGCCAGAACCTTCCCCCTCAAAGTGGGCCGCCCCCCCCCCCCCCCC
>NW_006784311.1:533103-535537 GCF_000442215.2 Lipotes vexillifer
CATGGATGAGGCCAGGAGGTCTGGATGTCCTGGCTGCCCCCTTCCACCGAGCCCAGGTTGGGGCTGGGCCCGCACTTGTCACTGTCCCCAAGCTCCTGGAGGTCGCGACCGTCCCCGCGCCAGGTGATGCTGTGCTGCAAGGAGGGGTCAAAGGAGGCCTGGCACGTGAACGTCACTCGCGAGCCTTTCTTCTCGATCGCGCTGCGGGGCCCCTGCGTGATCCGAGTGGCATCTGAGGGCAATGACGGGAGGGGAAGGTCACTGCGGGGCCCCCCAGAGACCCTGGGCCCCCTCCTGGAGGGGCTGCTGGCCACATCGGACCTTTGACCTGCAGGTTAGCCACAATGGTCGCGTTGTTTTGCTCGTTGGCAGCCTGGCAGAAATAGCGGCCGGTGTCGTTGGTCCGGGCGTCTCGGATGCCCAGGGTCCCGTTGGCGTAGGGGAAGAAGCGCTCGTCCTCAAGCACCGTCCTTCCCTCCCCGTCCAGCCTGGGGCGGGCAGGGCAGGCCTGGCTCAGACGCCAGCGGGCGGGGCCCGCCGGCCCTCCCTGGCTCCCGGGGCCAGGAGATGGTGCCCCCCCACCCCTGGGGTCGGGGCGCTCACCACTGCACGCTGGGCACAGGGGCTCCAAAGGCCTTACACAGAAGGTAGGCGGTGCCACCCTGGACCGCCATGTACGTCTCGTTGTCTGGGGTCAGGATCTTGGCCGGCAGCTCTGAGGGAGGAGACGTGGCAGGACTCAGGGTCGGGCGAGCGCCCACGCGCGATCAGGAGGCACAGGCGGGGGTGGGCAGGGCGGCTTCTCCCAGGAGGGCTCGCAGCCTCTGGAAGCTGCCAGTGACTCTTCCAGGCGTTCTCAGGCCCCCAAGAGCCCTGCCCATCTTGCCTGCCCGCACCCGGCTCTGGCCCGTGCCAGGCTGAGCCTCTCTCGGCCTTAGGACACGCCATCCCCTCTGCCTCAGATGCGCCTCCCGCATCTCAGACCAGCCTCAGACCAGCCACCCAGGTCGTACCAATTATCTGAGGTCCCGCTGACAGTCTACCTCTTCCCGAAAGCCCCCCAGGCCTAGCCCCCTAGTCTTCCCCAAGCCTCTGGGAGAGGGGCGGCTAGGCTGGCCTCGGGCACACCCTGGCCAGGGTGAGCCTCTGCTCAGTGACCTGTGGGGCGCCAGGCCGCTCTCTGGGGCTGGTTCTTCACCTGAAAACACCGACAAGAGCCTCTGCCTCTCCCCCATGAGCCCCACCGCGCTGCTGGGAGGATGGGCGGGGGAAGAGGGGAAGGTTCCAGAGAGGAGAAAGGCAGCCACGGTGGACAGAGCAGCTGCGGGCTGAGTCAGACTGGTGGCCTTGCCTGGTGGGCCGCAGGGACGGACTGGGGGCTACGAGGCAAAGAGGCGGCGGCGGCTGGGTCCAGCCGGCTGGCACTCACCGACCACATAAATGTAGGCATTGGCCAGCAGGAGCCCGTGCCGGTTTCGGGCCTCACACTGGGTCACCATCGTGTCACTGGGCTGCACGTTGCTCAGGATCAGGGCTCCATGGTGGATCCGGTACTTCTGGTCCTTGGCCAGTTCTGTGTGTGCAGAGGTGGCCCGCGGGCCCAGGCCCAGAGCAGTGAGCCACGCCAAGGCCGCTGCTCGTCCCCACCGCCCCCAGGGCTCCCCGAGCTCACTCCCTGTCCCTGCCCGAGGCCCTGCTCACCCTCCACAGGGATCCCATTGATTCTCCAGGTGACCTCTGGTTGGGGCCTGCCCTGCACTTGGCAGTCCAGGCGGGCCGTCTCTCCCGGCCCGTAGAGATGGCTCTGGGGCTTGTGCAGCCAGTACGGGGCAGCTGCGAGGAAGGGGAGAGCCGCCCTGAGCCCGCAGCCTGCAGCCAGCTCTTGGCCCTGGCCCAGACCCTGCCCACCCCTGTGACAGTGAGTGCTGCATTCTGGGGAGCCTGAATGGGATGAGCCGGCAGAGGCGCCGTACCCTCCACGGTGACATAGTAGGCGTGCTGGTCACTGCCCAGGGAGTTCTCAGCCAGGCAGCGATACTCGCCGTCGTCCTCCTCCCCCACGTTCAGCAGCTGCAGGGTCTTGTTGTGGTTCTGGTAGGTGACTCGGTCAGCCGGCATGGGGCCGCTCGGTCGCAGCCATTTGATGGTGGGCGTGGGGCTGCCCGGGGCCACGGTGCACGGCGGCCAAGGGAGAGAGCGCAGGGGAGAGAGGACCAGGCCGCTCAGCCCTGCCCCGGCAAAGGCTCTGCCCCGCCCCGCCCCTCCCCTCGCAGGGGGCGCAGACTCACAAGCCCTCGGCAATGCACTCCAGGGCCAGCGGCTGCCCCTGCAGGGCCACCAGGTGGGTGCTGGCGTCGGTGGGGAAGAGCAGGCGCGGCTTCCTGTCCATCATGCTGTTGGCTGTGAGGACACAGAGCTGACTGCGGCGCGGCTG
>NW_006784311.1:535547-536206 GCF_000442215.2 Lipotes vexillifer
ACCCACGACGTTCCCAGGCTGGGTGATCTGGACACCTCAGCAAGCCCCCAGGGCTGCAGTTTCCTCCTCTGTTAAAGAGAGGGCCCCATCTCTGCCCTCACCACCCGGGGAGGCGTTTGGGCCAAGCTGTCTTCGAGGAAGGCCGGGGTGGCCTGACCGATGGGATGGGCCATGCCTGAAGGTGAGAGAGCAGTAGGGCCTTTGGGACTCACTGGCCTTGACCCGGAGGTCAATGGGTTCCTTCTGAATGATGGTCCGGGTGCCAGGGAAGTGGGCGTGGCAGATGTAGTCCGAGTGGTTGTCCGAGGTAAGCACATTGGCAAAGTAGAGATTGCCGTTCTGGCCCATGGTCACCCGCTCATCCTGCTTGATGTGCAAGATCTCTGCGGGGTGGGGGACGCAACGAGGCAGAGGTCGGGACCCCCATCCAGGGATCACACCCACTGACACCCTCCCGCCCCCAGGCAGCGGCCCCTCGTGGGCACCCACTGCTGTTCATCCAGTAGATGCGGAGCGGCTCTGCACTGGGGGGCGGGTGGCAAGGCAGAATCACTGACTCCCCTTCCTCCGCCTCGACGGGTCTCACTGTCTCCTTTGGCCACTTGGGGGTACCTAGAAGGGACAGAGAGGCTGGCACTGTGGGTCTCAAGTCTCCTTCC
>NW_006784311.1:536363-542874 GCF_000442215.2 Lipotes vexillifer
GAGGGATAGCCAAGGGGGTGGGTCAGAGGGCCAGGCCATGAGGAAGTTCACGTAAAGCAGGCAGAGACTCTGGGTCCTTTTTGGGCTCAAGGCAGAGACCGGCACTCCGTGCAGAGGAGAGGACGGGCAGGAGCCCAGATGGCTGTGAAGGGTTAACTCTCCACAATTCTGAGCTCCCACCAGGAGGACACGATGAGGGCGGGTGGGGGAAGGCTGAGGTGCAGCGGTGGGGGGAGGGGAGCTGCGGAGGGATGCTGGAGTCACAGACCCTTCCATCATCCTGACACAGAAACCATGGCAACGGTTCCCAAGGTAACTGGAGGGGCAGAGAGGGGAGAGGAGTGCAAGCTCAGGAGGCAGAAAGCTCAGGGAGGATGGAATGCAGAGGGAAAACCCCAGGGAAAGGGCGACACAGATAAAGACAGAGCCAGAGAGCAGGAAGGAGGGAGCTGGAGAGGCCAGGTGAGAGGTGGAAAGCAGCGGGGAGAGGAGACAGAGCGATGGGGGAGGCGGAAGGAGGTGACCCGAGAGTGGTAGAGAGGAGATGGTAATTCGGGGATATGGACGGGGCGGAAGCCAGCGCCCAGGTAGTGGCTCAGACAGGCTCAATCCTCCACCCACTCGGTCGGTCAACAAGCCCAAGCCCACGTGCATCCCCCGGGCGGCAGGCCCCCGAGGCCAAGAGGGCATAGAGCACAGAAGAAGAGAGGGAAGGGGAGATGGAGCCGACCAGGAAGAACGGAGAAAGTACAAGGCAGGGAAGGAGGATGCGGCTACGGGCACACTTAACAGCCAGCTGAGGCTGGACTCTCACACGCGCTCCCCAGGCCTGTCTGGGGACCTTCTCGTGTGCCCCAGGCCCTCCCCGGTCCCTGCAGCGCCTCGCACCCTCGGCCGTGAGCAGGATCTCGTGGGACATGGCGGTGCCCAGCTTGTTGCTGGCAAAGCAGCGATAGGTGCCCTGAAAACCCTGGGCGAAGTTACTGTTGTTGCCCGTGATGGTGAAGGAGCCGGAGTCGGGGGCCTGGCTCACGGTCACACCCGGCTCCTCCTTGGGTTTGAAGAGGACGCCGTCCCGAGTCCAGCGGAACCTGCGGGCAGAAAAAGGCTCAGAGGCCTGAGGCCGGGAACCCAGGACCGCGGCTGGCACAGGCCAAGGCAAGGCTGCAAGCCGCCAGGGGCCCCGGGGATGGGCTGGGGCAGGGCGAGGACCAAGGGTGACGAGGGAGATCTGGGGTGTGTGCACCCAGCAGTTGGGAGGCCCTGGGAGACACGAGGGCTGGAGATAAAGTCAGTGGTCAACCCCAGGGCTTAGAGGGTGAAGGTCACTCACTGCACTTGGGGTTTGCCGCTGGCCTCACACTTGAGGCTGATATCATCTGTGGGGAACACGACCACGCGCCGTGGAGACTGCTCCGTGATGACAGGGGGCTCCATCGCTGGGGGCAGGATGGGGACAGTGGTGGTGAGGGTGGCCTCTGGAGGGCAGTGGGCCTTAACCCCTGTTCCGTGGTGAGGGAAGCAGGGTCTGGAGCCGTATAGGCCCCACGGCAATGGGGTTGCGGGGAGAGGAGGAGGAAGCTCGGCCAAAAGCTGCTGGGGCGAATGCGGAAGGAGACAGAATAGAGAGAAGACGGCACTAAAGGTCACAGAGAAAGAAACCAGAGGGGAGAGATGGAGCCAAAGAGGAGGGCCAAGAGTGTGAAAGAAAGAAAAGAGAGACCAGGAAAAGCCACAGACGGAGAGCCCAAGGGGCAAGCCCTCACGGGGAGAGAGGGGACCAGAGGGAAGGGGAGGCAGGAAACCCAGCGGACACAGAACAAAGGCGTCCCCCAGGCACCCCAGGAGAGAGGAGGGAGGCTGCTGCGGCCTCCAGGCCTCCAGGCGTCCAGCACGGGACCCAAGAACCAGAAAAGACTGCAACCCGCGCTGGGCACACGGCACACGGGGCGAGCTGAGCATGTGCAGGAGAGGGGGAGGGGCGCGCTGACACCCCCTCTTTTCCTCTCTCCTTGGCCTTCTGGGAAACACTCCCACCCTCCCCGCAACTTACCGTGGTGTCCTTCATCTGAGAAATCCAGGCAGCAAGGGAGAGAGGGAGAGAAAAGCTGACATGCCGCCCCAGCAGGGGGCCCTGGCAGGGGAAGACACCCCTGGGGCAGGGGAGGCCGGGAGAGGAGGTGTAACGTGGGGACACGTGCCGGCCTAGAGCTGTGGCAAGTCGAGACCCCGAAAGAGGGGACACAGCTCGCATCACCAGTCCTGGGCTGGGTCAATGCCCAGGGGGAGCCAGGCCTCGGCTCCAGCAGGCAGGGAGAAAGAAATCCGTGACTTTAGCAAAGAGTGTGCTTTGAACAGACCCTTGCATCTTCCTGGCAGGGCCTGCAGAACTGACCCCCACCCCACGCAGGATGCCTCAGAAGGCTGGGAGGCAGACAGTCCTCAGCCAGGGCACCCTCCCCTGCTCCAGCCCGCTTCCCTCCTAATCCAATTAGCACAGCTCGGGGTTTTCAATTACCCAGGCCCAGCCTTCAGAGCCCAGACGCCCCCTCCCCTCCAAACCCTCCCAAAGGCCTGCAAGGCCGGCGCCAGCCCTCATTTTCTCCCCTTCCTTCCTCTCAGCCCGCCACCAAGCTCCCTGGAGCTGAGGCCAGAGCTACGGCCCCCAGTGCCACTGGACTCAGCCCAGCACTGGCCAGGGCGGCTGTGAGGAGGGGAGAGAGGGGAGGGAAGGGTGGAGAGCAGTGGGCTGCCTCTGAAAGCTTTGTCTCTGCTGAAGACCTCAGTGTAAGGGCCCCCAGGAGAGAAGAGGGGGCTCCCTGGGGACACTGCGGAGAGGGCCCTGCGCTGGGAAGGGGCCAGTGCAGGCAGCCCAAGAGCCAGAGACAGAGAGAGGGACGACAGGATGGGGAAAGCAGGGAAGGAGACAAAGGGGCCTGGAGTGGCCGGGGAGGGAGAGAGCTGGGGGATAGTTTCCAACAGGGAGGCACCAGGCCGCCCGCCATATTGTATTGGGGTCAGTAACAAGCGCCAGCCAGTGCCCAGGGCAGCCTCAGACTCGCCGTGGTCTTTGATCTCCTTCTCTTTCCTCTACCCTCCTTTCTCCAAATCCTCCCTGCCCCTCCACACACAGGTGTAGCAGGGCAGGCTGACGCTCAGGGCAAGGCCTGGCAGCGATCGAGAGGAGGACGGGAGGAGGAAAGCACGTGTGTGGGCATGTGGAAGGTGGGAGTCTGGGCACGTGTGTGGATGCTGCAGGCTGAGCTGCAGGGACTCTGTGAGCATCCGCTCATGCGTCTGCACATGGGTGTGTCTTGCCGGAGTACATCTGAAGGCTGTGTGTCCCTGCTTACGTTCAGTGTACAATTTTGTGTTGCACATCCACTTCTGTGTTTGTCTGCATGACTGTGTTCCTTTGTATCTAAACTTCTCACTGTGTGCCTCTCAGAGTCTCTGTGCCTGGGTGGATACAGGTGGCTCGTCTGCGTCTACCCACGTGCTTGTCCGTGGGCATCCGCAGCGGGGGGAGTGGCATGGGCGTGACTGCATGCACCTACATGGGTGTATCTAAGGAGACATCCCAGGCCTTTCTTCCCATCAGCCCCTCTCCACCTCCTCCAAACCCTCACTGTCCCCCAGCGCTACGTGCTTTCCAAACCCACCTCCCTCAGCCCCTGTCCCATTCCTGGCATGGACAGTCCCCACGTTCAGCCCAGGGCTCATCTCTCAGTGATGCTGGCCTCCTATAGGTCCAGGCTCAGAGACAAAGGTGGAAAGGTGAGGGGGGAAGGGAGTGGAGCTACCGAGGAGACTGCCCCTCACCCAAGCCCAACAGCCACTTACAACGGTGTGTTTTCAGGAGAAAACATCATCACAGTAACACGCACTCCACACACACACAGGTACTCACATGCACACACGACCCACTACAATCCAACGTTAACAGTCAAATACCTACAGACCTTCACAAATGTGACCAGTAAGTAACGGCTATACTGACTCACAAACTTACCCACATAGGAAATCAAGCTCACACTCGGGGATACCCACACTTAGTCCATTACACCACACGCATTTACAAATACATCCAGACAAATATAACGTCTGGCCAACTCACAAGCATACACAAAAACTCATGTTCGTTCAGTCACAAGCCTCCAGCCACACTCCCCAACACCCACGCACCTACCCGTGACCCCCCCAAAGGTAATACTCCAACAGCCCCACCCCCAGCCCCACCAAGTAAGTACACATCAAATCGCGAGGATCCAGAAGGCTAAGGGGTCTTGTTCCTGTCTCAGTTCACAGAAAGGGCTACCAAGGGCCCAAGCCAGGATTACCCAAGCCAGAAGCCGGAGCGAGGCTAGATCGAGCTAGCTGAGGACTGGGGATGGCCCCGTTCACCTGCCCGCCCCATCCTTGGAGGAGGGGTGGGGCGGGCCGAAGGAGAGCGCAGGGGCCGGGAGGAGGAGGGTCCAGGGCCTGGCCCGCTGTCCGTGGTACTGAAATCTCACCAGCCCTCCCTCACCTCTGGTCCCTGTCCGTGGTACTGAGATACCCCGAGTCTTCCACCCTGTCCTTTCCAGAGGTACTCAACGTCCTGGGTACCTCTTGCCCACTCCATGCCCAGGAAAGGAGGGGTGAGGGGCCGGAACCGGGAGAAGGTGACGAGGTAGTAGATAAAGAGAAGCCCAGCGCGGCGGTGAAGGGAGGCGCCGAGGCTCCCTCCGGTTACTCACATTCCTCGGGGATCTGGATGAGCAGGCAGGGGCTGCACAGGAGGAGAGGCCACAAGTACCGCAGCGCCACGGCCATCTTCCCGGCGGCGCCGGCGGCTCGGCGCGGCAAAAGCCGGCCGGGCTCGGCTCAAGCTCCGGCCAGAGGGAAGGGGGCTGGTGGGCGGCTTGGGGAGGGAGCCGGGGGTGGGGACACTGCGAGAGGGGAGGAGGGAAGGGAAAGGTAAGGGAGGAGAGAGAACGGACGGATGTTAGTGACTAACATCTGGGCGAGCCTGGGCTCCTGGCCCCGCCCCCAGCCCCGCCCCCGGCTGTCCGGCTCCTCCATCCCTCCCTCCCCCCCACCTTGGAGAAGGCAACCTGCAAGAGACAGCAGAGGCTGTGGCTCCAGTTTGCCTTTCATCCCCTTCCTACTCTCTGTCTGTGCCTCCTCCGCCAGCTGCCTCTCCAGCACCAACTTGTTGCCCCGATCAGCTCCCCTGGGCATATGCCACAGGCTGCTCTGTGCATGTCATCCTCGTGTGTGACTCAACATCCCAGCAAGCAGATGCCTACGGGCATGAGTGGGGATGTGGGTCTGCATGTAGCCAAATATGCACATCAGTATCTTTGTGGCTGTGTGTGTCCATTTTCATCTTCTCACGAAGGGGGATGCACTCGTGAGTGGGTGTGTGCACGCAGAAGTGTGTGTGTGTGTCTTGTGTGTCTGTATCTATGGGGGATGAATCCTCATGTCTGCTACCTCTGTTTGCACACACAAGCATGCCTGCACACATATGTAGAGAAGAACTCATCACCGTCTCATTGCTGCGGGTTTCAGAGCCAACTGATCCCTGGGTGCTGTTCAGGCCTAAAAAGCTGGTGAGGGGCAAGGGGGACTTGGGAAGTGGGAACAGGGAAAGAAGGAAAGGGGCCCAAGAAGGCTGCATTTCATAGAACAGGTTGAGGAAAAGGAAGCCCGCCCTCAAAAAGTGGCAGGAGGGAGGCAAGGAGGAAAGCGCCTCCCTGCTGTCCCTCAGGCTCCTGGGGGCACAGTAGAAGCGACTGTGGCCTCTCCCCTTCCAGATGCTCCAGGCCAGGGTCAGAGCAGGGGTCAGGAGAAGCTCTGGGACAGTGTTTCTGACATCTCGAGTGTCTGGCAAGCCCACCTTCTGGGTCTTTTTCTGAGTCTTCAGGGCTCAACTGATAGATGTGTCCACCGCAAGCCCAAGTGATGCCAGCTATATGCACATCCCACCTGCATGCAAGAAGCCCCAGCAACTGAGGGCCCGGGGGAGGGGGCTTCTCTGCCAATGACTAGAAGAGAAGACACTCCCAAGAAGACAGACCGTTTTGACTCCAAACAGGAAGAGGTGTGAGAAAGAGACAGTGGTAAAAGGGCAAGAAGGGCAAGAGCAGGTTGCTGGGTGACTGAGAGCTTGGAGGCTGGGGCCTGGGTCTGGATGCCTTCACCAAGTCCATCCCGGGCATCCTCGCCGTGCCCAGCCAGGACCTTACCTTATCAAAGCGCGGACCAAGCCTCAGCCAGAAGGCTGAAGGGGTGGGTGGGGAGGCCTGGAACGCCATGCTAAGACATCCGGTGTGTCAGGAGGCAACCAGAAGCCACATATTGGTTTTGTGTAAGGTGACCTGAGAAGAGCGAATTCAGCAGACTGCCTGGGGACTGGCCAGGGAAAATGGACGGTGGCGAATAGCAATTAGATTAGCGCTCTCAGACTCCCAGACCCAAAGCTGGAGGGGGAGGGGGAGAAGCACCGGGTGCGGGCGGGGGGGGG
>NW_006784311.1:545137-546243 GCF_000442215.2 Lipotes vexillifer
GGGGGGGGGGGCGGGGGTCAACGTGGACGGGCTGAAGGCCAAGAGAATGACTTGGAGGGTAAGAAGTGGCAAAGGCGTGGCCAATTCCCAACTTGCAGGAGCCAAGCTGGGGCCCAGAAAGGAGGGGCAACAGCGGACCTGTTCTGCCCCCACCTTCCTCCACAAAGCCAGTGCGAGCAGGGTGGGCCCCACGCAGCCTCGGCCTCCGCTTCAAGGCCTGTAGGAAGCAGGAGGAGACTCAGATCAGAGGGCAGGTGATCAAAGGCAGCCTGGGGAGCTCTGAACGCTCCGGTCTTAGGAGGGGGAGGGGAGAGAAACGAGAGAGAATCTCAAAGGCGGATGAGAGGAGACCAGAGCACTCCCTTGGCTGGAATGATGATGGCTGTTTTCGTCCCCAAACTAGGTTCCCAGAATTGGGTTTGGCATGTGTACCCCAGTGTATATGCAGGGGATATGATACCGCCAAACCCCCTGGTCCCCACTCTCTGCCCCATCCCAACACCCCACAGTCTCACATCCAACCTCTTTTAGTCTCTGGTATTTGCCACCCGGCTCACCACCTTCCCAGGCACTCAGAGGCGGGCAGGAGCCAGAAGGCTGAGAGGCCCCTGACAGCTGGGAGGGGCTCTGCCTCCTCCCGTCCCACTGCTGCCTGCCGGCTCTCGGATCTCTCCCCATTCCTCAGGCAATTACAGAGCAAGCAGCTCAGGTTGTCAGCTCGGCAGGCCCCCACCCCCCCATCAGCACCTCCAGGGGCAAAGGAGGCGGGGGAGTGCTCCACAAGCTGGTGTACAGATGGAGCCACGGCCATGTCTGCAAAGCAGGGGCAGGCTGGGGAGGACTGAAGGGTGACAGACAGGGTGAGAAAGAGGCAGGAGGGAGCAGGAGAGACAGAGAAGTAGGGCTGGGGGAGGGAGGGCAGGGAGCGGGAGACAAAGACGGATGCTGGACCACCACAGCAACCACGATGGAGAATCCAGAAACAGAGACCCAGGCAGCGGGGAAAGGAAGAGGGGAAAGGAACACAAAGGATGAGACAGCGCTGCAGGAGGCACTGATGAGAAAAGGCCTAAAGAGGAAGAAGACGGGGGGGGGGGGGGGGGGGG